>NC_060142.1:47148600-47465544 GCF_021461385.2 Schistocerca piceifrons | reverse complement strand
GTGTTGTGGAAACATGTGTTACGACATCAAAAGCATAGATTTGCTTTTAGGCAAAGAAAATTTTATTCATGGACCTAATGAATTTATTCCACAGGTATGTTGATATTTATTTTGCAGCAGACATTTTTTGATGAGTTATCTTTCTTTGAATGATACAGGAGCACATATATGGAGAGGGGGGGATGGTGAGGGGGGTACTGAATGCTATGTCTTCCTGTAACCAGAAAAAAAACCATAATGAAATCAGGGTTGTGACACTGTGGCGAAAAATCGTAATACTGTTCCTTCTTACACCTTTAAGCAAACTTCTGGTGTCAGGTGTCAAATTATTAAGATAGCTACAACACACATATACGAAGTTTCACGGTACTTATGAAAGGTGACCTATCTGCACCAGTGAAGCAATAACTCTCAGAATGCACTAAGTGCTATAAGGGCCAAGATACACCATCCCAAAGTCAAGTGACCTGAATTACAGGAGATGTTGCAGACAGAATTCTCGTCCAGGGCATCCAAATGCCCACTCCCTACGTATTTATACTCTATGATAACAAGAAATGGAGTTGCAGTAATTACTTGATTGGGATTGCATTGTTTGTCCACTTTACCTGAAGTGACAATTCGTGGTAAGTATCTTTATTTACATTTTGAAAGAATGAAGATTTATTAAATAACTGTGTTAGTTTAGTCATACTAACATTATATTGCAGTAAATGTAACTTTTGTATCATCTATTGAATATTAAGGTCAAGGGGATACAACTTAAATAAACCATAAATAGCATGTTTCTAGTGTCCTTTTAAATGCATTAAAAATAAGAGTAATGCTCCAAAAGACAGTCCAGTTCAGGTAGAATCACTCTAAGAATGGAAATGTGGCTATATACATATGTACAGTAATGTATAGAATAACTTTTGCAAATGAATGGAAAATGTTTCATTGTGCACTTAATTACAGGGATGCAGTTTTCATGCCTGCAGGGCTTTCTGTGTTGGAGAAGAAGGGAGACCACAAAGCAATCATATAGTTCAATACACCTGAATATACAATTTTATTTTCGATTCATATTTCATTTTCCAGTGTATTTTCAATTTATGTTCATATAGAACAGCAAAAGGTTGATAACGAGATGAAGGAGACTGAAAATCCCAGATGCGGTGAAATCACATAAATCCAGGCGGCCTCTATGGTGGACCTTGTTTTTCCGCCATAAGCGAGTAGCAGTACAGTTTGATCAACTTTTCTTGAGTCATTTCAGCGGAGAGTGCGAGAAATGAAATGGCAAGTGTGCTGGCGTATGCTGGCGCCAGCACACCATGCGGCATAGATGTTACGAGAGTATATATTGAGGCCAACGACAAGACAAGCTGGAAACACGCTGCCAACGCACTCTCAGCTGTCAGTATGTAGAATCGCCGCCGCGGATCGGAGGGCCAGTTCTTTCGAGTTAAGCCAGTTAATTAGGGCCTGTTGCGCCAGTTAGTTTGTACGCCGTGGAGTTCCAGCATGTCACCGAGATGGAGCTGCAGACTTAGCCTCTAGCACAGAGACAGGCAGCATATAGCAGCCTTATAGTGAACATAGCCGACTTCTACTTCAACAGTATTAAGGCTACCTGGACTATACAGAAGAGAGCTTGTACCACAGCACATGTAAACTTAAAGTTAAGTAGCTCATCGTTTATGAATAAAGAACCCAGTTATTAAATGCGTGCAGTTTGTGTTATAGAACGACGATACCGGCCACCAACCAACCTCATCTCACTGCTTCCCAAGGTACAACTCTACAGAGACAACGAGACGACATAAAAGCGGCTAAACACTAATCACTACGGCCGCCAGGATGAGAGGTATGTTGTGGGGAGGAAATCTCTCGCCATGTTGACAACACTTGCAGCTCGCACTATAGTCCGACGACCTGCTATGGCGGAAAAGACGCAAGGAAGTAACAAGGCCCAGTGAAAGCGCGTTACTGGGACGTTTATCTTCATATTTGCTGCTTATTTGTAGTTATGAATATGAAATTAAGTTAAATTATCACCATAGCTGAAGGTCAAGCAGTTAACTGCATGATGGTTAGTTCAGTACCAGTTAGTGTCAACTGTACAGGTTGACAGTCACACTGACAAACCTGACGAAAACTTCCGGAACTATGGACAAATTACAAGCAGCGCTACGGGAATTGCTTCAAGAAAAGTTGGACAAAGTACATATGTTCTCCTTCCTTGTCTTCCTTTTTTTATGTGACTAGTATTCTCGGAAACTGCCAAACAACACATTTCAGAATATTTTTATGGTCATTCCTTAGACCAAGCTGTCGATCTCTGACACTGCATAATAGTTGCAATCAAGATTCAGTGTCACCAATGGCGGTCCCTTTTGTAGGTTTCTCTTCCGTCCTTTTAACTCAGTAGAGGACCGCAGACTTGGAAGCATTCGAGCTAGCTGGAAAGAGAGAGGTGTGTTCCTTGAAAACCTGGGGCAAAATATGCATAAGAGTCCAAGACTGGGTCTCGGCCCACGTAACTGACGGAGTATTCAATTTCCTATCCTGCACTCTCTGAGCAGATCACGAACGGCCTTTCTGCCGAAAAATCAGTAGCGCTGATCGTATAATCTTTCAGAAAGATATGGAATCTCTAGTCAGCTATTGGTCTCCATGGGCCTACGTGTGAAGAGCCATTTACCTCAGGAGTCACACATAAAATAACGTTCAATTTAAATTTTAGACTCCAGTGCTCTGTTTGGTTCTTACTGTTTGCTTCTTACAATTATTTTCTTTAGAGCACGCTCTATTTCGTCTGTGCCTACGAGCTGGTCATCCCGTAGGTCTGTTTCAAAATTTTACCATTGAAACGTCCCCTTTGAACAATTTATACAAGACTGTGCTTAAATTGACACACAATATTTTTAGCGCAACGCAATCTGACTTTCAAAAATCCCTACAAAAGAGTGGCCCTGACTAACATTAACCTATACCTTTCACAAATCACTTACCTCACAAAAATCTTCGTTACTCAAGCTACAGCAATACAGCGAGCGCCACTACTGCCTGGTAAATAAAAGATTCAAACTACCGAAGGCACTAACTACTGATATGCATAGTTAGCAAATGAAAGATTTTGATAGAGAACAAACAATGTATTTACCTTACTAGTGTTCAAAAGTCATAATATATATAGCAGTTCATGACAACCAGTCTTACAAATTTCAAAACTCCGCCACCTCTCTCCCCACATCCACCACTGCTGTCGGCTCACGCCCAACTGCGCAACGCTACGCGCTGTTCACATCCAGCTGCCGCTGCCCAGCACTACAATGGCAGACAACAATGCAAACTAGCCACAGACTGCACACAGCACAGCCAGTGATTTTCATACAGAGCGCTACGTAACGTTGCCAATAAGAAAACATAAACAGCCTACTTACATAGCCCCCATGCTCCCCACAAAAAATTTTACAAATTGTTTTGGGCAGTGGCCAATAATGATTTGGTAAAATTTTTCATAATTACAACAACAAAGATATCAAATGCACACACTTATTGATACAATGTTGGTCAAAAGCTAAAATTTTCTCACAGTCCATAAAGACAGTCCTGATTATTCATCACAGTAAAATTGCAGTGTTTTTCTCAAAGTCTGAGCAGTAAAAGAAAATGCACACGGAAGTAATGGATTCCCATGCAGTCTTGAAGAAGTAGTGTTGTCCTTCCAACGGAAAGACAGTGCTGACTCTTGACATGCAGACAGGTAATGGGCCACAACAGAGCAAACCCACAGCAGAGTCATTCGAAGTTTTGAAGAATATTGGTAGGTAGGTCATGACAGAGTAGACCCACTGTAGTCCTGGTAGAGATTACGGTATTGGTGGGCTACCAGAGGTGCAGACCCACTGCAGTCCTTGTAGAAATAGTGGTACTGGTGAGTCAGCAAGGGTGTAGACCCACTGTAGTCCTTGTAGAAATTGTGGTATTGGTAGGTCATCAAAGATGCAGACCCACTGTAGTTCTTGTAGAGATGGCCAGCAGCCATCTGTTGTGGCTGTGCAGGTGCACAATCACCATTGAAGAGTCTTGCGGAGAATATAACAAGTCCATAAACCACCACTTGTGCACTCACAAAATTTTTTTGAAATGTCCTTAGAACCAGCAATGCTGTTATCCAGTTCCTTGCAGAATTATTAACACATGTGCAAACACTAACAGTCCCTACTTCTCACATATTGTCCATATACTATGACCAACAGAAATGTGTGCAGTGAAATGGAACTTACAAGTTAATAATATGATGAACTGGTGTCAGTTACAATTTTATAACATAAGAATACAATTACGAAGGTACAAAATACACCATTAAAGAACATAACAATACAGATAACATTTGTAGTAAAACAGGCTTTACAAAAGAATAAAAATAAACATATACATCAGTATTACAGGAATTATGACATAAGTAAATACATAAAAGATCAGAATAACTTTTGAAACATCAACTTCACACATGAGCATTAAAACAGAACAGAATTAATAATGTCTAACATCTTTACAAAGTATATAACGTATTATTAATGCAAATTATATTTGAGGATAACAGTATTCCTCATCATAGTTCATATAGCTGAGTATTAGAAAAATTCTACAACATAAGTCTTATCAGATAAACATATAAAGACAGGAAGAACATAAATACACAAGGGTACACAAACACATAGTGGGATAACACAAGGAAAGGACAGGGTTTGTTTTACTGCAGTATTTTGCAAACAAAACTTTCTTTACTTCTCGGAGATCTCCCTTCGTTCTTCATTATTTCCAAAAGTCCTATCTATGCCTGCTTTCTGTACTTTTCTCGTGTAGCCTCTCAGTGCATTTCTTCAAATTCATCACAACTCATTCTCTTATAGGCTACTCCCTCTTAAGCTAACTTAAATCTACTGAGCTCAGATGCTAAACTAAGGGACGAGGCAATGCAGCAGCACAAAACAATTAACACAAACAGCAATGACAAAAAAAAAATGGAAAATTACAAAGCAAGCTACAGTAAATCTAAATTACCAAGCAATGCAACATTACAACTAATATGAGCCAATGTGCAGCAACAAGAAAAATAAATCAGTAGTAAAACTAGCTTTACAGTGTAATACAAAGTGAAATTAAGTAGCAATACGCCTGAAACAGCAGCAGCAAATACAATAACTTATATCTGAACATGACATAGCTCAAGCAGAAAAAATATTACATTAAAGACAACAATGCAGACAAGGGAAATGTATATTCACATCTTAATGTCTATGTAATTAAAGTGTTGCACCACAAGAAGTTATTCTACCAAAAAAATTACCAAGTAGTTGAAAAGAAAATTCTGTATGCAATTCCTGTGAAGGGAAATGTCTTTTTATGCCCCTACATTTTTTTTAATAGATCATAAAATTATTTATTGGATCTGTAGGCATAAAATATTTATATTAGTACATCTATTAAATTTTATTTTAACAAATGCTGCAGAGCAGCTAGAAACTAGATATTAAACAAAATGAGTAAATAAATACATAAAGCAAGCCATATGGCATTTCTCTCAACTAGCAAGACAATAGCCGTGAAATGTTTCTCATCGTTTCATTAGGCATTTTAGAAAATATCATAAATTAAGAGCTCCACAGTATAATCATATGTTTTCAAGTTTGAGCGTGTCATATTTGCGATGCTTTCTGCAAAGGAATGTCAATAGTGAGGATAATGGCCTCCCTTTTTTTTCTACCTGTGCCTCTGAAAAGGCACACACTAATGGCTTTTTGTCCAGGCGTCTGACACAGCTGGGTGCCAACGACGCATTACGCGCAGGTGGTCACTTAACTTTCTTACGGAAATATTTATGACAGCAGTTTCCGCTACGGTGACAGCCTCATATAAAAATATTTCACAGGTCAAGAATTTGCGTTACAAACCTGTAGAAACAAAATCCTGTAAATATAACAGTGTCCAAAAAATTTTCGTCGGCATTGTGGTACATTCACGCATTTAAACACATTTCATAACTCTTAAAGTACGATTCTTGGTTTCCAACATCCTTTTTCACAAGTCAGAGTCCCTAACCACTACTCATTATTCATTACCTTATTACACATATACATATTCGTCGACACTTCTTCAATATTTCATCATAATAAATACATATCATAATAAACATTCCTCAACAACATAATACACATCGTCATCGTAATAATAACATCATAATACCTCAGTCAAATCTCAAAAACGTCGTAGCTTTCTGCAATAATTTCAAACCCTAAAAAATATTCTCTGCTCATTTCGATAGTGTCATCTACCTCAAACGTACCTTAAAAATCATAATGTCATACCAAATACATCATTCAAAGCTCTCATAGAATCACAATGGTTCTGAAAAAATATGAAGAATTCACAAAGTACATACAAAATACAATTTCATAAGTGTGAAGTTATCCAACTGTGTAATTACATAAACATCTGTCACTGATGCAGTAAAAAAAATGTTTGTCCCTCTCAGTTAAATGATCAGATAGCTGTGTAATTATGTGTTAGAGAGATACGGTACTGATGTGTAAAGTTGTATAAGCAAATACCATATTAGTTAGGGCTCCTTGTGCTTACCAGACACATGGTACACAAAGTAAGCGTGTACCCCCCTGAGGATTAATGTAATTATACCCTCAGGTGTTACAGATTACAGCAATGGAATGAAATGTATCACGGAAAACCCTTGTATCATTGTACTTCAAATATCTTACAAAAATAAGTATTTTAAGTGCAAAATTAATCACTCAAATACGTGTACTGTAGCGCTAAACTGTGCGTCATGTTGTAAGATAATCTCTGTGGAAGTCTCGTAGTTATCGTCCTCCGAAAGCTAAGTTTTGCAGAAGTCAATGTACTTACCTCATGATAAACAAAAGGGAAATGCTTTGTGTATAGATATCGTAGTTGTTACGCTTATTGTTGTGATGAAGAAAGTACTGTACTGTAACGTATTGTTGTGCTATGGAAAAGGCTGTCTCATTGTAGCTATACCACAAAAGTTACTACTAAAACATGTTTTACTTTCCAGAACAAAACAGTAAACTGTGCAGATATAAAACAGAAACACTGCAAAAGCAACATTGTAAATTGTCACTCATTAGTAGCGTCGTGATAAAATCGTGTAGCTGTCACATAAACTAACCACTATGTCATCTGGTATCTCACAGAAAGTACTTTAAATCCAGAATGTATTTTCAAGTAAACCAAAATGTTGCATTAAAATCTCATTAGCAGTACTGGTAAATGTTCTAAGTATGTGAGCCTTATAGTCGTTACGTAATCGTGCAACTAACAAGCAAGAATGTACACACACAATAACACTGTGACGTCTGTTCACTATAACAATGCATTCGTAATTTCTGTTTAAAGTTCTCTTGGTTCTTGATTGGATATTTAACATCAAACATTGTTGCATGGTAACAGTTTCTAAGTCTGACAATGCATACTAGAAATGTGAAGTGAAAAGTTTTATGGCAAAGACAAAGTTAAAAAGCAGATTATCTTTCAAGAAACGGTTTTACATGTGAAATCTGGTGCAGTCCTTTAGCCTTTCTAGTGCGCAGAG
The DNA here is from genome assembly GCF_021461385.2 of Schistocerca piceifrons. Classification (NCBI taxonomy): domain Eukaryota; kingdom Metazoa; phylum Arthropoda; class Insecta; order Orthoptera; family Acrididae; genus Schistocerca; species Schistocerca piceifrons. Next base: position 47,457,923 of record NC_060142.1, on the reverse strand, counting down.
TTTCAGCTTCAAAGTAATTATCATGTTGTATACGTTGGTAAGGAATGCTAAAATTTTTCTCAAGGTTAGCGTCTATGTTATTTTTCGCTGAGCCAGCCGGCGCACGTGGCTGCCTGCAGTACGAGTCATTGTCCGTCTCTTTGTTGGAGCGCGTCGTTATTGGGATTAGGAGACATAACTTCTACAAATTCACCTTACCGAGAGGGCCCAGCTCTGTTTGAATCCCGCTAGTTCTGACACAATTCAGGTCTGTCGTTACAATTATATAGTCTGTCGTCATGTCGGTAGTAATTTCTGTAATTGATTTCTTGTCGGTCACGTGGTGGAGAACTTTTCCCTGTGTCGTAACTGCGTGGAGGACCGTTGTGTCTGAAGTTATTCTGTCTCCCTTGATAATAATTATTTTGGTTCCCATATTGTCTGTTTCTCTGATTGTCTCTGTGATAGTCACTACCATGGAGAGGTGATATTTCCCTGTAATTATTACTACTCTGCCAACGGTTGTCATACGGCTGATATCTGTTTTGGTCACGATTTGTGTTGTGAGAATAGCCTTGTCGTGTCCAGATATTATTTCTTTCATCGCGGAATTGCGAAGGATGTGACCTGTAATTGTTGTGTTCCTGTTTTCGCGGTCCGCGATTATCAGTGCCAAATTCTAATTCTTGTAAGAGTCCCTGAAAAGCTTCACTGTAGTCTTTGCAACGTCCTGCCAAAATAATATGTCGTAAATGTTCAGGTAATTTGATTAAGCAAATGCGGATGAGTTCTGAGGGGCTGTATGGGTTTGACAGGTACTGATTCTTGTGCAACATGTCTTCAAAATATTTCGCAAGACTGGAAAATTCAGATTGTTCGAAATGTTTCATCATTATGATGCTATGTTTTACTCGGTCTTGTGTAGCTTGAGACCAATATGCTGAGAGGAAGGCATGGTAAAATTCTCCTTCACTGTGACAATCGTGAATGACCGATCGCATTCTTACAGCTGGTTCATTCTCTAAGTAGCCACACATAAACTCTAATCTGTGCTCTAATGACCAGTTGGGAGGAAAAAAATGAGAGAATTGATGGAGCCACGCTTGTGGATGAATGTCGTTGCCAGAATCCTTAAATGTTTTGAATTTACGTGTAGTAATGAACAGCTTATAGTCAAAATCATCATGTCGGCGAGTGACATGTCGGTCATTGTTACGTCGTTTCGGCGGTTCCATCACAAAATTCGGTGTGCCTTGCCAATTTCCTTCATAATTTCCGAAGTGTCCTGTGTTATCATTTTGTGGTTGTTCCGTATTTCTAAATCCCTCTTCCCGTATTGGAGCGCGAGTGTCCTCTGAAATATGTAATTTTTGTATTACTTGTGTCAGCTGATCTTGTACTTCGCGGATTTCTCTTTGGTGTTGCGTATTAATTTGATTCTGATTTTGTTTGAATTTCCTAATTTGTTCGCACTCTCCTGTGTCATTACGGACTACCGGTTTTGTGTCATTCAGATTATCATCCACCTTCGTAGATAAATTATTGAGCTGATCCGAAAGTTCAACTACTTTCTCTGATAATGAACTAATCTCCTCCTGTGTTCTTTAAGTTTTCCTGAGTTTTTGTAAGTTGCGTAACCGAATCGGTAGATGCAACTGAGTCAATTTTAGCTTGCATGGTCTCATGATTTTCATGAAGAATAATTTGCAGTTCTTTTATGGCTGCTTCGTGATTCTGTAATGCATTTTCATGCCGCGAAAAAATAGGTTGAAAATGCTCACAAATTTGTGTTTTTACGTCGTTACAGACTTTTTGACATTTCGATTCGATTTTATGTAACTCAGTAGTTAAATCTTCAAGTGTTTGTTTAAGCGTGGTGTGAAGATTTCGTTCCATTGCGTCTAACTGTTGCTGTGTTTGTCTCTGGTGTTGTTCCATTGTGTCTAACTCTTGAAGATTTAGTTGCATTGTGTCTAACTTTTGAAGCTTTTGCTGTGTTTGTCTCTGATTTTGTTCCATTGTGGCTAACATTTGAAGCTTTTGTCCCATTTGTTGCATTAATTGTAATAACAATGCACTGGTGTCTGAAACATGTTCCTCAGTGCTTTTCGGCAGTGAATTTGCACTGTCAACATTCACATTTTGACAAGTGGAAAATGTGTCTTGACTCATTTGAGAAAACGGTGAGAACCCAAAACCTGAGTCTACAGTATTTGCAATATTGTGTTCTGTCATTCCCGATTCCTGAGGCGAGCTATTGCCGACCGATCGATCGATAATGCTTCCCTGTTCACTACCTGTTTCACTGTCTACACCATTATTTAACGCCCACTCCATTTCCCTATGCACAGTTACCAAATTGCTACTTTGAATGTCTGTTAATTCATTACACAGTGGTGCTGGTAAGCTACGCTCGTCGTCACTATTATTTCTCTGTTTACCTTGGAGCCTAGTGTTACGTTTTTCACACGCCATTATTGTCACAATATTTCACACGATAACACAGAAAATAAGAGAACACATTAACATAGCGCTGAAAATAATATCTAGTTAATTGCAAGCGCAGCTGCGAAATACTTGGTGCAAATTTACATGCACGCTACAACTGTTTTACTGTACAACAATGAAAGACTGCAACTACAAAGGAGATTCTCTCTACAATTACCCGCTAGCAATAAACTAAAGCTACACTAATTACACAAACTACAAGACAAAATCAGAAGATCCCAGATAGGTATCCTCGGCTAAGGGTTGACATATGAAACTTCCCCTTAGAAAAATTTATACAAGACTGTGCTTAAACTGACACAAAATATTTTTAGCGCAACGCAATCTGACTTTCAAAAATCCCTACAAAAGAATGCCATAACTAACATTAACCTATACCTTTCACAAATCACTTACCTCACAAAAATCTTCGTTACTCAAGCTACAGCAATACAGCGAGCGCCACTACTGGCAGCTAAATAATAGATTCAAACTACTGAAGGCACTAACTACTGATATGCATAGTTAGTAAATGAAAGAATTTGATAGAGAACAAACAATGTATTTACCTTACTAGTGTTCAAAAGTCATAATATATCTAGCAGTTCATGACAACCAGTCTTACAAATTTCAAAACTCCGCCATCTCTCTCCCCACATCCACCACTGCTGGCGGCTCACCCCCAACTGCGCAACGCTACGCGCTGTTCACATCCAGCTGCCGCTGCCCAACACTACAATGGCAGACAACAGATGCAAACTAGCCACAGACTGCACACAGCACAGCCAGTGATTTTCATACAGAGCGCTACGTAACGTTGCCAATAAAAAAACGTAAACAGCCTACTTACACCATGAAGTAAGAAAGATTGTCTGTCTGCCTCCCCATTCCAATGATCCATTGCTTAAACACGGCGTAAATCCGAAAGCGGATGATTTTTACTGGATGGAACTCGCCACGTCTGCCACCATTGGCAGTGAGATTGGTGCTTCGACAGAAACAGTGAAGTCTCAGAGCATCCAGAAATGGATGATGTCTCCATCTGAGTACCTAATGCAGCGAGAGAGAGTTGAACTCAGGGTGTCCAGCTGGTGCCGTCACTGCCTTCCACATCACGCTACGAGTTTGGTAAGGTGTGCCAGCACTGCGATCACTGATGCCGTAAGCATGCGATATCACTTTCTTCAGGAGGTGGTTGTTCAGTTTTAAAGCTTCGTATCCAGATAACTCCTTTCAGTGCGCACTTTGGCGATCTTACTAGTTAGTTAACCTGTTTTCCATGTTCTTCAAGCAATCTGCTAACCATGCCTGGAGACAATGGTCATGTTCGTTTGTTATTCACATAACTTCGGTTTCATCACTGTCACCCACCTGTGACAAGATTATAGCCTTGTGTACATGTTGCATGCTCAGTTGTTTATCTCATGTGTTTTCGGTAATAAACATGATTGTTATAGTGAGCCATTGCTACTGTTGTAGATGATTCTTTCTCTCATTGCTGTGTGTGTTGTGTGCTACCCATATTGTCATGCCACACGTATTAATTATCATTCAGTAACACCTTTCTCTTGCACGACATTACTACAACACAATACCGCATCCCACACTTTTCCACCTGACCACTATCCCTGTACACCTTCCACCTGCCTCTTCCTCACCCCTCACTCGGTCCATCTCCAGCCGGCCGTTGTGGCCGAGCGCTTCTTGGCGCTTCAGTCCGGAACTGCGCTGCTGCTACGGCCTCAGATTCGAATCCTGCCTTGGGCTTGGATGCGTGTGATGTCCTTAGGTTAGTTAGATTTAAGTAGTTCTAAGTTCTAGGGGACTGATGACCACAGATGTTAAGTCCCATAGTGCTCAGAGCCATTTGAAGCATTTGTCCATCTCCTCCTCTTCCTCTCTCTGGCATTTCCTACTCTCCCTCTCTCTGCACAACTCCCACGGCTCCCATCTCTCTATCCCCACCCTTGCCTATCTCTCTGTCATTATCTGCTGTCAGGTCTCTCTGTTCAACTCAGCCTCCTCCACACTCTCTCTGTCCACCTCCTCCACACTCTCTGTCCACCTCCTCCACACCTCTCTTTCGGTTCACATTATGCTCCTCTCCACTCTGTCTGTCCATCTCCTGCTCCTCCCTTTCTCTTTTCATATTATACTCCCCATCCTCTCAGAATTCATTTTCTCCCACCCCTCTCTCTACGCAGCCAAGTCCATTCACACACATTTCCCCTGCAATGCATGCTGATACAATCCATACGTTGCGGAGAGCAGCTTACATGCTAGGGGAGAAACGATTTTTGCCACATCGGGAACAAGGAGGTTCTAAGCCCCACAGTGCTGGTTCTCATACAGCAAGTAGTATGTGTACGCAGCTTGGTTGAAATTGATCCAGTGGTTTAGGAGGAGATGCTGGACAGACAGACACACACACACACACACACACACACACACACACACACGCACACACGCTCACTCCACACACAGTCACACACACACACACACACACACACACACACACACACACGCTCACTCCACACACAGTCACACACACATACACACACACACACACACACACACACACACACACACATATATATATGCATCCAGTTTTATAAATGAGCCTTCTCCCTGTGGCTCTGCCCACTTACGCATTTCAGAAATACATTGCACACACGCCTCCTCCACCTTCTCAGTGCCCATCTCATCCTCACTCCATCGATCTTCCACCTCATCCTCCCACCTCTATTTCTCTGTCTCCTCCTTGCCACTCTGTCTCTTCATCTCCTCTTACCATTCACTTTGTCCCTCTCCTCTCGCTCCCTAAATCTGTCCATCCTATCATCTATCCCCTCTCAACCTTTTCACAGCCATGCCCATTCCCATGTGTGGCCCCTACAAAACTGATCGATAAAGTGGGCCATTATTACTCCCACAATATGCCTATCATATGGATCGACCTACACGTCGGGGGCTAGAAAACCATTTATTGCATCTTAAGTGTAAGGTGCCTTTCAAAGCAGGTCGATAAGGCTGGCCAATACTATTCCCACATAACACGCCTATTGTGGAGGGCAGCCTCTGTGGATCTTTAGAAAGCTCGCTTTTGCCTGTATTTCTACTCCTATATCTATGTGGTTACTCTGCAATTCACACTCAAGTGCCTGGCAGAGGGTTCATCGAACCATTTTCATACTACATCTCTACCATTCAACTGTCGGACGGCGCGTGGGAAAAAGAAAACCTAAATCTTTCCGTTCGAGCTCTGATTTCTCTTATTTTATTATGATGATCATTTCTCCCTACGTAGGTGGGTGTCAACAAAATATTTTTGCATTCGGAAGAGAAAATTCATGATTGAAATTTCGTTAATAGATCTCGCCGCAAAGAAAACCGCCTTTCCTTCAGCCACCCCAACTCTCGTAACATGTCAGTGACACTCTCACCCCTATTGCGCGATAACACGAAACGAGCAGCCCTTCTTTGCACTTTTTCAATGTCTTCCGTCAATCCCACCTGGTAAGGATCCCACACCGCGCAGCAATATTCCAGCAGAGGACGGAAAAGAGTAATGTAGACTGTCTCTTTTGTGGGTTTGTCGCATCTTCTAAGTGTTCTGCCAACAAAGCGCAGCCTTTGTTTCGCTTTCCCCACAATATTATCTATGTGGTCTTTCTAAATTAAGTTGCTCGTAGTTGTAATTCCTAGGTATTTAGCCGAATTGACAGCCCTTAGATTTGTGCGATGTATCGTATACGCAAAATTTTTCGGATTTCTTTTAGTATCCATGTGGATGACCACGCACTTTCCTTTGTTTAGTGACAATTGCCACTTTTCGCACCATACAGAAATTCTTTCTAAATCATTTTGTAATTGGAAATGATCTTCTGATGATTTTACTAGACGGTAAATTACAGCGTCGTCTGCAAACAATCTAAGGGGGCTGTTCAAATTATCACCTAGATCATTTATGTAAATCAGGAACTGGAGAGTGCCTATGACACTACCTTGCGGAACGCCAGATATTTCTGTTCTACTCGATGATCTACCGTCTATCCTACGAACTGTGACCTCTCTGAGAGGAAATCACGAATCCAGTCACACAACTGAGACGATACTCCATATGCACGCAATTTGATTAATAGTCGCTTGTGATGAACGGTATCAAAAGCCTTCTGGAAATCTAGGAAATTGGAATCGATCTAAGATCCCTGGTCGACAGCACTCATTACTTCATGGGAATAAAGAGCTAGTTGTGTTGCACAAGAACGATATTTCCTGAATCAGTGTTGATTATGTATCAATAAGCCTTTTTCTTCGAGGTGATTCAAAATGTTCGCGTGCAGTATATGCTCCAAAATCCTATTGCAAATTGAGATCAGTCTGTAATTCAATGGGTTACTTCTATTTCCTTTCTTGAATATTGGTGTGACCTGCGCTACTTTCCAGTCTTTAGGAACAGACCTTTCGTCAAGTGGGCGGTTGTACACTCCTGGAAATTGAAATAAGAACACCGTGAATTCATTGTCCCAGGAAGGGGAAACTTTATTGACACATTCCTGGGGTCAGATACATCACATGATCACACTGACAGAACCACAGGCACATAGACACAGGCAACAGAGCATGCACAATGTCGGCACTAGTACAGTGTATATCCACCTTTCGCAGCAATGCAGGCTGCTATTCTCCCATGGAGACGATCGTAGAGATGCTGGATGTAGTCCTGTGGAACGGCTTGCCATGCCATTTCCACCTGGCGCCTCAGTTGGACCAGCGTTCGTGCTGGACGTGCAGACCGCGTGAGACGACGCTTCATCCAGTCCCAAATATGCTCAATGGGGGACAGATCCGGAGATCTTGCTGGCCAGGGTAGTTGACTTACACCTTCTAGAGCACGTTGGGTGGCACGGGATACATGCGGACGTGCATTGTCCTGTTGGAACAGCAAGTTCCCTTGCCGGTCTAGGAATGGTAGACGGTTTGGATGTACCGTGCACTATTCAGTGCCCCCTCGACGACCACCAGTGGTGTACGGCCAGTGTAGGAGATCGTTCCCCACACCATGATGCCGGGTGTTGGCCCTGTGTGCCTCGGTCGTATGCAGTCCTGATTGTGGCGCTCACCTGCACGGCGCCAAACACGCAAACGACCATCATTGGCACCAAGGCAGAAGCGACTCTCATCGCTGAAGACGACACGTCTCCATTCGTCCCTCCATTCACGCCTGTCGTGACACCACTGGAGGCGGGCTGCACGATATTGGGGCGTGAGCGGAAGACGGCCTAACGGTGTGCGGGACCGTAGCCCAGCTTCATGGAGACGGTTGCGAATGGTCCTCGCTGATACCCCAGGAGCAACGGTGTCCCTAATTTGCTGGGAAGTGGCGGTGCGGTCCCCTACGGCACTGCGTAGGATCCTACGGTCTTGGCGTGCATCCGTGCGTCGCTGCGGTCCGGTCCCAGGTCGACGGGCACGTGCACCTTCCGCCGACCACTGGCGACAACATCGATGTACTGTGGAGACCTCACGCCCCATGTGTTGAGCAATTCGGCGGTACGTCCACCCGGCCTCCCGCATACCCACTATACGCCCTCGCTCAAAGTCCGTCAACCGCACATACGGTTCACGTCCACGCTGTCGCGGCATGCTACCAGTGTTAAAGACTGCGATGGAGCTCCATATGTCACGGCAAACTGGCTGACACCGACGGCGGCGGTGCACAAATGCTGCGCAGCTAGCGCCATTCGACGGCCAACACCGCGGTTCCTGGTGTGTCCGCTGTGCCGTGCGTGTGATCATTGCTTGTACAGCCCTCTGGCAGTGTCCGGAGCAAGTATGGTGGGTCTGACACACCGGTGTCAATGTGTTCTTTTTTCCATTTCCAGGAGTGTATTTGATTGCTAAGAAAGGCGCTGTTGTGTCTGCATACTCTGAAAGGAGCCTGATTGGCATACCATCTGGACCAGAAGACTTGCCTTTTTTAAGTGATTTTAGTTGTTTCGCAACACCTAAGATACCTACTTTTGTGTCACTCATGCTAGTAGCTGTTCTGGTTTCGAATTCTGGAATATTTACTTCGTATTCTTTCGTGAAGGAATTACGAAAAACTGTATTTAATAAGTCTGCTATAGTGGCACCATCATCGGTGACATTTCCATCGCTATCGCTATCGCACAGTGACGGTATTGACTGTTTGTTTCCACTGGTGTACTTTACTTACGAACAGAATCTCTTTATGGTTTCTATCATATTTTGAGACAATGTTTCGTTGTGGAAGCTATTAAAAGCTTCTCCCATTGACATCCGCACCAAATTTCGAGCTTCCGTGAAACTTAGCCAATCTTGGGGATTTTGCGTTCTCCTGAATTTGGCATCCTTTTTCGTTGCTTCTGGAACAGTGTTCTGACGTGTTTTGTGTACCATGGTGGATCAGTCCGTCTCTTATTAACTAATGTGGTATGAATCTATCTATTGCTGTCGATACTGTATTTTTGAATTTGTGCCATATCTAGTCTACACTTACATAATTAGCTTGGAAGAAATGGACAATCTCTCTTACGAAGGCATCAAGCGAATTTGAATCTTCTGTTTTAAATAGATATGGTTTGCGTTTATTTTTAGTGGTTTTGGTTGATATAGTTTTAAGCCTCGTTACAATCACTGTATCCGTCATGACGCTCTCTATTAGGTCAGGGATTATTTGTGGCTAAGAGGTCAAGTGTGTTTTCGCAACCATTTACAATTCGTGTGGGCTCATGAATTAATTGTTCAAAGTTATTCTCAGAGAAAGCATTTAGTACAATTTCGGAAAATGTTTTCTGTGTACTACCGGCTTTGAACGTGAATTTTCGCCAACAAATCGAGGGTAGATTGAAGTCTCCACCAACTATAACTGTATGAGTGGGGTACTTATTTGTAATGAGATTCAAGTTTTCTTCGAACCGTTCAGCTATTATATCATCAGTGTCGGGGGGTTGGTAGATGGAGCCAATTTTCATTTTGGTACGGCTGTTGAGTATGACCTCTACCCATTGTAATTCGCAGGAACTATCTATTTCAACTTCACTACTAGATAAACAGACACAAACACACCACCACCTGCTTTATTTAATCTATCCTTTCTGAACACGGTTTGCGCCTCTGTAAAAATTTAGGCAGAATTTATCTCCGGCTTTAGCCAGTTTTCTGTTCCTATAACGATTTCAGCTTCAGTGCTTTCTATCAACCCTTGAAGCTCTGGTAGTTTTCCAACACAGCTACGACAATTTACAACTACAATACTGACTGTTGCTTGGTCGATTCTCGTCGTTTCTTTGCCCTGTACCCTTTGAGACCGGAGCCCTTTTTGATCTTTCCCGAGACTGTCTAACCTAAAATGCCGCCCAGTCCACGCCACATAGCCTCTGCTACCCGTGTAGGCGCCTTTTGTGTGTAGTGGACACCTGACGTATTTAGCGGAACCCGAAACCCCACCACCCTATGGCGCAAGTCGAGGAATCTGCAGCCTGCACGGTCGCAGAACCAACTGAGCCTCTGATTCAGACCCTCCACTCGGCTCTGTACCGAAGGTCCGCATTCCTATTGGAGCTAGGAAGTATGTACAGTGTTTCTTATATTTAGTCCTAAAACACTGCTAGTATAAATACCTTTCAGAAACACAAATCCACGTGTTCGCTAATTACTTACTAATTTTTCAGCTGCATGCCACGTTTTGTGAAGTGCTTGCTTTCCAGATTAATTGTGTCAAGAAAGAAAGAATTTTGACTATCACCCCTAATGTGCAGTTTACAGACATTTATGGAACGATTTAAGTCAGCATCAATATGCATCACAATTTCTCTGCTACAGTGCTTTCATTACCATTCATTTGTATTAAAGTTTTCAGTAGATGTGTTCCAATTCTAAATGCTGAAACAGATTATGACATTTCAGCAGCTGATATGTTGGGATACTGATCTGAATGAATATATTGTGCTTGAACAGAACTGAAACCTCCTCTTCTTCCACCCCCCCCCCCCCCCACCCCACCCTACGAAGAAAAAATTGTCTATGCCCTTCGAATGATGTGCTGCAGTTGTAAATTGTCTTCTAACCAAGTATTCTTGTATGTATGCAAATAATTAACCAATGAGTGTCTGTGCAAAATTTTGTAATTACTGACAGTTTTAGTAGATTTAAGTGAATTTAGTAACCGTTTAGCTTATTGCTATGAGGACTGATTAATTACTAAAATATAGGGATTATTATGATATAATTTTAACAAAAATTTTCTCGTTTCCAATTACGGACACTAGGAATATTTTTTTTGTATGAGTTAGCCTTTCTGCTGCTTTTCACAATGGACATTTTACAAAGAAATATCATGAGTTGTAGTGATGATACTAACAATATGATGACTGGAGCTAATAACTGAATAATAAGAGTCATGGGAAATAAGAAAACAACTTGTGGAAAATTAGGCTTCAGTTTTAATTGTACTGTGTAGTTTGTTCATGTTATGTCTAACGGGGAAAACACTGTAATTAACTTTCGAACAATATGGAATTATAAGCATATATCTCAGGGGTATATTCCAGAGCAGCGTTGTTGGGTTACTCAGTGAATAGGTATGCACCCTTTATTAAATTAATTGTGTGGCCAGTATGGTCTGGAACAATCATGAAGTGAGAGAGACTGAAAGTCGAATCAACCCTTTATAATGTTAAGAAGTATGAGCGAGTTAGGGCAAATACCACATTGTCCAGGAAATACTTATGGATGAGATTTAATAACGACTATATATTAAATTGATTGTTAAATGTATTTGGAGTTTTTCATTATTGAGTATGAGATTGGCAGTGGCTCAAAATGAATGACTCTTATGTTCAGTGCGAAGTTGACAGTCAGTACCGAGAACTTGGTTGTTTATATTTCGGGTTAAGGAATGTGAAAGTTAGATTAAAGGTAAAATGGATTTGCGTGAACCACAGAACTTTAGTGTGCAGCTAATGATCTTTTTGCCTTTTCATCTTGTACTGTCGGAGTCCAGCAATCACTCATCCTAATAATGTAAGTTGTAGGATCTGCTGTCGTTGACCCATGAGAAAAATAGCTCCACATATTTATTTGACTGTATCAACCTTGGTCTTACCTGAGCACATTGAAGATAAATGTGTTAATTATTATTGATACTGTGTAATTTAGTAAGTTAGAAAGATCAAGCTACTTTTTGTTGTAATCTTGTTTGGCGTTTGTGTCCACCCAGTTTTGTTTATTTTCTTATGTTTTTAAGAATAAATCCCTGTTGTTGCTGGATGCCTGACTTTCATTTAGTAGAGTAAACTCGATACTTATTTTGCTACACAAACCCAACACCATTACTTAGTTGTTACAGTGACTTCTTTGTTACCAAAGGGGTTTTCTCATATGTGGCAGTTTTGCAATTATTAGATTCATGGTGACTCCCTGCAGCTCTCAGTCCAGCATGTCAGGGAAATGTAAGAAGTTTGCTTCGTCAGCCCAGGAGGTCTCGCACCTATAGCATTTGTGTCAAGTTGAATCACATATTTATGGTGGTCATTAACTGAAATCCATATTACCCAGAACAGGCTCCATGTCCCATGTCAAGAGCATTACATTATTAATGAAACACTCTATAAATGTAAAGGATTATAACTTCTGCAAAAAGTATAGCTGTATTCTTCCTCCTTAACTGAAAGTTCATTTCTTCTTTATGTAATTTTCAAACTACAACAACCATGATCATTTCTTCTTAATGGATCAAATTCTTTATGTAATTTTTAGACTGCAGCAACTATGAACAACATTTGAAAGTATTTTTATGAAGACTATTAAAACCACTGAAACTGGCAAATCATATTGATTTTTACTATTTATTCAACTGTGCTAATTACTTTTATATGGTTTACGATAAATTTATGTACTTATGTTTTTGTTGTCGTATTTCAGAATTGTCGTCGTATTTTGCCGTTGTTTAGAAATCATTCAAATTTGAAAGTAATACATTCTAGAGTTAATTATATAATTATTTAAAAGGCATGATTAATCAAAATTATCAACAGTAAAGATTATTGTGAGGTTACGCTATGTCAGTATTGTTGCGTCATGTAATGTAGAAATTCATTCACCTTTATTTTGTCTATTATTTGGTTAAGGAATTTTAAAATTTTAGGTGTGTATTGCAATTTGACTAAATATTTTTGTCATAACTTCGATTTGCTAATAACTTTCCACCTAAGTAATCAATGAGATCGCCCACACATGCTTGACTTATTGTATGTAAGCTTAGATTAGATCATAACAAATCGGTTTCAGGAATGAATTTTCCTCTTGAGGACTGGTGACCGTGTTATTTCATTAAAAAATTAAAATTTCATTAAATTTCAGTTTTTTCATTAACGATAGATTAGATTTACCAATCAGAGGTAATCTTTGAAATTACATATAGCTGCACTAAGCCGTTATTAAGACAACATATTCATTTGTCACTTTGATTAGTTGTACAGTTTTCTAAATCGTTTCGGTCCTTTTTTCAGAATCGATGTCTTTCCAAATAATTTGGTATACATAATCACCATCTATTATAGCGTATATCGGAGGTAGTGGAAATGTTACAAGTTCTGGTAGAAGGCCTCATCTACACTTACATCATAACCGAAAGCACCAAGCTCCAGATGTGTTTAAGATTCAAAATGGATAACACACTACATAAAAGACGGACTAGACCTTTAATCATGAGACCTTGAACAGCACTTAAGATCTTTCCGCAAGAAAGAACAGCTGTACCTCGTTTTAAAACCTCGTCAGTAAGTTTACGATGTTCGCCATTCCCTGTACTTAGTGAAGTACACGCGTTTATTGCGGAGGCCATTAGCTACAGATGTGTGGAGCTCTTTTAGAGAATATTACCGTCCCCATCAGTATCTGCGTCTTACTTAGAGCACTTTCTGTTCCCTTACGATAACTATATTCCCCCCCTGCCGTATACTCTAAATGAGCCGCGGTGTGTTATTCGATTTGTTGTTCACAACACGATAGAAGCAAACAGTGAGTATGAGAAAAATATTTAGATCGCTAGTTCTCAAAGACGTCGGCGCGCTATTTTGTCTTCGCATGCATTAAATTCAAATACGTAGAAAATGATGGTCAATGCAACGTGGATAAAACACACTGACAGATTAAACATATAATAAGACAGAAAATAAGAATAGTCAATGAAAAATGAAAAATACAATACTCAATTTTTAGTAGTGTTGTTAAATTTCTTACTGAAGAGACACTAAAATCTGTAAAACGATGTATAACAAGATGAACTAAAATGCTGACGGGGCAGATATGTACTGTTTACATAGGATCAGCAGGTAGAATTGCGTGTCAGGTCGTATATTTTGAGAAAAATATTGAAAAATGTATGACTTTTTGTAATATCGAGGGTCAGCTGTTTTGCATAGAATATCAGAAATTATAATATTTATTTGATTTCCTTTATCGCTATTTTTTTATCAGAATTACCGCTTCCAGCTATACAATAACCAACTCCACAATCTCTCATTTGCTATGCTTCAACAAGTTATAAACTTTGTAAGTTGGCTTCCACCTCCGCTCACTAAAAATGTGTCGAAGATGTTTAATAATGCATGCTGTAATTGTCCCAGATAGGTATAGGGAGCAGCACAATTAAAGATGTGGAGCGACGGAATTCTTGGAATGTAAATTGCATATCACGATCTAGTTATAGCTCTAGGCTGTGTAATTAGTTAAAATTCTCTGACTTCTTCTTCGAATGATTGAAGGTTCAGGTTTTACGATAAACGAACAAGAGATACCGAAAATTTTTAACAAAGTCACGCCAATGGCGGATCGGTGTCACGTCGGAATGTATCGCCTCTCCCACAAAAGGCTGAAAAACAAAAATGGTATTAGAGTAGTAGATAACGTTTATGTGTGCAGCTGATTTGGCAATAAAGTATTCGGACGTGATTTGACCGAACATTAGCTTAATATATGGGACATTATATCAGAGCTACAGAGAACGATACTTACATGACAAGATCAGGATTGTAAAAAACATAAGCCCGATGCCAGGTATCTCCTAGCTGTCCTCGAAAAAGTTGAAGGTGGTGCTTTCGTTTATTTGTACAGACAATTTAAATATCAACATAAGGATTCTTTGGCCCGGAATCGATACATAAAATGACTATGAAACACTTCTTCGTTTTATTGTGAGTAGTCATTTAACTCATAGAAAAGACATAATCAGTATTAACATTTTTACATGTTCGACAAGAACAGTCCAATAAAGGAATGATTTATTCGTTATCAAGTTCCTTACACGGGCTTGTCCGTAAGTACTCTCCAGTATGACATGTGAGCAACAGTCTTGTTCTGAGGGTGAAAGTATGGTTCAGACTTGTGACCTTCCTCAGTATGCCCTGTGATCCACGTCAACAGCTCTGGCGCAGTGGTTAGCATACTGGGGCCTCATTCGGGAGGACGACGGTTCAAATCCACGCACGGCCTTCCAGATTTCGGTTTTCGGTGATTTCACTACATAGCTCCAGGCAAAAGCCGGGATGGTTCCTGCGATAACTCACGGCAGATTTCCTTCCCCATCCTTGGCGCAATCAGAGCTAGTGTGATCCGTCTCTAATGACCTCAATAGCGACGGGACGTTAAACTCAAATTTTCCTTGGTACACAACACCTTCTTATTGCCTCTCGCCCCTGCGTCCGCTCGCATACGTGCAGCAGTGCCGAAGCTCTGAGATTCGTGAAACATTTGTATCATCCTATCGGTCTCTTGAGAAAGATGCACTACCATGAGGCATACAGACTCAAAATACACACATGAATATATATACAATAGATAAGGTTTGAATTTCTTTGGTACTGACCAATAGTAACGCAAGTTAAGATTGTTCATACTATGGACAATATAAATTATTCACTTTCATTTGTTTTTCTTAATTGGAGACACCTGGACATTGCCCAACTCAGACAAATTTGAGTGCTTGCTTTTCCTTTTTTTCCCGTAATAGTACGCTGCTTATCTACAAGAGTCAGAAGTTGATAAGTCCACACGAATATTATCGTGTCCATGTTTTGTTCATTCGCAGGTGTTTTAGAGTGTACATACGAATGTACGTTCGGCTAAAATCACATTTAATTGGAGCTGTACCTGCTGCTTCGTTCCGAAATGACTGTTGTACATGGTACACCGTGCTTATGTGATGTGAAGTTTCCTCAAGGAGGGTTGGTTTTGGAGACAAGTTTTGAGTTCCAGTGCAGCGGAATCCACTGGGATCCTCCGGAGGACGCAGCTTCAGGTTTTGCACGGATTAAGTGCACATCTTTGCGTTCGACAGAAATGCTACATCCTTTAGTACCTAGTGTTCCTTTAGCGCCCTGCTAAAGGCAGGGATTACGCGCAGCGATTACCCACAGTGCAATAATTCTCTACCCTAACACAAGATTGGTAACTGCTTTATCACATACACGCCACTAGTTTGTTTTCACCGTCGAAGTCTTTTTTTTTTCTTTTGTTTTTGCTACGCCGTCACAAATTATCAAAAATTGTACTTAGCCCATTATTAGTTTTTTAAAAAATGCTTTTAAGATCTGTGTGCAGGATTCTTGTATCATGGGGTTAATAATTCGTTTAGCTTACATACACATAAAGTCACTACAACACATTCAGGTTCGAAACAGACAGTTGCTCACCCAGAAGGAGAAGAGGAAGAAACCACTAGTTACAAGTTTCGCGTCAGTAGTACGCAATCAAGTATATTACTAAGTAGTATTTTGTGTCAGTGTACCACTGATGTTTACTTTATGAACAAGCTAGTATATTAAGTACATGCATGTGATTGTGTTGTGTTTACATGGACATGGTACGTACATAGTACACAATGCTTTGTATTTATACAAATGTATTCAGTTACTGGCAGAAAATCATTCTCCAGCAGTTTTGTCAGTTCATCATAATCTGTCACTGTCTCCACAAAATAAATGTCACAGTATCAAAATGAATGAAGCATAGAAGGTATTCAGCAATGTGTAAGCCTGAGATCCACCTTTACAGGCATATATATGGGTGACAATTACTGAGCATAATAATAAACATAGAAAAACATAGACAAAAGTGAGTTGCAGACACATCTTTCTCAAATCTACAGGTGTATACGTATGCAAACGTTTTAATACAGTTACAGCTAATGCAGATGATGTATCACTGATACCTACACACGTTGCGTATATGTTCGTTCCAAAACGAAGTCAGCATACGTGATGTTTCATGTGCCTTAATTCATTCGGCGATCTGTGCTACGAATATTCCCATAGCTGCTACTTACCTTTCATAATGTTCATTTACTGGATTTGCGTGCTTTGAAACTTCTTCAGATCTTTGTGTGTGTACAAACCCTGAATCTTATTGGTTCCTAGGATTTGTGAACAAGTAATAACATGAGTGTGGAGTGCGTGTGATGATACATGATTCTTCACAGAGTAAAGCCCATTTGCTGTTTTTTCGTTTGCACTCTAAAGACTTGTAGTGAGTTCTGAGTAAAACATAATTTCCTACTTCATAATTTTGCATGTTCATGAGATCCTTGTCACAACATTATTATCTAAGATGCGCTTAACGCGTGTGTGCTATTAACACGGATATTATCTTTCCTTCGTAGGATTCGGTTTGTCTTGAAAATTTCGGAAGAGTGTCTACCCCCTCGTTGCTTTCTAAGTCTGCAAGTCTGCAGGAGTTTGTTGTGTGTCATAATTAGAAAGATACTGCACCCAAAGAATGTGTTGAGTTCGTACATATGTGAGTATGTTTTGCTTGATGGTTGAAGTATGATATTAAAATTACACTCCTGGAAATTGAAATAAGAACACCGTGAATTCATTGTCCCAGGAAGGGGAAACTTTATTGACACATTCCTGGGGTCAGATACATCACATGATCACACTGACAGAACCACAGGCACATAGACACAGGCAACAGAGCATGCACAATGTCGGCACTAGTACAGTTTATATGCGCCTTTCGCAGCAATGCAGGCTGCTATTCTCCCATGGAGACGATCGTAGAGATGCTGGATGGGGGACAGATCCGGAGAACTTGCTGGCCAGGGTAGTTGACTTACACCTTCTAGAGCACGTTGGGTGGCACGGGATACATGCGGACGTGCATTGTCCTGTTGGAACAGCAAGTTCCCTTGCCGGTCTAGGAATGGTAGAACGATGGGTTCGATGACGGTTTGGATGTACCGTGCACTATTCAGTGTCCCCTCGACGATCACCAGTGGTGTACGGCCAGTGTAGGAGATCGCTCCCCACACCATGATGCCGGGTGTTGGCCCTGTGTGCCTCGGTCGTATGCAGTCCTGATTGTGGCGCTCACCTGCACGGCGCCAAACACGCATACGACCATCATTGGCACCAAGGCAGAAGCGACTCTCATCGCTGAAGACGACACGTCTCCATTCGTCCCTCCATTCACGCCCGTCGCGACACCACTGGAGGCGGGCTGCACGATGTTGGGGCGTGAGCGGAAGACGGCCTAACGGTGTGCGGGACCGTAGCCCAGCTTCATGGAGACGGTTGCGAATGGTCCTCGCCGATACCCCAGGAGCAACAGTGTCCCTAATTTGCTGGGAAGTGGCGGTGCGGTCCCCTACGGTACTGCGTAGGATCCTACGGTCTTGGCGTGCATCCGTGCGTCGCTGTGGTCCGGTCCCAGGTCGACGGGCACGTGCACCTTCCGCCGACCACTAGCGACAACATCGATGTACTGTGGAGACCTCACGCCCCACGTGTTGAGCAATTCGGCGGTACGTCCACCCGGCCTCCCGCATGCCCACTATACGCCCTCGCTCAAAGTCCGTCAACTGCACATACGGTTCACGTCCACGCTGTCGCGGCATGCTACCAGTGTTAAAAGACTGCGATGGAGCTCCGTATGCCACGGCAAACTGGCTGACACTGACGGCGGCGGTGCACAAATGCTGCGCAGCTAGCGCCATTCGACGGCCAACACCGCGGTTCCTGGTGTGTCCGCTGTGCCGTGCGTGTGATCATTGCTTGTACAGCCCTCTGGCAGTGTCCGGAGCAAGTATGGTGGGTCTGACACACCGGTGTCAATGTGTTCTTTTTTCCATTTCCAGGAGTGTATTTCTCTGCCATTTTCCAGAAGAAAACCCTCTCCATTTATAACCAATGAATGCATTGTTCATTAGCAAATCTTACGATTTCCTACTGTGGGGATGTAATCTTTTGATAATTACTCAAGCCATACTACACTTACCACCATATAATTTTAATGACTTGGAAAAAATTTCACAAAATACCTAAACATATTTAATACCTAAATGAGTGGTTGGGTATGGACCGGCAGTATCAACAGCTACGATTTCAAGGGTTTGTTACACAAAATGGAGTGAGATTCAGTCTTACAAGTTTTGTAGATGGATTTTGGTCTCTGACAGATGTCACAAGTGCTTAGAAATCGATGAACTTTTCCACACACACTGAGAAAGTAGGAAAATAGGTTAAGTTTACTTACACACTTTGTGGTACTGTGGAGCCCCCAGGCATGATCTGTGTACCAAATAAGTTTATCTATACCTTTAGATGTTAAGTGAACACGCCAAGAATTTGTGTAGTGATGCCTTCTACACATTACCTTATAGTTTTGGGTACAATATTAATAAAACCTTCTCAGGCCTCCAGCGGCATTAGGTGGTTAAAAACTCACGAGCCTTCGACCGAGCTCTTCGGTCATTGTCAAGCGCTAAATGGCTACCCTGTCGCCATAAACTCTCCGTTATATAGTGCCGCTGCTGGCTGTGACGTCGCTGGTGTCCTCTTCTTCGCCACCTGCAATATTTCAGTCCGGGGTCCGCAGCGCCTGCTTCAGTTCCACAATGGCCGGGTTGCAGGTTCTCCTGAGTTGCAAACCACCGTCCTTGTTGTTAGTGGTTTCAGATATTTGTATTGCTACCGATTCTTTTTTGACGCTATCCCAAAATCCCTTCATCCTCATAATGACAGGTGTTTCGTCGAACAGAATTTAGAGTCGATTTTATAAAGCGTGTTCTGCCACGGCTGATTTTTCATGATAGTATAAGCACAAGCACATCTCGTGTTGCTTCCGGCGGTGCTTCATAATGCGTAGTGTTTGGCCAACGTAGTAGCAGACACGCTGACATGGTACGCAGGGTATAATGTTGTCCAAAACTTATTGTAGTTCTTTCACGTTTCTACGCATATCAATGTATAAATGTGAGCAAGGTTTGTCTTTTATGAGTAAATGTCATAGTCTATTACTTGTTCTAGTGCTTCTGCATTTTCGGTTAACCTTGGAGGCAGTCTAGACAATTGTCAGCTACAGTGTTTTGTTTT
Source organism: Schistocerca piceifrons (assembly GCF_021461385.2). Taxonomy (NCBI): domain Eukaryota; kingdom Metazoa; phylum Arthropoda; class Insecta; order Orthoptera; family Acrididae; genus Schistocerca; species Schistocerca piceifrons. The sequence goes on along the minus strand of NC_060142.1, from coordinate 47,438,058 downwards.
CCTGCTACGTGAATTATTTCAAACGAATATTCTTCTAAGGATAAGGTCTAGTGCTCTACACACGGATGTAATAACTGCACAACATCAAATAACTCAAAGCTTGGTCAGTTGACACAGTTACGTTTCTACCACATATTGTTTGAATGCTCATACCATTGCTAAATTCTGTCGCTGAATAAGTTCGGTGGCATTCCGTGAGTGTTCTTCTTGCATAGGTGATCATTTTTTCTTCATACTTTTGTTCCTGATCAATTTGAAACAGATGCGATCACAAACCTGTGTAAAAGGCAACTGTAGCGATAGAAAAATCTTTGCTCATATCAGTATGACACAAGAAATCTGAGTTAACTAGTGTTTCTTCGACTGAGTTAAAATCATTGGTGCCTTCCTGTGTCGAAAGCTATAAAGTGTTCTCAAGTAAACATAGTAATGCTGTGCTGTTTAATGATTGGTCTGCAACGAAGCGCCGAAAGAAAGAGTAGAAACCTAAAAATGCTTTTAACTACTATGGAAAGTTTTTGATAGTGCTGATTTTATCAGGATCTGATTGTATTGCTAGTGAGGATATTGTATAGCCTCAAAACTCGATCTCCTCTCTTCCGGACTTAGATTTTTCTAAATTTGTCATTACTCCTGGCTGTGAAAACTTCTTAAGTGTTCTTTCTCGAATGTATAGGTTCCAAGTCGTTGTTTGTACAAGAATGCCATCAGCATACAGTGTTGGACTTTCTGTCAGTTCTGGATCGAATTCTGTGCCTAAGGCAGTGATAAAGACTCCAGGACCAGCAGTAGACCGGAAGGTAGGACACAAAATTGACAACTCCACTGCCAAAAATAAAGGAATTATGTTTTTTAGATTCTGGCGTTAGTATTTATTTGCCAATATGAACTTCTTAAATCAATTTTTGTAAGAAATTTGCTCATCGGTGTGTTCAGGTCTTGTGCGTGCAGGTACATTTATATCATTTATGGCTCGCGCTTCCAACCCAAGATGAATACTTTTATTAGGTTTAACTACTGCTAGCAATGGATGACAGTGTGGTGAAATAGACGGTTCAGTTGTGTTCCATTCTAGCATTTACTTCATCTCATCTCACGCTGCTGCTCGCTTTCACCAGGGAATCGTATATATTTTGTGGTAATATACTTTTAAAAACACCTGGTTTTCGTGTAAACACATGTAAATAGTAGTAATAAATCATATAACGTACATTGTTGTTCCTTTGCTGTTGCTGTAGATTCAAATCATTTTATTTCCTATGAGTATCCTTAAATATGATATCTCATCGTTTGTTAGGGGGTGGCTAACGTTAAGACTGTCATCATTGCCTAAAAATTGTATATGATTGCTTTTGCAGTATTTGTCATTGTTTAACGTCTGCCTCTCCAGAATTACTTCAGCCTTTTCGACATTGTGCGTGAAGAAACATTTTTCTAAGGAGAGTTCGATTATTGCGTCTTTCTCTCTCAGAAAATCTCCATCTCTTAAGCAATCCGTAACTAAACTATCATTTACTGGGAACGGTCTTTCTATTACTCCATTTGTTGGCTTAACAATCACAACTACCTGCAGTCGAATCCCAGGTGACTTAACGTCAACTGCGCTCATGATGGGCGTGGACAGGAAACTGTGGAATCGAGCCTAATTCCCTCACCCTCATTTTATGATACAGCACATATTGCTGCCCCGTGTATCTATAGCAGCTGTGATCACTTCATTCTTTGGATTCACGACAGGTCGCAATTTCTTCAGTAACTCGCCGCGAAGATTTATGTCTTCGTTGTACCTCAGTAAATATAGAAGATCTGTCTGACTGCTATCTTGTTTACACTGGTTCTTTTTATTAACTCGTGACAGTTTGTTGCCCCCCGTTATGACCCCCGGTCATCATCCGGGAGCAAGATGAGACCGAATCTAGTCTGACATGCTGTCATTTGGTATCTGAGGCTCATTCGCTAGCTCTATCACGTTCACAAGAGGATGTTACGTCATCTAGCCACCTTGAACCACACGATGTAACATGTTTTCGTTACTAGCAGTAGATAGGTAACACTGACTGCTGTACATCAGAACGTAACATATTGTATCGTTCGGTTACAGTTTCTTTGTTTATACGTTACTCAAATCACGGCTAAGTTCCCTTACTCCAAGTGGGTGTACGGCTGATACCGGTTACAATTTCATTCTTTTATTGTAGTCATATGGGCCATGAATTAGTTCCCGTTGGTTGCAAAATCATCGAGTAATAAAATTCTTTGAACTTCGTTTCAGATCTGAACAATTACCACTTTATGTTTGAACAAAATGATACGGAACACGAAAATATGTGAAAATTTCAGTGCCTCCAGATTCTATGACATTTGGTAATGAGATAGGCTCTTGTTATGCATCTTGTCATGCTTATTGCTAGTGCACCGTTATCAGAGCGTGAAATTACTGAAAAATCAAGCGTTGCCCTCTATATGGTAAGACTTGTTGCGAAAAGATATATTTCTGTATAGCATATTACTACAGTGTTTGGCTTCAAAGTAGTCTTTCGCATTGGACACACGTTGTAACAAACGTAACTGAGGACTTGTACTAATTCAACTTATGTTGCATAGTGTTCATGGATGGTGTTAGCAGTAGTGTACTTTATGAAAGTATGTGACTAAGACAGAAAAGCGATTTACTGCTGAGGTATTTAAATATAAAAAAAAAAAAAAACATAAGATCGCAGGCTAGCATTCACTTCTTCAAGGAGTACAGCGCAATAAATAAATCTTACCTTAAATTTTTTCATTCTGCTTCGATTTTTTAATTTTTCTTTTAAACATTTCTTTGCTTTTCCGTGATTCATTCTACTCAGTTTTAGTTTCCAGCTGATTTGTGTATCCAAATAATAATGTTTCGAGCGATCTCTTGACCATGAAAGAAAGACAAACAATTAGAACAAACAGAAGAATTACAGTTGTACCGATGCAGTCACCCGTGTGAGTTGGCTTCCACCTCCGCTCACTAAATATGTGCCGAAGCTGTTTTAATAATGCACGATGTAATTGTCCGAGATTTGAATTGGCAGCAGCGCAACCAAAAATCTGGACCGATGGATTATCAGAAATGTAAACCGCATATCATGATCTGTCATCGCTATGTAATTAGTTACAATTCTCAGACTTCTTCTTCGAATGACTGGAGGTTCAGGTTGTATAACAAGCGAAAAAGAGATACTAAAAATCTGTCAATGGTGGATCGGTGCCAGGTCGAAATCTTACATCTCCCACACAAAAGGCTGAAAAATGAAAATGGTAATACGGTAGTAGTTAACATAGATAATTGGACTGATATGGCACTAAAGTATTCGAATGCGTTTAGACTGTACGTTAGTTTTATATGCTAGACATTATTCAGAGCTGTGGAGAACGATGCTTACATGACAAAATCAGGATGGCAAAAGACAAAAGGGAGACGTTTGGCATCTCCTAGCAGCCTCGAAAAAATCGAAGATCGCGCCCTCATTTATTTGTACAGATACATATACAGATAATGCAAATGTTAGCAGATGGACTCTTTGGTCCGGAATCAGTACACGAAATTTTACACACAATTTTTAGAAAGGGGTATTACCACATATAAAAATAATGAGTTTGACCCATGCTATATTTATGTGGTTATTGTTTGTTGCAGTGCAGAAATTGAGAGAGGGCTATTGTATAGCCGAGACCGGCTGTTCTGTTCAAAATACTTTGCTATCAAAACAGTTAAATCAAAAATTATGTAGATCACATGATCGTTCTCCCGACTGTCAGTTTATGTCACGTTCTGTGCTGCATTTGAACGTCAGAAAACTCAATAAATTCCAACTAAACCTGAAAAGAGAAAAAAATGTCAGGTATATTTCAGAATTTTGTCATCTGGTAACAGATACAAAATAGTTGAAATACGAACTGCATGAGGTTCAAAAATCCTACTAACAGCGAAATTGCTGTCAAGTGTAAGAAATCTAGCTGTATTAGCTTTTATCTAGAACCGACGATGAGTATCTTGGTATTGTAATTTCAAGTACAACGTTGAGTGAGGGTGAAGTGCATATTCAGAAAAAAAGAACGTAACAAAGGATACTCGAGACGACATCAGGATGAAAACAGATAGAAAATTAAAATCACCAATAAAACAAGAAGTTAATTACTAGAAGAAGCTCAAGAAGCAATTAAAATGAAAGAAAAAATTCATGAACTATAAATTAAGTAGAGCAGGAAAAATTAATTTGGCACTGTAGGTAGGAGTAGATGAGAAAATTTCCAGTTGTCGCAGAAATTTGCCTGTATAAGAAGCAAGTCACATTTATGTAATTTAGGACAATCCTTCTCAATGGAAGTCCTTAAAACTCATAGACATACTAAGGTTTGAGTGAAAATTGAAGCTACTTGGGTGTATGGTCTTTAACGGGATACGTCCAATCACCTCTGGATAAACCACCTATCGAAATGGCTGCTTTTAAATGCAGACGTTACTGCGGGTTGCAGTCAGTTCACTATAGGTGCATTCAGAGACTAAAAAATCCGAGAAAAACTAAAAATTGACACCTTAACTGTTCATAGGGGACTTGACGTCCACCTTCACATATAGTGTAACGTTAATTACAGATGCGACGAACTGTAAAGAGAGCGTAGTGTAGCGATAATAATTGTTCGCATGGACGCGGTACGTCGACGATATTCTACGCCCCGTTTTGTTGCCCGTCATGACAAGCCATCCTGGACTTACATATCAGCAAGATAATATCCGCACGCACACGGCCACAGTTTCTACTGCTTCGCTTTTTACTCCACTGATCAATTTAAGGTCGGAAACCTGGAGTCGAAGAAGCGAGCTTAAGGAGATAATAGTGTAACACTTTTGTTACTAAATGTAACTCTGTTTTCTCTTATGATGCTAGGCAATTGTCAAGATGAGCATTACTGCAGAGGGAATTTGATTCTAAAGCATTATGTCAGGGTGAAAATACTAAATTAATTAATTTTTCTTTCTTAACAACATGTGGACAGGGTGGGTTCTTCCTTGGCTCGGGTATGAGGTAGAATGAAACAGCATTTTTACATAAGATAACTTTTATTGAAAGTTTTGTACAACTGTATCTTATTGGATGTTCTGGCTCGGAGAGCGGCAGCTGTGTCGTTTGCGAAGCCTTCTGCTGCGGCAGCGGCGGCGTGTGATTACGCCTGGCGGTGTGTATCTCGTGTCGCCGTCTCGCCCACTTGACTGGAGACGCGCCTCGTGCAGTGGCCCGTTTAATTATTGAGAGCGAAGTCGTGCATCGGATGGTGATACCTCGGATGTGGCGTCCCAGTGTTTCTCTTCTCTAAGCGACCGTGTGTGTTGTGCGTCGGCTAGTGGAGCGGCGCTGCGGGGGAAGGCCACCAGTGTCCCGGACTCGTACAACGGACTCCCGCTTTCCAGTCTTCGGCTGTCAGATCCCCTACCAGTTCACAGGTGACCGCTGATGTGAGGCCGTCTCCTTCCCGTCCTCACGAGTCACCCGGGTACGTAAAAATCAGGCTTCAGATACCTTTTAACTTCTGTCTTCTGGCGCCGAGGCTGCTCCTTGCTATTCCATTACAGCGGCGGACTTGGTGCGTCTGTGTATGATGTAGTCTCTTCTTGCATTACGGTCTTCAGCACCGAAACTGACTGAAAACTACTGCTACCCTTCTCTTTCTTGTCGGGACCACTGCGTCTCGCGTATTTATTCACTTCAGTTCACTGGAGGTGAACAACTTCACGGTCATTGCCTCTTCTGTCACGTTGAAAAGCTTCTCGAAGAATCTTCTTAACGTCGGTCATTGGTTCTTGGAATGTAGGCGAGGGCCTGTGATCACATGTGACAATTGAGAAACACGTGAGCCGGTCGTTGCCTCTTCTGTCACGTTGAAAAGCTTCTAGAAGAATCTTCTTAACGTCGGTCATTGGCTCTTGGAATGTAGGCGAGGGCCTTTGCTCACATGTGACAACTGAGAAACACGTTAGCCGGTCGGGCGATGCCCTGATGGCTGAATCGACAACGTCCGCTTATGTGGGGAGGGCGATGGCTTCTTCTGAACTTGCTGACTTCACGGTCATTGTCTCTTCTGCTCTGCCTGCTGTTTGTCAGTATGTAACTCTCTAAACTAAACCAAGTTTTTCATTTATTTTCTAATTTATACTTCACTTTGATTTCACTAATTTATTTACTTATCTTAAGTACCACTCAACAATAGGAAAAAATCACATTACAGTGTACTTTTCTATTTACATTAGTTACAGTTAACTGTAGATACCATCATTGACACAGTGAAAGTATCATTTTTACCATATCGTAGAAAATGTGCTGAAACTGACGGCCATCAACCTCAATGCAAGCACGACATCCGCGAACAAAATTCTGACTCACCCTGACAAATATCTCTGGTGTGTTTCGAATCACATCACAGGCAGTTACAATTCTGGCAACTAATTCCATCTCTGTGTCCACTTGGTCTCATACACGAGTGCCTTTAGACATCCCCATAGGAAATGACCAAGGGTACTCAGGTTAGGTGCCTCGCAGGCAATGGAATAGTGCTTCCCTCTCCAACCCAGCGACCAAGAAATTCGGCATTGAGATGGTTGTTACTGTATTGTACTGTACGTCTATGAATATCACTCAGTAATGAATGGGTCTGTCGGTGATTCATAGTACGATCTGTCATGGGCCAATGTAAATACGATACAACAGAACCAGCTTATGGACAATAAAGTAAACAAAACCTGCATCATGACTTCCTAGTGGTCAGGAACGTTCTCCTTCTTTCCTAGCAGGAAACAAAGAATGTACACGTAAATTAACAGCATTGTATGTGTAAACTTGTACGCTTGTTAGTTATAAATAAGTTGGAAAACAGTAATGCTAGAAAAAGCTGTAGACAAGTTTACTTCCGCATCTATTTAAGCTGGCTCCTCCAGCCCCAAGCTCCATACCTGATATTGTTCAGTGGAGCATTCTCAATGTCCTGTTACACTTTTGCACGCTCTTATTGAAACACCCTGTATTTCCGTCGCATCCAGATAATTCCTTCGTCATGTGTAGTCCTTTTTTCCTTTTTTGTTCCTTTTTCTTACAGTGTATCAAGGTGATAAACTGTGTATTTGTCTTGAGGCAGCATACCTCACAGCGCACAATTTACTCAGTATTTCCAAATAAAAGCCCTTACAGACTTTCAAGAAATTTAAACATAATTTCAAACTTTTTCGAACCATTTCCTCTCTGACGCCCCTTCCTTCTCTGCCCCACAATATAATGACAGAAATACACTACTGGCCATTAAAATTACTACACCACAAAGATGACGTGCTACAGACGCGAAACTTAACCTACAGGAAGAAGATGCTGTGATATGCTTTTCAGAGCATTCACACAAGATTGGCGCCGGTGGCGACACCTACAACGTGCTAACATAAGGAAAGTTTCCAACCGATTTCTCATACACAAACAGCAGTTCACCGGCGTTGCCTGGTGAAACGTTGTTTGATGCCTCGTGTAAGGAGGAGAAATGCGTACCATCACGTTTCCGACTTTGACAAAAGTTGGATTGCAGCTTAACGCGATTGCGGTTTATCGTATCGCAACATTGCTGCTCGCGTTGGTCGACATCCAATGACTGAGCAGAATATGGAATCGGTGGGTTCATGAGGGTAATACGGAGCGCCGTGCTGGATCCCAACGGCCTCGTATCACTAGCAGTCGAGATGACAGACATCTTATCCGCATGGCTGTAACGGATCGTGCAGCCACGTCTCGATCCCTGAGTCAACAGATGCGGACGTTTGCAAGACAACAACCATCTGCACGAACAGTTCGACGACGTTTGCAGCAGCATGGACTATCAGCTCGGAGACCATGCCTGCGGTTACCCTTGACGCTGCATCACAGACAGGAGCGCCTACGATGGTGTACTCAACGACGAACTTGGGTGCGCGAATGGCAAAACGTCATTTTTTCGGACGAATCCAGGTTTCGTTTACAGCATCATGATGGTCGCATCCGTGTTTGGCGACATCGCGGTGAACGCACATTGGAAGCGTGTATTCGTCATCGCTATACTGGCGTATCACCCAGCACGATGATATGCGGTGCCATTGGTTACACGTCTCCGTCACCTCTTGTTCGCCTTGACGGCAGTTTGAACAGTGGACGTTACATTTCAGATGTGTTACGACCCGTGGCTCTACCCTTCATTCGATCCCTGGGAAACCCCACATTTCAGCAGGATAATGCACAACCGCATGTCGCACGTCCTGTACGGGTCTTTCTAGACATAGAAAATGTTCGAATGCTGCCCTGGCCAGCACATTCGCCAGATCTCTCACCAACTAAAAACGTCTGGTCAAAGGTGGCCGAGCAACTGGCTCGTTGCAATACGCCAGTCACTACTCTCGATGAACTGTGGCATCGTGTTGAAGCTGCATGGGCAGCTGTACCTGTACACGTCATCCAAGCTCTGTTTGACTCAATGCCCAGGCGTATCAAGGCCGTTATTATGGCCAGATGTGGTTGTTCTGGGTACTGATTTCTCAGGATCTATGCACCCCAAGCAACATAAAATTGCGTAATACAGGGCAACGCTGAATAGTAAATGACAAGAACTAGATACAATGAAACTAACAGCCCGCAATAACGATTACATTTCTGACACCATCAATGTAAATCACAGCATAATTAAAAACATGTATAATAACAAGGACAGCTCAATGTCCACACCAATCAGCACTTCAGCACAAGTAGCTGCTCAGAGCTCCTTGAAGTACGTCTGAATCTCATTCACCGGTAAGTTTTCGTATCAAAGTTATACTGTGAGTAAAATATCAAAATTAGCTTTTCCACAAACAATGAAATGAAAGAGAAAATTGTTCATAAATTAAATGATTTATATAAATGTTGGCCTAGCCAGGCAACTGCACATTCCAAAGCCATCTCGGCGTTCATAAAATTTATTAGAGCCGAAACAGATCTGTGACAGCATGAATGTTATAATTTCAACAAACTCATAAATTTTAGATAAACTGATCTTCTTATATTTAAGCAAGTCATTTTAATTACAGATATTATGCCCTTTACCGTTGTATTTGCATACAAATTAACTACATCAGGTGGCTGTGAATCTTGCTGTGTTTGATTTGAGAACATCTGACGATTTCTGGAAGCCCATAGCTATTGATTACACAAAAATTATCTTCAAATGTATAAGCCGTGGTGAAAATATAAGTTAACTCCTGTAATTTGAAATGATAGAAAAAATAATGAAATGACACAGAGAATATTCTTCAATGGCCATTATCGAGAGGTTTCAAAATTAAATAAGTAAATGTAAAGCTTTAAAATGATCTGTACTACAAAGAAGTATCTTTGCAATAGCTCCAGAAATACACGGTATCTGTACACGTCTCATGTTCTTTGGCACATCAAATCAGCAGCCAATGTAGACAAATGTATTCGCCATCTTGTATTTACCTCAGCTCATAGATCAGCACGGTCTGAAAAAGAGAATCAAACCTAATATCTAATGGAGAGCGTTTCATGAAGTAAGTGTGATGTATAGAACTCACGTACAATGTAAAACCTTTGGTAAACTAATTTATCAAAAAAACTTAGTCGTAATTTAGGACACAAACATAAAACTTGCCAAGAAATCAACGCTACCGTGTGACCATGGTCTTAGGCCGAAAACTAGTAAGTGTACAATAAAATAGTTTCTAAAACACTTGTGGCTGTCTGCAGTATTTCTAACATGGCAATCTTATTTTAAGTGCGTTTATTAAGATACTGAATAATTTAGTTGCTGCAGCAAACGGAATCTTTTCCTTATTTAGCCATCCAATGACTTGCATAGTGATTTTCTGAAATAATTTGACGTCATCTTAACAAACACGTATAGTAAGGAAACATAGCCTGTCACCTAGTTGTTGATTCACTAACGCCTTTGTATACCTATTTTATGAAATTCTGTTGTCCTGTTACCAACCGACATGTCTTGAAAGCTTCGTTGCACTCTGTCGAAATTGTCGACTCGCGGCTTTGCACTTCTATGGGACTCTGGCAGCAGTGTTCCACTGCAGGTTACAGGATCTGAAACATTTCCTCTGGATATCAGTACTACCGTGGCCTATTTCACGTGAAAAGTCTCTGAACTACCTGTACGTCATTATCAGGTGTCACCGAATGCATCCAGTGATAGAAATGGACCTTTATAACTTAAAGTGTCAACCCCTCCAGCTTCTCTAATTTTTGTTGTGGACTGTAATTTTTCCCAGATACAAGGATCTGATGCTGTAAGCTGTATTCATCATTAATGCCTAGTAAATACTGTGACTATAAAAGCAATTATTTATTTACTGTAAGTTACCACATTACCTAAAAGAGGGTAATAAAATCATTTGTCGTGTGCCTGTGAGGCAGATAGACATGCAGTGAGGGTGATTAGAGACTGTAATGTATTTTGTGGTATACAGAGCACTTGTTACGTACCTGTATTACATCACTTGTTACTCATTTGATATAGCTGAGTTAATTCCAGTGGTAGACATGTGGTCATAGTGTTCTGACGGATCACAGTACACACAGTTGTAGGTATTCGTCGGAAATTAGAGAAGCAATTAGCAATGAACGGTGTTTGCAGCTGTTACGTGGATACTACACAAGCGGTCTCTTTGATGGCGAGGCGTATCTGGAGGGTGTGCTCTCTTCAAACGCCATTGCCCAACAATTAGGGTAGCTGCTAGCGGCGCCTGGCCGCAATACACGTGCGGTTTGCGAGCACACTGCCGGGCCGCTCTGGCCCCTTTAATTATTCGTGTCCCGCCTGCGTTAACGCACCGCCCGCGGACAGCAGGGCAAATACACGCAGCGCTGACACGTAATCACAAATCCTGCCACTAAGCTGGCGGCGCGGTCGGCTGCGTCAGCGGTGGTCGCTCGCAGCTAATAACAGCAAATGAAGTACCCTGCAGGAGGCAAGGGGATGAAAATCCTGAAATGTGAAATGTTATAGGAGGACTGATTCAGCTTGTGACGGATCGTGGATCTTACCTCACTAATTTTCATAGCTTGTAACTCAAGAATGTTGCAAGTATACTGGGTCGCCATTGTGTTTCGAAATGCTTTCTTCTTCCTCTTCTCTCAAGGCACATGTGCTCGCTTGTTTGTGTCACAGAGGGAGACGATACCCACGTTTGCTTGCTGTTCCTATCTCTCTTTTACCATTCGGCTTGCAAGAAAACACTGCTTTTGCCCTCCCCTCTTCTTGCATTCTGTTCAAGTTCTGATGCCTCACTCTCCAACGGCGGTGGAATTTAATCAAAATCATCGATTTGCGCTGTAAGCTACCCGTCTTTTCGTTAAATTCGGATTAGATGCAAATCTACATCGTGAGACTTGTCCTGAATAAAAATGCACTCATCTACGAAGGTTGTCCAGAAAGTAATGCACCGCATTTTTTTCTTCAAGAATTCGTTATTGAATATAATGAGAACTATACACACGAAAGAATGGTGTTATATCTACACACTCCATTTTTCTACGTAGTCTCCATCCCGTGCTATGGCATTCCTCCAGCACGAAACAATGGCGCGTATAGCCTGTACCAATTCTTCTCCTGGCGGCGTCCTCAAAATGTCCTTTAATGGAAGTTCGAGAGGGCTAGGTCAGGCGTGACAGCCATGGATGGTCCCCAAGACCGCTGCAAATCGTGGGGCTCCACCGAACCGCCCTCTGACGACCTCACCATCTGTGACCAGCAACTAACTGCGCTTCTGTCCGACAGCAGATGTTACGTAGACTTTTCGCAAGCGTTTGTGAATATTCCCTACTGTTTCTTTCTCTGCAGTGAAAAATTCAATGATGGCACGTTGTGTGTGACGAACATCGCCTACAGACGCCATTTTGAAACTGTCCTGCAGCTACGCCATCTGTCGGAAGTGACGGAAACTTGGAGCGCTCACTCACGAGACGTCAGATAATGCATACGTAACGTTTCGCATTCGTAGTATTGGTTCCGTCTGAGAGAAAAAGTAAGTGCGGGCCATTACGTTCTGGGCAACCCTCATACATAAAGTTTAGACCCAAGATATTATATTTTAATGCTGTCTGACTACTACCTTTTTTAAGAAATAAAACATCAGAAGGAGGGATACAGCTTGCTCTGCCGAAGACACCAATAGCGGGCATCAGTTCCCAAACTGTTGGTGGTGTATATTACAAATCAGTCACAATTTGGTTTTAGTTTACTTTATTCCAAAAGTGCCATTACCGGTTTCGAATTGATACAGTTCATCATCAGACGGCTGTCATGCTTTCGTCAAAACACATGTACCACTGGACATAGTCGACCTACACGTATATACCAACACCACTGTTGAAGAGACTATTAACATTATAAGAAGAAATCTGATTAAGTATCAGAAAAAGAGTACTGCGGGGCCCTAAGCACCGTTCAGTAATGGAAACCAACGTGTATCAGTTTTAAAATACCAACAACAATATAAACGTACTTCGTAAACCGTAAACTGTAGAAGCAAATGTTCCAGACGGACATCTCACGTAAATGGAATTCTAACATAAGTCTGAAGCAAAACCATATTTAATAAGCGTTTGTAATTCTGAATTATTGTTTTCTCTAAGGAAATTTGCTAGTAAACCAAAGTAACATGTGGTTTGACGGAAGCCCGAAAGCTCTAATGAATTGTATCAATTCGAAACCGGCAACGGTACTTTTTGAACAAGAAAGCTTAAAGCCAATTTTTAGCTTGTTTCTGCTGTACACCATTAATAATTTGCGTCACTCGACAACCACGACCTCCTATCGTGTCTTTATTTGACAAATTGGCATAAATGAATTTCTGAGTGGATTCCATGATCGTACTAGTTAGTGATAAGCTCATAGCATAATTTCAAAAGGAGTATCTCAACTTGTAGCGGAGGTATATGCAATGAGGATACTTGGCCCAGTCTGTTAATGTAACATTTCCACTTAGAAATTTGGAATTTAAAAACACAAAGTAATCGCGTCGAAAACAAAGTAACGGACCGTCAGCTCTCTCTGGATGTGTGGCTGACGGCTTACTTTCTGGACTATAAAAGAAGCAAAGAAATAAGTGACGCGCACTGCTGACTGCAGTTTTAAGAAGCGTGTATGCTGATTGTGCTTGTAATAGTGAATCACGCGCCTGTAAGACTGGAATATCTGCTGAAGGCCAAAAAGTCTATATTTCTACGTGAGACAATTCGATGCAGATTGCACACTTCATCGTAAAAATTAGAATCTTTAAACAGTGACAAGGGGTCACGAATAAATCACGTAAACCTTCATTCCAGAGATTATAATTTCATCTAAAGCATAATAATGGCCACAATAAAGCACGCAATCATTCACGCGTGAAACACGTCTTACAACAGATCACCACAGAGGAAATATTTAAGGAAAAAGAATTTTATATGCATGAGAAGGTCACTACGCGAGGATGTGATATATTCAGTGGACCTAGTACTCGGATGGACTAATGTAAAATCGACTCTGTACGATGCTTCGACAACTGACCAATATAAACACACCATACAGGTCTGGAAATTCTGCAATTTACAGTACGCCAAGTTACACAAGGCAAGCCAGAATGTCGGTAAACATCTATAACGCAAGATATGAGAATGGTTAACAGAAAGTAACTTGAAATCTACTTAATACACTGCTCAACCATAGTGCCCGCTGGTGAAAGCCACGGAAAGGCTTTCCGCGCGTGTGCTGTGGGCGTCGACAACGCTGCTATAAGCTCCTGTGGTTAAAGGCTGAATTAAATGTCAGCAGTGCGCTGCGTCGTCATGAACGTGACATACTGCCAAGGTGGGAAATCTTATATTGGGCAGACATGGGAACTGTGCAACAGTGCTGTCTTGAACACCACCGTCATACACGCCTGAGATAACCTGATAAATTAGCGGTAGCATAGCATTGCCTGGAGAGGGGACATCACATGTTTGACGAGAAGACTGAAGTTTTGTCCTCAGCGTCACCTTTCTGGGATTGTGTTCTTAGCGATGCCATACAAATCCTTACGATGGATAATCTGGTCAGCTTTCATTTAAATCTGCTTGGAATTCAGCACTTGCTGCCATTAAATTAAAACGAGAAAAACATGAACTTCCGATTCATGACTCGACGCAGCGCACTGATAGGATTTAATTCGGCTTTTAACCACAGGTAGGTCTGGCAGCATTGTCGCTGCGCACAGCGATTGCGCGTAAGGCCTTTCTGCAGCTCCCGCCAGGGGTCACTATGAGCACCGCTTTCAACCAGCTGCGCGCGTCTTCCATCGCACGCGTACTGCCTGCTCCTGGCCTGATGGATGTCGAAGCCGACTCGCAATTATCATCAGTCGCATCTTGCAGCAGTGACAACAGCAGCAGCTTCCACCACCTAAAGATGCCGAACAGTTGTATCGATGAAATATTGCGAAATTTGTCCAATATGATCAGGCGGCAAACGCGGGGAAGTTTATTTGCAAAACCTGAAATCAAATCACAAAAAATTAATATATTTGAAAATCCGCCTTAGTTGAGAAGATTTTCTGGTCTTTACCCAGGTTTTGGCTAGAATAAGCTAGCCTTCTTCAGAAGCATAAATTAATATAACATGCCAGAGTAAGGCACAGTCAACATAAAAAAATTAACACCTATAATACCGTGATACCATGTCGAATTAAAACTATTTAACTGAAGTCCAGCCCCGGCATCACTTCACCAAGCTGTCGGTTGGCAGCGGCAACTACGTTGGCCGGGACTGGACTTCAGTTAAATAATTTTAATTCGACATGGTATCACGGTATTATAGGTGTTAATTTTTTTTATGTTGACTGTGCCTTACTCTGGCATGTTATAGTAATTTATGCTTCTGAAGAAGGCTAGCTTATTCTAGCCAAAACCTGGGTAAAGACCAGAAAATCTTCGCAACTGAGGCAGATTTTTCAATATATTAGTCTATCACAGTTGCTGACGGGGCTGCAATATGCTAAAAATTCTCATAAAAAATTACGTAAGGTAACTTTTAGAGATGATAATGTGGTGTCACCGTCAGGCACCACACTTGCTAGGTGGTAGCCTTTAAACCGGCCGCGGTCCATTAGTATACGTCGGACCCGCGTGTCGCCACTGTCAGTGATAGCAGACCGAGCGCCACCACACGGAAGGTCTAGAGAGACTTCCTAACACTCTCCCCAGTTGTACAGCCGACTTAGCCAGAGATGGATCACTGACAACTACGCTCTCATTTGCCGAGACGATAGTTAGCGTAGCCTTCAGCTACGTCATTTGCTACGACTTAGCAAGACGCCATAGCATTTGATATTATTTTATATTGTGGTTATAACATGTACCGTCAAGAGAGATGTTCTACAATTGTGGATTAAAGTTAAGTATTACATCAACTACGTACTTTATTTGCTACTATTAATTCCTTTAACTGTTCCAGACCTCACGCCAATCTGCGTGAGCTTAACGCGTGCCTTTCGGCTTCCTGTCATTGTGACTTGGCTGTCTTGCCAAGTCACAACAGATAATTAAAACTTTATCACTGTACTTCGTTCTTGAATAATGGTTCAAATGGCTCTGAGCACTATGGGACTTAACATCTGAGGTCATCAGTTCCCTAGAACTTAGAAGTACTTAAACCTAACTAACCTAAGGACATCACGCACAGCCATGCCCGAGACAGGATTCGAATCTGCGACCGTAGCGGTCGCGCGGTTCCAGACTGAAGCGCCTAGAACCGCTCGGCCACACTGGCCGGCTCTTGAATAATGATCAACGGAGGAGATACGTTATTGCAATTACTGTGTTTGAGAGAAGTATGATGCGATGTTGCTTCGGACACGCAAGCGTCTGCTAATACCAGGCTAGCCACTTCCGATGATATGTCTCCTCAGTACCAGAATTACGGTAAGTGTACGAGTGCATTTTAATGACACATGTACGACGACATATGGTAATTTTGTGGATGGTTGTGAAGTGTGCACGAATAGCCGAAATGGTTAAGTTTACCGCTCCCGACAACCGGGTAGTCCAGATTCGAGTCCCAACCCGGGACAAAATTTCAATATTGTCATTCTGTTCTACCGTTGGAGGTTGCCCATATTCTCATATTTTCTGGTCGAAGGAGGGTTTTGTAAAGCATAATAAAACAGACCAACACCCGATGTCGCTTTCGCTTCTGACGACTCACGCCTACTGCTATTGATGTGCTTTGTTATGCTTACTGAGGACGGGCGAACCGGCCAGGGCAGGAGCGCCTGCTGCCCCAGCACTGGCTCGTGACGTCACACGCACTCGAGGCGTCACAGCCGTCATCGCAGGCGCCCCTCGCCGCTGTGTAGTGTGGGCAGCGTGAAGCCTGAAGCCTGTCCACAGCAGCCAACGAGGTCCCAGCTGCCGACTCCCCCACCACCCACTTTGAGGGTCGTTTGGCACTGCATTGTTTTACAGTGTCCAGAATTAAGCGTTCTTATGCCCCAATAACATACAGCTAAGTATAAGATTTTAACAGAAGTTGACGGTATTTATACGTCTTTTGTTTCAAATGAATGAACAATTGACGTGCTTAATTCAGTTTTTTTCATTAAACGTACCTGAACCAGAAACGAGTGGATGAATTATTTCTCTAAGACACTTACGGAACACTTACATGGTGAGTGAGTAGTCGGAGTACTGCTGGAAGTCAACAGCGCATTCCCCATAATATTTTGACATCGAGAATATACGAGGGTAAGTCAATTACTATCCACAATTGATTTACATGTTTGCTTATTTTGGTAGTACTGTCGTTTTACGTTGATGACGCATGCTTTGTTTATTTGTTGTTACATCTTTGCAATTTTCAAGCTGCTAGATTAGTTTCGTTATCGCTTCCGTGGTGATAATCATGGCTGCTCCGCTGTCTTTTTGCACCAAAGAAGAGCAACGTTCAGTGATATGTTTTTTGTGGTCGGAAGTCGTAAAAAAATTTTCAAATGTGTGTGACATCTTACGGGACTTAACTGCTAAGGTCATCAGTCCCCAAGCTTACACACTACTTGACCTAAATTATCCTAAGGATAAACACACACACGCATGCCCGAGGGGGGGCTTGAACCTCCGCCGGGCCAACCGCACAAATGGTTCAAATGGCTCTGAGCACTATGGGACTCAACTGCTGTGGTCATAAGTCCCCTAGAACTTAGAACTACTTAAACCTAATTAACCTAAGGACATCACACACATCCATGCCCGAGGCAGGATTCGAACCTGCGACCGTCACGGTCGTGCGGTTCCAAACTGTAGCGCCTTTAACCGCTCGGCCACTTCGGCCGACGCCAGCCGCACAGTCCATGACTGCAGCGCCTGAGACCGCTCGGCTAATCCCGCGCGGCGGAAGCCGTGTCAGGGGCCGAAATTCATCGAACACTTTCGGTACAGTATGGGAACTGTGTTTCGCCACAACGGAGTGTCTACGAATGGATTGAAAAATTCCGAAAATGTCGCACAAGTGTTGCGCACTTTGAAGGAGCCCGACGACCGTTTACCGCAAAAAATCAATAAACCATTGAGCGTTCACGTGAAATTCTCTTAGACAGACGATTAACTTCTGACGAAGTGGCACATCGTCTGCAAATTAGTCACTGTTCTGCCTACGCAATCATCCATAACAGACGTGGGTTTCATAAGGTTTGTGCAAAATGGGTCCCAAAACATCTCACACAGTTGCGTAAACAAACGCGCCTGGACATATGCAAAAACCATTTGGATCGATATGGTAACGAAGGGGATATTTTCTTAGACAGGATCATTACTGGTGACGAAACATGGATCCATCATTACGAGCCGGAGAGTAAAATGCTGAGTGTGGAAAGGAAACATCCAAATTCGCCGTGCAATAAACAGTTCAAGACCAAACCGTCCGCAGGAAAAATAATGCTTACAGCTTTTTGGGACGCACAATGTCCGGTGCTGGAACATTATGGGGAAAGGGGCACAGCAATAAACGGTGTACGTCACAGTGAGACGCTTTCTGCCAGGCTAAAGCCTGCAATTCGAAGCAAACGCCGAGGACTGTTGTCAAAAGGTTTTGTGTTGTGTTGTGTTGTGTTGTTGCATGACGATGCTCGTCCGCATACTGCTGCCCACACTGCTGAAACGCTCCAGAAACTCAAATTTGAAGTACTGGATCATCCTCCATATAGTCCCGATCTTGCCCCTTCTGACTATCACTTATTTGGTCCACTCAAACAGGCATTAAGGGGCCGTCGATTTGCCTCGGACGAACGAAGCAGCGAAAGAAGCAGTACATTCCTGGTTCGCAGCTCAACCAAGAACCTTCTTTTATGAGGGCATCAGGAAGCTCGTACAACAATGGACCAAGTGCGTTGAAACGCAAGGAGACTATGTCGAAAAATGATGTTCCTGTAAGTTTCCTATTTTATTACAATAACTACTTTGCGGATAATAATTGACTTACCCTCGTAGCAACTAGTACGTCTACATCATGTACATCATACTCCGCTAGCCGCCTAATGGTGTGTACTCTCGGTACCACTATCTGATTTCTCCAACCCTGTTCCACTCGCGAATTGTGTGTGGGAAGAATGATTGTCGGTAAGCCTCTCTATTGGTTCTAATTTCCCGAATTTTCTCCTCGTGGTCAATACGCGAGATGAATGTGGGGGAAGTAATATGTTGTGTGACTCCTTCCGAACTGTGCTGCCCCGAAATGTCAACAGTAAATCTCTCTGTGATGCACAACGCCTCTCTTGTAACGTGTGCCAGTGAAGTTCGTTTAGCATCTCTGTAAATTTCTTAGTGTAAGCTCATTTTTGTATCACGCCAAAAAAGAATAAATGTGTGTAGCGACTGCAACAGATATAATTGTTAACAATTAGATGCCTAACTCTCGGGTATTTGTCTACGTTTAAAAATAGAAAATACGTCCGAGAGTTCCGTGTATCATCCGAAATGGTCACCGTGCTATCTGGGCGGCGTCTTTCACCAGTAGTAAAGCTGCCTTGGACCTGAGTTAGATCCGAACTACTGCTTACATTTAGTAAAAAAATAATCAGCAACAGCAATCGAAGACTTTCGGTTTAAGGAGTAACCCTCGCTCTGCCATCGGCCTTGTCAAAGAGGATGAAGGAGTGCACACAGGTTGGTGGCAGCAGCGAAAGTTCCCGTAAAAGGTGGAGGAATCAGTTACGAGCAACAGCATCAGGACGCAGCAAGATACAGAAGCCACTACATAAAAGAAACGCACCTATCAGCAGGACATGCGGCTATGATCGAAAAAGGGTCGTGATGTTCTAATGGTAAAAAATTCCTGATTTCTCACCCATTTGGGCCTCTGAGAGGGGATTACCAAGGAGGAAGTGCCCATGAGAAAAAGACTGAGTAAACAAGGAAATGGTAACATTCTAAGAGCTGGAGTGTGGAATGTCAGAAGTGTGAATGGGCAGGGAAGCTAGAAAATCCGAAAAGAGAAATTCAGAGGCACAATATAGTAGATATAGTGGACGTCAGTGAAGTGAAATGGGAAGAAGGTCAGCCCAAGAGAGGGTCATACCAACACAAACAGAAAGTGGTGTAACTGGAGTGGGATCCGTCATGAATAGGAAGGTTAGGCACAGAGTGAGGTATTGTAAACAATTCGGTGATATTATCATCCTCATCAGAATCGACAGTGAATTAATAGCAATAATAACAATTCAGGAATACATGATTTTCGCCACTGGAAAATGAAGAGATACTGAAGGAGTATGTGGATACTGAACGTGTAATTCAGTATGTAATGGCATATGAAAATCTAATAATCATGAATGACTGGAATGCTGTAGCAAGGCAGGGAACAGAATGTAGAGTTACGACAGAAAGCGGGCTTGGTGGTAGGAAGGAGAAAGATTCATTGAGTTCTGTAGTAAATTTCAGCTGGTAATTGCGAATACGCTGTTCAAGAATCACAAGTATAGCAGGTATACATGTAAAAATCCTGGAGACATTGGAAGATTCCAGATGGATTATATCATGGTCAGACAAAAGTTCCGAAATCAAATATGGGAGTGTAAGACGTACCTAGGAGATGGTACAGACTCAGATTGCAATTTAGTTAATGGTGAAGAGTAGACTGACGTTGAACAGAATCGATCAGAAGAATCAATGTGGAAATGAGTGGTATACTTAAGTACTGAGGAATGATGAGGTGTGAATTTTTATAAAGCTCTAGGTATTGCGATAGTGGATAACACAAGAGGCAGTTCAATTGAAGAGGAAGTGTTATCGCTACAAAGCCTAATCACAGGAGTTGGACAGATAACTGTAGCTACAAGGAAGCTAACTGCGAAGAAATTCTGGGTAACAGATGCAATAATACAGGTGATCGATGGAAGAAGGAAAAACAAAAATGTTCTAGAAAAAACTGGAATACACCAATATAAGTCACTTACGAAAGAAATAAACAAGTATTGTAGAGTAACCAAAGCAAAGTGACACAAGTAGAAAAGCGAAGAAATTGAAAAGGAATGGTCGTCTGAAGAACTGTTTCAGCACACAGAGGAGTCAAAACTGCCTTCAGTGAAATTAGAAACAAATGTGTCGACATTAAGAGTGCAGAGGAGTGAGGGCTAAACTCAGGGCCTCTACGGGAGGAATGAACTGTCTGATGACAGTAGAAGAAATCGGAATCAATATGGAAACAATAGGGATTTAGTAGTGTCACCAAAGACTTGTGATCAAATAACGGAATTTCTAAATTAATTGTAGAGATGGCAACCAATAGTTTGCTGTAGTCCATTTGTAGATTCCATAGGTATGGAGATTTACTATCAGGCTTCCAGAAAAGTATCATCCACACCATCCAGAACATTGCAACTGGCTATAAGTGCGAGAACTACCGCACAGTCGGCCTAACGACTCATGCGCCCATGTTGATGGCAGGAATTTTATACAAATGAATGGGAAAGAAAGTTGATAATGTGTTAGATTAAAATCACTTTGGTCTTCTGAGAGTTGAAGCCACCATGAAAACAGTTTCAACTCGGAAAGACTTAAGAAAAATCAAGACACAGTCATAGGGCTCACCAACACAGAAAAAGCGTTTGACAGTGTAAAATGTTATGAGAAAAGTAGGAGTAAGCTATAGGCAAGGACTGATAGTACCATATACATTTGTAGAAAAATCAAGAGAGGACAGTAAGAATTGAAGACGAAGAATGAGGTGCTCAGATTTGAAAGTGTGTAGGACAGAGATGTAATCTTTCACCGTCATTGCTCAGTTTACACATGAAACAAAAGAAAGTTTGAGAAGTTTGATAAAATTCAGCATGAAAGGGTGTCAGTGACAAAATTCCCTGATGGTATTGCTACCTTCAGTGACAATGAGGAAGAACTGCAGGGTTTGTTAAATAAAAGGACTGTTCTAATGAGCGCAGGCTATGGGTTGGGAGTTAACTGAAGAAAGAGAGAAGACAAGAGGAGTATTATTATACAAAATAGTAAGGGATAGAAATTAGAAAAAAATTATTAAAACTCATTGACATTGCCACAGACAAACACAAGTCATGCCAGAGACAGGGGCAGAAACAGGAAGATAGCCAGTATGTTGCAAGTGGGTCAGGTCAATGACATATCACAATATTGTCTGTTGGCCGAGGATATGCATTCAGCAGAAAGGAGGCTGTGACAGAAAACATCTTGCTCGAAACTCTATCTCTTTGACAAGAGCACATAGTGAGGAACTGACACAACAACTAACAGCCTGTTAATATAGCTGAATAAGGAGAACATGTGGGGTCACTGCGAACCAAGCGTCATGTCACAGACTTGTGCAAAGCTCTTTAAATACTCCAGCTCAAAGGCTCTCATCAAGAGTTGATCATTGGGATAAACGGCATTCATAATAGTAGAACTCAGTTCCATGATTACACCACTGTAGTGAACCTGTGTCACAGTTGCTCCAGTACAGCCTATTAACTAGCCATAGATGCACGCAAGATGATGACCTTCACTTGATGAACTTCGTGCTGCTCACCACCTATCATCTACTGGAGGAAGAACTGTCTCTCTTTCGATAATACAACACTGCAGAGTGCTACCAGCACTGAAATCCAATATGGAACCCAGCAACAGAGTCTCTTGGGGCCCATGTTCCAGTACAACACTCAGATTTCTCCTGGTGTTGAAACCTACCAGAGGTAGGGAGATTATGAGTCGACCACACGACTACTGACACCACGTACATCGCTAATCGGCCATCAAGGGTCACTTTAGAATTCTTAGTGGGACCAAGGACACTACAGCAGCCATTGAGATAATTGCATCATGCTGGACAATGGCCGCGCCTGCTCGCCAGAAATCCACCATGGCATTAAGGTCGCTGATATCTGCTCCTGGGTGTGCAATCGATGGGCTGACTCAACGGACGTCAGCTAGAGTCCAACACACAGATGAATGAGCGATAGCAGAGTCTGGTGCGAAAGAAAGACGATTTTTAAACATTATGAATGGAAAACTGAACTCTAACAACGCTTTACTGGAGTCAAAGACCCTTCCCAGGTTCCCAACAGCTTTCCTGACCTTATTCGGATGTCTCTCCATTTGGCCTCTGTAGGTGCAACAAATGAGATTATCAACGTAAAATTGAGGACCACGAAGTAGGTGAAGTGAGGGAGTAATACTGCCTTGAAACCAAATAATGTATGGGGATGAGGCAAATAGGAATTTCCGCGATTCCTGTGATAGTCTGCTTTTCAAAAGAAATCTACTAGTGCCAAACATCGCCTTTAATTTGGACAAGAAATATCTGAGACTGTACGTTTGGTGCACAACATTGTGTAGAAGTGAATCTCGGACTATGGGAAACCAGAAAAGAACTAATGTCCATCTTCGATGTCAGTATCGACTGCCACCCAAGAGGTCTTTAATATACTGTTGTATTCGTTGTAGAAAAGAAACAAAATATTCAAATGTGTGTGAATTCCTAAGGGACCAAACTGCTGAGGTCATCGGTCCCTAGACTTCTCTCTCTCCCTATTCGTTTAGTCGGTTCCGACTCTTCGTGACCCCATGAACCAAATCACGCCCCTTTTTCCTGTCTTGCACTTTCTCCCGTAGACCTTCGAGGTTGGAACACATTGCTTCTGTGATGCTATCGATCCATTCCTTCAGTCTTGCCCAGCATTAATGTTTTTTCCAGCGAGGCATGCCTTCGCATTGTGTGTCCAAAGTAGGTCAGCTTTTGTTTTAACATTAGACCTTCCAGGGAGAAATCTGGTTTTATTTGCTCCAATATTGATCTGTTGGTTCTCTTTGCAGTCCATGGAACTCTAAGAAGTCTCCTCCAACATCACAATTCGAAGCAGTCAAGTCTTCGCCGTTCAGCCTTTTTTAATGGTCCAGGTCTGACATCCATACATCACAACTGGAAAGACCATAGCCCTCACAATACGGATCTTTGTTGCTAGTGTTATATCTCTGGACCTTATAACCTTGTCAAGGTTTGACATCGCCTGTCTACCGAGCGACAGGCGTCTGCGGATTTTATGACTGCAGTCGCCATCAGCAGAGATCTGGGAACCGAGATTACTGAATGTGGTCACTACCTCCATGCTTTCTCCTGCTATAGCCCTCGAATTGGTAGGTGTAGTTGCCATAATTTTCGTTTTCTTCACAGTCAGCCTAAGGCCGGCCTTTTCACTTTCGTCTTTCACCTTCAGCAAGAGTGTTCTCAGTTCTTCTTCACTTTCTGCCAACAGGATCGTATCATCCGCGTACCTGAGGTTGTTTACATTTATTCCAGCTATTTTAATCCCTGTTTCTCCTTCATCTAGCCTCGCATTCCTCATAACATGTTCTGCATACAGGTTGAATGAGTGCGGTGACAGTATGCAGCCTTGCCGGACCCCTTTCTGAATCTTTATCCATTTCGTTGTTCCATACATAGTTCTCACCGTGGCTTCTTGGTCAAGGTATAAACTCCGTATCACATGAATGAGGTGATCTGGTACACCCATGTTTTTCAGTACGTTCCATAATTTGTTGTGATCGACGCTGTCAAAGGCTTTGGCGTAGTCAATAAAGCAGAGGTACACATCTCTCTGGAAATCTCTTGCTTTTTCCATAATCCACCGAATGTTAGCAATTTGATCTCTAGTTCCTCTTCCTTTCCTAAATCCAGCTTGTTCTTCTGGTAGCTCTCGATCTAGATATTGGCGAAGTCCATTTTGTAAGATTTTCGACATGACTTTGCTAGAATGTGAGATAAGTGCGATTGTTCGGTAATCTGAGGATTCTTTAGAATTTCTCTTCTTTGCGTGATCCATATTTTTTCACATATTGAGTGCAGCACTTTCACTGCATCCTTTCCAGTGACTTTAAACAATTCTGCTGGTATTTCATCATGTCCACTAGTTTTGTTACCAGCCATATTTTCAAGGGCCCACTGGATTTGGCTGTCCAAAATATCTGGCTCTAGTTCTAAATTAACATTAACATCAGCAGTAGGATCCCTGTCATTATGCAGTTCTTTCTTGTGTAGGTCTTCTACATATTCTGCCCACCTTTCCTTAATATTCTCTGCTTCACTCAGATCTTTCCCGTTTCTATCTTTTATCATTTCAGTTTTTGCCTGAAATTTTCCTTTAATTTCTCTGATTTTCTTATAAAGATCTATTGCCTTCCCCATTCCATTACTATCTTCAACTTCCTTGCACTGTTAATTAAAGAATATATTTTTATCTCTTCTAGTTAATTTCTGAAAATCTTTATTTAATTCAAACATAGCTGATTTATCTCCCTTGATATTTGCTTTCCTTCGTTCTTCTACAACTTGACTTACACACTACTTAAACTAACTTCCGCTAAGAACAACCCACATAACCCCCATGCCCGAGGGAGGACTCGAACGTCCCGGTGGGAGGGGCCGCGCAATCCGTGACAGGGCCCCTCATACTGCGCGGCCATTCCACAAGGCAGTAAAGAAACAAACTGCCTTCAAATATCATCTTAAGGAAATTCTTGCTATTCCTGAAACTCATGCTAGGTCAGTGCGTAAACATTAATGGCTGGACGCCCACTGCAGCCCAAATATGCTGTGCATTGGCAAATTAGGGGACCGAGCGGGCTAGTGAGACACCCTCATATTCCTCAAGGCGTTTATAGTCTTCCATCATCCAGCTGGTATGCTGTATTTGTTACCATGGTCATGAAGAGTAGGAAAACAGGATTTACATTCCTTCTACATAATGGCGATCTTTCAGCCTTCCTTCAATAATTACCAAATGCTTAGTATTCTTACAGTCAATACGTCCCCACACAATGATTGTTCATGGCTTCCTGCGGCCTTGGACGAAGTCTACAAATACGTTGGCGTCGATGGGACCGACTACGGCGAGAGTCATCACTGAACACACAATTTCACTCAGAGATTTACTGTACTTTATGCAAGCATCTATTGTTTGTGGTACAGTGTGACCAGTAAAGGGCACCTAACAATACTATATCTCAATCCAGCCTCTAGGAAGGTCCTCCCAGTGGTTCCTGGCGACACTCTGCCTCTACCCTTTGCCTGGATTTCGGCTGTCGTCGTCTTTCTGTTCGTCAGAGCTAGCTGAGATAACCAATCTTGCCATTCTGAAGTCCTAGAAGGCCTTGTACCTACGCTTCTCGCCACACCATTTTCCTTAGTTCGCCTCATTTCCACTTTTGTTTCGGCCATTGCACTACATCCACACTCTACAAAACACTCTGAAGAGCGTGGAATAGGTTACGTCCCATCGTATCAGTTGTTAGGGGATTTTCCCTTTCTATTCACACGTGGAAGCTGTCTCCATAGCTGAGTAGTCAATGGGACAGACAGGAATGATGGGACGCGGATTAGATTCCCGGTACTGCCAGGGACTTTTTCTTGGTGGGAGAATACGACCTGGATGCACTCAGCCTCGTGATGCCGTTTGAGCAACTTCTAGGTTCAGAGGTCGACAACGGCTGCGAGTGTGGTGCGCTGATCCGACGCTCCTCCATACCGCATCCGATGGCGAATGAACTGAGGATGACAGGGCGGTCCGTGCGCGATCTTCAGGGCCTGAGGCTTTCCGTTTCATTGTTATTCACACGTAGATCATGGGAGGAATGATTGCTTAAACGCCTCCGCGTGCTCCGTAGTTAATTTATCTTGTCTCGTTATCCTTACATGAATTATTCTCAAGACGGAGAATATCACTAGATTGATCACGTGAAGATGGTTCCTGAAACTTACTAAGTAGGTTTTCACGGCATAATTTGGGTGTATTAAGTCTGTCATCTACACGACACTCTTCCGCACATCAGAAACGCCACTGGTCAAACGTGCTGCCCTTGTCTGTATACGTTGACTATCTGCTGTTACTCCTATTTGGTATAGGTCTCGCAATCTCCTTTGTAGACCGACTGCACTTCGCAAGCATTCTACCAATGAACCACAATCTGCCATCTGCTTTACCTACGACTGAGCGTATGTGATCGTTACACTTCACATCCCTAGAAACTTTTACTCCTAGATACTTATGTGAGTTTCTCGATTGCAGCTGTGACTCATTGATACTGTGTTTACAGGAAACTTCCATATTTGTTTTATCAAGTGTAAAATTTAACATTTCTGAACACTGACGGCATGTTGCCTGTCCCTGCACAAATTTGAAATCTTATGAAGGTCCGGGCTAAAATTTGTTCAGCTATTTTGGGACAATACTTCATTATGATCTGGCAAAAGTCTGAGGCTATTATTAATGTTTACTGCAACGTTATTAATGTACAACACGAACACCAAGTATGCCGAAAAGCTTACGTGGAACGCACTGGAAGTTACTTTCACATCTGTCGGTAAAGCTCCATCTAAGATAACATGGTATGTCCTCTCTATCGAAATATCCACAAGCCAGTCTCAAATTTCTCTTGATACCCTGTACGATAATCTATCGATGGAGGGTGAGAAAGTGTAGCTGTTGCGCTGAGCGAGAAAAACACTAGTTGCCTTTAACGTGATCGATGTTTTCGCAATCCGAGCTCGCTGGCATACAGGAGGTCGATATATGTTTCCCATGTTCCTAATGTCAATGACTCGGGCTTTTCCGAACGCCGAAATATGGCGACAAGGAGTAAGTGCACGTCAGCTGCGCATACTGTTTGGTACCTCCACACGAAAAGTTCCAGTAACGTTAGACTAACCTATCAGACGTGATGCACTCTCACAATTTTTCAGTTGTTTGATTTTCTGCACTGAAAATAAGCTCTGATTAGGACGAGTTTTTCTAATATCCTCATTCTGTATAAGTGGAAATACTGGAGTACGAGTTCGGGACCATCAGGTGAAGTGGTTCCGTCATATTACTAACTCGAACGTGTATATCGTATAATTTTCGCGATGATAATCTTGGAGTTATTTTGGTCCATAGATATACGTTGACGGAAAAAAATGCAATATCAGAACATAATTAAAGTAGAGTAAAGAAATTTCGGTAACACATTTGGCTAGGTAACATATTTAAATGATTAACATTGCAAGATCACACTGTAAGCGCGAGATAACCCATTGCAAATATCGGATGCAGGTACAATTTTGACTGGTGGAACCGCCAGAAAGTTGAGTGCGAGCATGCAAACATGGATGCATTGTGTTGTACAGGTGCCGGAAGTCAGTTTGTGCGATGGAGTTCTGTGCCTGTTACACTTGGTCAGCCAATACGGGGACGGTTAATGCCATTTCTGGATGACGCTGGAGTTCTTCGATGATGTCCCATATGTGCTCAACTGGAGAAAGATCTGGTGACCTAGCAAGCCAAGGCAACGTGTCGGCACTTTGTAGAGCATGTTGGGTTAGAAGAGCGGTATGAGGCGAGCAGTATCCTGACGAAAAAAACCCTGGAGTGCTGTTCATAAACGGTAGCACAACAGGTCGAATCAGTGTGCGTGGGATAACCACATGAGTGCTCCTGATATCATACGAAATCAAACCCCACCCAGTAACATCAGATGTACTTCCAGTTTGTCTAGTACGCAGGCAGACTGGTTCCAGGCCCGTACACAGCCATCATTGGCACTAAGACAGAACCAGCTTTCATCAGAGAAAAACACCAGACCTCCAACCTGCCCTCCAATGAACTTCCTCTTGACCTGTTGCAATTGTTGCTGGTTCGGGGTCTGTATAATGCACCCTATAGGGCGCCGGGTTCTTTCTTGAAGTAACCGGTTTTCAACATTTCATTGTGTCATTTTGGTGCTACCTGCTGCTCAAATTGCTGCTGCAGATGCAATACGATGCGCCAGAGCCAAAGACCGAACACGATAGTCTCCACTCTCGGTAGTGCCATGTGGCCATCCGGAGCTCGGTCTTCTTGCGACCCTACATTCCCGTGAGCACCGCTGCCAGCAAGCATGTGGAGTAGCTACATTCCTGCCAAGTCTTCCAGTAATATCCCAAAATGAACATCCACCTTCTCGTAGCCCTGTTACGCAATCTCGTTCAAACTCAGTGTTGTTGTTGTGATCTTCAGTCCTGAGACTGGTTTGATACAGCTCTCCATGCTACTCTATCCTGTGCAAGCTTTTTCATCTCCCAGTACCTATTCTCTGCCTCGTGATGACTGGGTGTTGTGTGCTGTCCTTAGGATAGTTAGGTTTAAGTAGTTCTAAGTTCTAGGGGACTGATGACCATAGATGTTAAGTCCCATAGTGCTCAGAGCCGTTTGAACCATTTTTGAATACCAGTACCTACTGCAACCAACATCCTTCTGAATCTGCTTAGTGTATTCATCTCTTAGTCTCCCTCTACGACTTCTACCCTCCACGCTGCCCTCCAATAGTAAATTGGTGATCCCTTGATGCCTCAGAACACGTCCTTCCAACCGATCCTTTCTTCTAGTAAAGTTGTGCCACAAACTCCTCTTTTTCCCAATTCTATTCAATACCTCCTCATTAGTTATGTGATCTACCCATCTAATCTTCAGCAATATTCTCTAGCACCACATTTCGAAAACTTCTATTCTCTTCTTGTCTAAACTATTAATCGTCCACGTTTCACTTCCACACATGGCTACACTCCATACAAATACTTTCAGAAACGACTTCCTGACAAATCTATACTCAATGTTAACAAATTTCTCTTCTTCAAGAACGCTTTCCTTGCCATTGTCAGCTACATTTTATATCCTGCCGGCCGAGGTGGCCGTGCGGTTAAAGGCGCTGCAGTCTGGAACCGCACGACCGCTACGGTCGCAGGTTCGAATCCTGCCTCGGGCATGAATGTTTGTGATGTCCTTAGGTTAGTTAGGTTTAACTAGTTCAAAGTTCTAGGGGACTAATGACCTCAGCAGTTGAGTCCCATAGCGCTCAGAGCCATTTGAGCCATTTTATATCCTCTTTACTTCGACCATCATCAGTTACTTTGCTCCCCAAATAGCAACACTCCTTTACTGCTTTAAGTGTCTCATTTCCTAATCTAATTCCCTCAGCATCACCCGACTTAATTCGACTACATTCCATTATCCTCGTTTTGCTTTTATTGATGTTCATCTTATATCCTCCTTTCAAGACGCTGTCCATTCGTTCAGCTGCTCGTCAAGTCCTTCGCTGTCTCTGACAGAATTACGTCATCGGCGAACCTCAAAGTTTTTATTTCTTCTCCATGGATTTTAATACCTACTCCGAATTTTTCTTTTGTTTCCTTTACTGCTTGCTTAGTATACCAAACTCAGTGATATGTTGATAATGGTGTCTTTGACGCCTTAAAGGCATTCTTGACTTATACAACTCACAAGTCCAGTCTCAAACGTAAGTAAGGCTCACGACGGTACCACCGTGTGTTAAATCAGACTCGATCTGCGTCCTCATAGCGGTGATACGAGCGCCACTCCTATGCGAATGGTGCGAAATTTGAATAGACATCATCTTTCAGGTGTAGAAACATGCCTATCAGTTTTCATTTATGTCGCACAACTCCTTCTTGGTGTAGCGACCTTTTTGTCCGTCAGTGTAGTAACTCATCCTGGCCAGCCGTGGTTGCCTAGCCGTTCTAGGCGCTATATATAGTCTGGAACCGCGCGACCGCTACGGTCGCAGGTTCGAATCCAGTCTCGGGCATAGATGTGTGTGATGTTCTTAGGTTAGTTAGGCTTCAGTAGTTCTAAGTTCTAGGGGACTGATGACCTCAGATGTTAAGTCGCATAGTGCTCAGAGCCATTTGAACCATTTGTAAATCTGATGATCTCCTCTGTTGGTTCATTTAGATACATAAGTCTCTTCCTTTTTCCTCATAACTTTACCTAATTCTGGTGTCCAAATTTTTCACCCTTTCTTCCTTCTTATCTTTTTGTTTTTTCCGAAGGCGTTTTCAACAGCTTTCTTTACTGCAGCTTCTATGATTTTTTTCCATTTCTTCTCTATTTCTTCCGCTTCTTCTTTCTTCTCCGGTGATTGATGAAGTCTCTTCTGGTACAAATCTCGTGTACTTTGTTCATTTACTAGGTATAATTTGTAGATTACTTCCTTCACCGATTCTTCTGTGAACTTTTTGTCTTTCTTCACTTCGTGTACATATGTAAGATATCACCAAAAATGATCAGAATGGATGTCATACCGTCTTCTTTTTTCTGTATCAGGATAGGTAGAAAATCGAGAGTGGCTGGATTTCATATTGGGGCAAATAAAAGTGGACCAGGCGAGGGGATGCAACTGGGCGTGAATGTATGCACATAACCTCATCCCCTGACGCTTACACCACGTGTACACCAGCCACATGATCCACACCAGTTCGGAGTGTAGTGCGGGCTGTGTCAATGTGGATGGATCAGTGTAAATGGAACGACGGTACTCACAGTGGAGCTGTGGATATTCGTTGTGGGAAGTTGGATGACAAGAAAACCGTTCAAACGGTATGGTCAGTTGTTCACTGAGAAGTTTGATAGTGTCAAAGTGCGAGCAAAGCGATGCTTATGCCGAATATGGCGTAATACTGGATCTGTTTTGAACAAGCCAAAAAACATTCCGAAACGTGCCAGTGCATCGGAAAATGTGGCTGCAGGTCACCAGAAAATGCTTCAGAGACCTACAGTTACTTCCAACACGTTGGATCAACAGCCCACACAGCTGGTCTAACCTTAGAGCACACTTACACAATCTTCACACCTGACACAGTTGTTAGCAGAGGTCAGGACGGTCACGGTCCTAGAAGGCCACCCAGGTCACCTGATCTGTCAATGTGAGATTACTTTGTGTGTGGAGCCCTCAAGTCTAAGGTGTATCACAATTATCCTCATACCGAGCGAGGTGGTGCAGTGGCCAGCACACTGGACTCGCATTCGGGAGAACGACGGTTCAAACCCACGGACTTAGGTTTTCTGTAATTTCCCTAAATCGTTTCAGACAAATGCCAGGATGACTCCCGTGAAAGGTTGGGGCCGACTTGCTTCCCCATCGTTCCCTAACCCGGTCAGACCGATGACCTCGCTTTTTTTCGTCCTCTCCCCCGCACCGACCAACCAACCATCAAGCCTCATCACCTTGCTGCCTCTGGATCACGGGGCCCCAGTTCGATTCCCTGCCGGGTTGGGAATTTTCTCTGCCCAGGGACTGGGTTTTTGTGTTATGCTCATCATTTCGTCACAATTATCATTCGTGACAGTGGATAGATTTGACTGTGAAAAAAGTTGGACCGTAAAAATTGGAACTTGGTACGGGCACTGATGACCGCGAGTTGAGCGCCCCACAAACCAAACATAATCATCATCGAACCTCATAGTCTTCAAGAACGGCAGCAGTACATTTCGGATGAGATTGCAGCAATTCCAGCAGTCCAGCTTCGATCTGCCTTCAGCAACTTGCTGGCCATGGTCGAAAAGTGCCACCAAGAGACGAATAGTGGTCACTTTCAACATCTGCTACATTGAGGTTAGTACAGTATTTGCTTTCCTCTGCTTTCCCGCTTTGTACCTTGCAACTCTGTTCTCTTATTTGCACCACCCTGTATAACATAATTGCGTGGCCGGGCAGGAGAGGAGGGCAGCAGAGGATCGCGATATGGTTTTGCTGGCCGCGGGTGGCGTCAGCGGCATGCCGACATCATGCCGGCTGTCGATAGCAGGCGACCTGCGACCGCCGCCGCGCGGCAGGCATTCAATTTCACGGGAATCCGCGGGCCGACGGGTCCGGACTGCTCGCGAGCGGATACAGCGGCCGCTCCTCGTCCGCGACGACGGACGACGTGAGCAGCGAGATAAACAGGGGCATCAGGCGCAGAGACGCCGTGCTGGGACGAACTGCTTCAAAATGGCCTCAGTGCGAGCGGGCCCTGCGAGCCGGCGCATTTCCTAACCCACTGCGAGACCCACGGAGGAAGGGAGCAGAATCTGGCTACTGAGTACAGAAGCACCGGCAGTGGAGGTGGACGTGTGCTCACAGCCTGGCCATGGCAACGGCAAATGTGTTTACATTTGTACTCGATAGCCAGTTCACGGAGTCTACGACTCCACTACATGAAGCGCCAGGAACATCTACCTCCTGTCTATCCGCATATGTCCTGCAGGATGAGTTCAAATGGTTCAAATGGCTCTGAGCACTATGGGACTTAACATCTGAGGTGATCAGTCCCCTGGAACATAGAACTACTTAAACCTCACTAACCTAAGAACATCACACACATCCATGCCCGAGGCAGGATTCGAACCTGCGACCGTAGCGGTCGCGCGGTTCCGGACTATATATAGCGCCTAGAACGGCCAACCCGGCCGGCCAGGATGAGTTACTACACTGACGGAAAAAAGGTTGCTACACCAAGAAGGAGTTGTGTGACATAAATGAAAACTGGTAAGTGTGGTGTCGCCGCCAGCCACCACACTTGCTAGGTGGTAGCTTTAAATCGGCCGCGGTCCATTAGTACATGTCGGACCCGCGTGTCGCCACTTTCAGTGATAGCAGACCGAGCGCCACCACACGCCAGGTCTAGAGAGACGTACTAGCACTCGCCCCAGTTGTACGGACGACGTAGCTAGCGATGCACACTGACGAAGCCTCGCTCAATTGCAGAGCAGATAGTTAGAATAGCCATCAGCTAAGTCAATGGCTACGACCTAGCAAGGCGCCATTAGCAGTATATTGTCTGAAACTATAGAGTCTTACTTGTATCGTCAATAGCGATGTACCAAGGATGGATTAAAGTTAAGTATTCCAGAAGCTACGTACTTTTCTTTATAGCATTCATTACGTATCCTGTTTCAGACCTCATGCCATCCTGCGTGAGCTTATAGCGTGTATTTCGGTCTCCTCAAACCACACTGTGTCGGCACTTCTGTCGACACATCAGTAAGCATGTTTCTACACCTGAAAGCTGATGTCTATTCAAATTTCGCACCATTCGCATAGGAGTGGCGCTCGTATCACCGCTATGAGGACGCAGATCAGGTTTGATTTAACACACGGTAGTACCGTCGTGAGCCTTACTTACCTAACCTAAGGACATCACACACATCCATACCCGAGGCGGGATTCGAACCTGCGACCGTAGCAGCCGCGTGGTTCCGGACTGAAGCGCCTAGAACCGCTCGGTCACTCCGACCACAGAAAAATAATTCGCTCAGATAGATAACATCCAGGTATAAAAATGGATAGAACATTACAAGAACTTGTGGTATGAAGAAATGTGCTTCACAGAGAATATATAGGATGAAACTGAAATAGGATTTGCCGAAGGTTTATGTATGGATGAATTAAGAGGAGCCCTCAAGTCCACAATAAAGAAAAGCTAACACCATGGATCGCATAAACGGTGAGCTGCAAAAATATGGAGGCTCCTTACTACGGAAGAGATTACCGTGTTTATTTAATGTGTGCTAGAGAATGGGAGCTATTACAGAAACATTGTCACATGTCAAAGGTGATATTATTTCAAAACGTAGAGGTCAATAGCTGCGAGAATTGTTGAGGAATCAACTTAGTAGACACTGCGTACAAAGTCCATGCAAGAAAAGAGAACAAGAGGCCACAGGTTAAAACTGAGAGTTTATTATGCAGACAACACATGGAATTTCTGAGCGGCAGATCAACAACATATGCGGTGTTTATAATAAAACAAGTGATCAAAAAACAGAGAGCGTGTAGTAAGGAAACCCAGTTAGCGTTGGTTGATTTTATGAAAGCATGTTGCTAGAAACAATTGTGGAGATGAGGAAAAGATGATATCCACAACATCTAATAAACATTTTAAAAACTCTGTACAAACACACGACCGTAATTTTAGATATAAAGGGCACTTTAACACAGCCTATAGCCACAAACAAAGGAGTACGGCAAAAGTGTAGCATTTCACCCAGTTTTTTTAACATTTATTTAGATGACGCAGTTCGGAATCAGAAGCAGATTTTTAACGAGGGAATTAAGATAACAGCAATCCCCTGCTTCAACTGTTCCTTATATACAGACAGCGCACTCTGCTGGCGGGTAATGCATTTATTATGTAAAGTTCGTGAAGAGTATCATTTCACGATATCAGAAAAGAAGACAAAATGAACGGCTTTCAAAGGGAAGTCAGCACGGCAATGGCCGGGTCACCGTTGCTCTATTACGTGGACCTAAAGTCGATAAAGTGGCACGTCTAGAAAGTTTTAATAGCCGTGACGTCATTGCTTATCGGACATTTCGGATCGCACAGGTCTCCAATAGAGATATGGGTAAATCGTATTACCTGTCGTCGATGCATTTGGTTCCAAGGACCCGGAATTATTGTAAATAAATGAATCTGAGTGTCGGTGTGGCTTAAAGGTGTCGACAACTGTAAAAAAATTAATGTCGAGGGTGATCTCACTCACCATTATTATAGAAATTAAATAAATTAGGAAAATAAATTAGGGGAAAATATAATAAACATCTCGAAAGAATAAGTGGAGAAATAATACCACTCCGGGTAACAAGATTTAAGCCATTTGGGAGAAGAATGGAAGACCAAAGAACCGATGGGTACCGTAACAGGCGAAAAAAACGAGACCTAATGCTTAAAGTGAAGATGATGAGATGAAGGAAGGATGGAAGGAAGTAATATTAAGATTTAATGCATCGTCGATGTTTCAAGGTTGGGGAAGGAAATCGGCCGTGCCCTTTCAAAGGAACCAACCTGGCATTTGCCTGGAGCGATTTAGGGTAACCACGGAAAACCTAAAGCTGGATGGGCGGACCGGGAGTTGAATCGTCGTCCTCCCGAATGCGAGTCCAGTGTGCTAACCACTGCGGTCCCTCGCTCGGTACCTTTCCTTTTGAGACAGTTTTCAGGTATTAAAACGAAGTATTCATCGGGAAGAGGTTGGATCGGTATGGGTAACGAGTCGAAAAAACACAGCTGAGTGACGTCTTCGTCAACCGCCTATATTTTGAGAAGGGAAATTAAGAAAGACCTCTGCTATTCGCATCTCCTCGTTTCATAAGCACGCAACTTGCCACTCCGCTTTGTTTTCCAAACAGGCAGATGCTTTCAGACAAGCCAATGTGCGCTTGCCGTTTGTCGCATCTCCGAACGAGGCGCGCGTGGCATAGAGTACTATTTGTGAAAATTGCAATACCCAGCAGGAATGGTCTGAACCCTCCAAAATCTGAGGATATGAAGAACAGTTGGACCAAAACAAATGATTAGGAGTGCAGAGAGATGGCGTTCACGTAGGCTCAGCAGTTACCCCGTTTGTGTGACAAGACAGGTCAGTGTTACACGAAGCTCATTCGATGTAGGACCGTCCACCGAAGCGGAAACGTGCAAGCAAATACCAGACAGCTCAATATCAGCATTTGATTGAGCTTCAACGGGGCAGAATGAATGGTCGCCGGGAAACCGGTTTATCGTGCCGCGACACTGCGACTTCTACGCGGCACTCTGGTGCGACAGTGATCAGTGTATGGAACCTGTAGGTAGGAGTCCCTACACTGTGGCGGGCAGGTAGTGGACCAGGAAAAGGGACCACAGGGGAGGAAGACCGCCATGTTGCCAGCGTAGCCGTAACCAACAAAACAACTCCGTCCACGGTATTAGCTCGATGTTGAAGCACTGCAACAGGTGCGGACAAGTTTGCGAGGACGGTTCAGCTCCGTTCCTTGAGGTCTGAACTGGTGACACACATTCAATTGCGTCGGATTCCATAGAACAGAAACCACCAACCCCCACCTACCTCTCAGGCAACCCTAGGCACATGATCGCCGTCGGCCGGCAGGGGTGGCCAAGCGGTTCTAGGCGCTACAGTCTGGAACCGCGCGACCACTGCGGTCGCAGGTTCGAATCCTGCCTCGGGCATGGATGTGTGTGATGTCTTTAGGTTAATTAGGTTTAAGTAGTTCTAAGTTCTGGGAGACTGATGACCTTAGAAGTTAAGTCCCATAGTGCTCAGAGCCATTTGAACCATTTTGATCGCCGCCACTGGCGTGCTGAGTGGCAAAATGCAGTATCTTTTGACAAATCGGGCTTCTGCTTATCCTACAGTGATGGCCACGTTAAGTATTAGACACTACTGTGATGAAAGCAGTAGGGCAGACAGGATTGCTGAGCAGCATAACGGACAAAGGCCAAGGTTCATTCTTTGTGGCGCTGTTGGCTATAACATGAAATGTCGCCTTCTACGTAATGAGGACAGTCTGAACAGCAACCTCTACATAGAGGCGGTTTTAGAGCGGAGACCCTACCAGCAGGCTGCTTCACATGTCATACTTCAGCAGGACAATGCCCAGCGACACGTGGCAACGAATTTACAAACCCTCTTCTTCGAGAAATGAGTGGCACCATTATTTCCCTGTCCTGGATGTTCGCCGGACACGCCGCCCATCAAATCAAGTCTGCGTTATGGTCGGTCGGCAAGTTCTTCGTTTCGGTGCTCCTGTAACTACTGTCGGTGATTTGTGAACTTGCCTGCAAGTCACGTGGCAATATGTGCCTCAGCAGCACATCCAGGCTTTCTGGGATTCCGTGCCACGACATCTAGAGGCTTTGATTGCAGCACGTGTCCGCTTCACACTGCTTGTTGATGTTACAGGGTCAAAAACAGTAGTGTATCTCGCCTGGGTCAAGAACTTTGGATGGCGTGAAGTAGTTAGACGTGAGTTCGCAAATTTTCGGTTGTGTGAAAGCGTGATCTTCTGGAAGCGTCACTATGGCGCAGGATTTTTTTCTGTTCGGACATACGTGGGGCCGAATTCCGTGATTGCTGTCTGCGTTTTTCATCATGCTGCACTGTACTTGTTGGGTGAGATCGTAGCGTGCTCTTAGACGAAGCAAGGCGTTTCATGCATATCCGAGCGCATTCATGTGTACGTGTTTATTTTTCGAGTCATGGTTAGCCAGAATAATTTCTTTTGTGGTGTGCTTATTCAAATTAAAATAGAACTTAACTTTAGTTTGTGATAAGAATCGCGTTGTCCTCACAGACAGCGATATCCAATTGTATTTCATTTGTCCGTGACCATCCGTAACATTCAATCATTCTGTCATTCAATTATACGTGAGCAAAATCTCTTTGTAAAATTACTTCTTGTGAATACTACAAAGTTTGGTACATTTCGCATCTTTGTGTAGTACGTGAGATTGCTTGTAGTCGCCTGCATGAAGTTGCTTGTTCTGTATCTCAGTTAGTGAACATTAGACTGATATGCAACAGCATTCACCTTAGTTTGCTTACTATTTGAAAAC
The DNA here is from genome assembly GCF_021461385.2 of Schistocerca piceifrons. NCBI lineage: Eukaryota > Metazoa > Arthropoda > Insecta > Orthoptera > Acrididae > Schistocerca > Schistocerca piceifrons. The sequence goes on along the minus strand of NC_060142.1, from coordinate 47,400,327 downwards.
TCGCCTGCTTTATTCTTGGAGCCATGTGGCTTCACGTGTTCACGACAAGCACTAATCGTATCGTGACTCCTTATACTATTTAACGGCTCTGATTAAACAAACAATGCGCCCGTTTCGTAGCGCCACGTTATTCTCATATTGCACGTAATGTTTCAGTTTTCCGGTATGTAAAGATGAGGCAGAAAGGACGGACATTTTTAGAATGGATAGTATTCAGGTTCAGGTAGTAGGAGCGGGGGATTGATGTGGTCACGTGTTTGATAGCTCCTACCAATTTGGTTTGGTCGAGGTCATGGAGCCATGGATTGTGCAGAATCGTGTGTTTGCTTGCGATAGTTTTGTGCGTAATAATGAGTCTATGGTTGCAGTTCAGTGTCAGTTTTGTCGCCATTAAAATTTTGCGAAACATGATGGTGCCCCTTCGCGTAACACTGTGTTACGCTGGGCTGAACCATTTCGTTTACGAGGAACAGTGATGAATAGAAAATCGCCAGGGGCTCCTCGCTCAGTACGCACTGCAGAAGATGTTGAACGAGTTTGGCAGGCCCAAATCTATAGTGCTGGTCGATCTGCTAGAGGACATTCTGCTGAACTGCGCCTTATTCCTTGTTTAGTAAGACATATCTTTCATGTCGATCTAGGATGTCATCCCTACAAAATGGCCATGGTGCAACAATTGAACCCTAGAGTTTATGTACAACGGCAAAAGTTTGCTCGAGAAACGGAAGCCATACTTGATCAAAATGACAACATTATTTTGTTTATGAGTGATGAATCTCATTTTCGTTTGAACGTCATGGTAAGGCAGCAGAACTCTCGTTATTGGGCCAGCGAAAATCCAAAACTGATGCATGAGAGACCTTTACATTGTCCCAAGGTGACTGTTTAGTGTGATGTAACCGGTACAGACGTTACTGGCCCACACTTTTTCCAAGACGGTAACAGGAACTGTTTCCGTGACCTCGGAATGTCATAGAGAGATGAGTTCTTCCTACCTGAGCTAAGCAGAAAACGTATTCCTATCTGGCGAGTTTGGTTTCAGCAGGAGGGGGCCACAGGTCACACGTCAAAAATGTCAATGTAGGCTGTTCGGACTGTTTCTCGTGGTCGCATCATTTCCTGGTTTGGCGACAGTAGTTGACCTCCCCAGACTTGTCCATGTGCGACTACTTTTCGTGGGACAATTTTTTTTTAATATTCCATCCTTTATGTCTCACTCTGTATTTGTGTCGCTGTCGCCTGAGGAATGCAGTTCCGCTGGCACCTCCACCTCCACCGTCAGATAAATGCTCTTCATGTCATCGAAAATCACTAGAACTCACAGGTTAACGTTTATGCAGGCGTTATCTCAGATTTCAGTGCTCACTACTGTCATACACATATGCACTACACGAGTGATCACTTAGAAGGCGAATTATTAAATACACTCCTGGAAATTGAAATAAGAACACCGTGAATCCATTGTCCCAGGAAGGGGAAACTTTATTGACACATTCCTGGGGTCAGATACATCACATGATCACACTGACAGAACCACAGGCACATAGACACAGGCAACAGAGCATGCACAATGTCGGCACTAGTACAGTGTATATCCACCTTTCGCAGCAATGCAGGCTGCTATTCTCCCATGGAGACGATCGTAGAGATGCTGGATGTAGTCCTGTGGAACGGCTTGCCATGCCATTTCCACCTGGCGCCTCAGTTGGACCAGCGTTCGTGCTGGACGTGCAGACCGCGTGAGACGACGCTTCATCCAGTCCCAAACATGCTCAATGGGGGACAGATCCGGAGATCTTGCTGGCCAGGGTAGTTGACTTACACCTTCTAGAGCACGTTAGGTGACATGGGATACATGCGGACGTGCATTGTCCGGTTGGAACAGCAAGTTCCCTTGCCGGTCTAGGAATGGTAGAACGATGGGTTCGATGACGGTTTGGATGTACCGTGCACTATTCAGTGTCCCCTCGACGATCACCAGTGATGTACGGCCAGTGTTGGAGATCGCTCCCCACACCCCTGCACGGCGCCAAACACGCATACGACCATCATTGGCACCAAGGCAGAAGCGACTCTCATCGCTGAAGACGACACGTCTCCATTCGTCCCTCCATTCACGCCTGTCGCGACACCACTGGAGGCGGGCTGCACGATGTTGGGGCGTGAGCGGAAGACGGCCTAACGGTGTGCGGGACCGTAGCCCAGCTTCATGGAGACGGTTGCGAATGGTCCTCGCCGATACCCCAGGAGCAACAGTGTCCCTAATTTGCTGGGAAGTGGCGGTGCGGTCCCCTACGGCACTGCGTAGGATCCTACGGTCTTGGCGTGCATCCGTGCGTCGCTGCGGTCCGGTCCCAGGTCGACGGGCACGTGCACCTTCCACCGACCACTGGCGACAACATCGATGTACTGTGGAGACCTCACGCCCCACGTGTTGAGCAATTCGGCGGTACGTCCACCCGGCCTCCCGCATGCCCACTATACGCCCTCGCTCAAAGTCCGTCAACTGCACATACGGTTCACGTCCACGCTGTCGCGGCATGCTACCAGTGTTAAAGACTGCGATGGAGCTCCGTATGCCACGGCAAACTGGCTGACACTGACGGCGGCGGTGCACAAATGCTGCGCAGCTAGCGCCATTCGACGGCCAACACCGCGGTTCCTGGTGTGTCCGCTGTGCCGTGCGTGTGATCATTGCTTGTACAGCCCTCTCGCAGTGTCCGGAGCAAGTATGGTGGGTCTGACACACCGGTGTCAATGTGTTCTTTTTTCCATTTCCAGGAGTGTAATGTGTTTCCTTCGGTAACTAATGTGACGCTTGTGAATGTTTAATCGTTGTCGCTGAAAACTTATGAGCAGATTGTGTTATCAATTCAACTTGCGTGATAACTGGCTGAATGTCAGTTAAGACTGTATTTCTGAACTTTAGTTAAACATTCAAGTTAAAGTTTCAAGAAAATGGTAGTCTTAAAACTCAAATTTGCGTAGATTTTTAGAATATTTGGATTCAGTCTACCTCAATATTCGCTACAGTGTGGAGACGGAAAATGTTGGCTGCCTTCCCTCCATTGACGCATTGGTCGGGAGGAAGTTCGATGGTGCACCGTAACATGCCACTTGTAGGAACGCCACCCACACTGATTTCTGTCAACAGGCTTATAGTTATCGTTATCTAGCCCAGCTTGAGGAGGTATTTCGTAACTTGATTCATGGAATCCACGTCGTCGCAGACCCTAAAATGTCAGCTGAGCTTACCCATTTGGAAGTAACCTACGGCCAGAATGGCTAGGTTGAAAGACAGATCACACACACACATTGAACGAGTAATGAAAACAACCATGTGGCTCCTAAGTCTATTGTCTTTTTGCCTTATTCAGGTAGCATTTACAACGGGACTATTTGTACACTGCCGAAAACGGTGCGAAATGTGTTGCTCGACTACCATCTAAGATTACAACCGTTTTAGGGTCTATTAAAAAAAGTGTGATTGTGGTTTGCGTAAGACGGGTGCATATTCTAACCCATACCGTTGTGGCATCCCGTACATCATCACGACCGTGGATGACCAGTATATAGAACACAAGCATCACACACGCTTACAACAATCTAGCATATCTGCTATTGAAGAACATTACAGGTCATCCACACAACAGATTAATATACAGATTCTGGAGTGTACTTCCAGTACTGGCACAGTGCGATTAAGGAAGCAGTTGAGATTAAAGTAGTAAGAGACCTTATAAACAGAGACAGACATTTCTGCTTAGACTGCCTGGATTCCTGCTCTCTCCATGGTGAAATAACAGATGACATAGAGTTTATGTTACTTGCCCACCCATTGGTAATTACTACTCGTATTCACTAAAGAGATGGTTCAAATGGCTCTAAGCACTATTGGACTTAACATCTGTGGTCATCAGTCCCCTAGAACTTAGAACTACTTAAACCTAACTAACCTAAGGACATCACACATCCATGCCCGATGCAGGATTCGAACCTGCGACTGCATCAGCAGCGCGGTTCCGGACTAAAGTGCCTAGAACCGCTCGGCCATATCGTCCGGCCACTATAGAGAACTTCTGACGTTGCTGATCTTTGGTTCTTCTGTGGCGCTAGTTGTTAATAATGTATGTGTGTGTGTATGTGTGTGTATTTTTGCTGTCGTTGGACAGGATACTATATACACGTCTCGCGATTAACGTTGTAACTCAGCCAACAAAATTATTAGGCAACAATGGTTGACTCTCAAAGTGAGCAGAATGATAATGTGAATCATGCATTATTATTCAGAGTCTACATTTCCGTGTGCTTGTTTGGATGTCATAGAAACTAAAAGTACGGGAGTGATCAACTAAAAATAAGCGATCGTGTGAGGAATGTTGATATAACAGTAAGTTTAGCACGTGAGTGTGGTGTATCAGAGGGAGCAATCAGGGTATGGGTGAAAGAAGGTAACAAAACACAATGATAATGCGAATCATGCATTGTTATTCAGAGTCTACGTTTCTATTTGCTTGTTACGACGTCCCAGAAGCGAAAAGTATGGGAGTGATAAATTAAGAATAATCGTTAGTGTGGAGAACCGTGACATAAAAGCAATTTCAGCGCTTGAGTGCGGTGCACCTAAGGGAACAATCAGGCTGTGGATGAAAGAAAACTTCCAAATTTGTAAGAACAGTTGGATGTGGTGTTGGAACCGAGAGAATACAACGGATATGGTAACACACAGTGAACTTCCAAATGTCTTAATAGTTGGCTTTTAGTAAGGCGAAGTCAAGGTGTGTCATTTTCTGCGCCAACTACACTAGTTAACAAATTTAAACGTTTTTTCTGCATCTGGATTGTAAGTGGATGGATTTACCTAATTTCAGGGTGCTGAATATACTGGTAAAATCATTTTTTATCTATGACGTCACATTTTCTAGATACACAGAAGAATAAAAAATAGTAATAGCGAAAACTGACGCAATTAAATTAATCAAAAATATACTTTCAGAACGTTATGTTGTATGTATATATGGGCATGATGCCAATAAAAGATCCAAATTACTTTAGAAGATATTTTCACCTTTAATGGTCTTTGGTTTTTGAAAAATGCGACGACGGAGCTCTTCTTTTGTTTGCCGTTTCATCACTCTCCCTAACAAGACCCCAGCAGTTGTCACTCATCATCGAAGGATTCCAATGGCCTTGGTAACGGTGTTCCATGGTAAGAAAGTCTTGGTGCAGGCATTCACCATGCTCATCGCGTGCGGCTCCCAAATTTCCCGGGAAGAAATCAAGGTGAGAATGTAAAAAGTGAATTTTAAGCGACATTTCACACCCCTGTTCTTATAGTTGTCCAACAGATTATTCACAATGATAACATAGTTTTTATCTTTCCTGTTACCCAACAAGCCCTTCACATTTTTTTTAAAAAAAGAAGACTACGCAGCTAATTGGATATCTGTGAGTTTGGTATCAAAGGTTGGATCTTTCAGCATTTTTCTTATTTGTAGTCCAACAAATATAATCTCTTTCAGCTTTGCCTCACTTAATTTTCTAAATTTTTCTTTTAAGTGATCGAAGGCCTCACTTTCTTTATCCGGAGCTTTTACAAGGTTCTTGATAAGACCCAACTTGATGTGAAGATAAGGCAAAATGATTTTATTGGGCTCAACCAATGGGGTATTGTTCACATTTACGTTTCCAGGAACATATGACTTCCTTATAGGCCATTCCTTAGCTGTATAGTGGTTCTTGGTGTCACGGCTGTCCCAAACGCATAAAGGCAGCAGTATTTCGTAAATCCAGCCTGTAAACCTGTAAGGAATGAAACAACTTTTAAATCACAGCAAAGCTGCCATCATGATCCTTGTATTTGATTGTCTCTAGCAGCAAAGCCATGCTATCATATGTTTCTTTCATGTCTATTGTGTAAGCTAAAGGTACCGATGGAAATGCTTTGCCATTATACAGTAGTACAGCTTTCAAGCTGGTTTTACTGGAGTCAATAAATAGTCGCCACTCCTGTGGATTATATTGTACACCTAGCTGCATCATCAGACCATGGCCATCTCTACATACACACGTTAAATTCTGAACATCCAAATAATGAGCGGAGGAACCACCTCCTGATCTGAAACAGGAAATTTTTGTCCCTGGAGCGAGAAGATTCCGTTGTTGCAGCATCGACCCCAAGAGTTCAGCTTGCTGTTTCAAAAGATTTAGATCGCTAACCAAATCGTTCAATTCCTTTTGATTAAAGGGCTGAGGCGAAGTGTCATGATATTGAGGGCAGTACTCTTCTATATGTTCAATACTTTCTGATTCACTTGACATGGTGTCTGGTTCCGTGGCTTTCAAGCTACAGACAGGAATAGGCAACCCCTCATCATGGGACACAGGCAAATGCACTGATACTTTATCTGCACTTTGATACTTTATTTTATGTCTAGTTTTGCTTGAATGCCCCGAAATATTTGTAAGACCTAGGTAACAGTCTGAATAATGGTCATTAGGCTCACACCACACCATCATACAGCGAATGGCATTGCTCGGCGTTTTCCTTTCAACCATTCGGTTAAGGTTGTAGTACAGACTATGCCGCCAATATGAGGTGCAAAGTTTTTATCTAGTTCACCAACAGCACAATCACAATACAATTTCTATGCCTTCTTAACCATATCAGTGATTGGTTTTCTTTGGGCTTTTGGAGTGAATAACAGAAGTTGTCAGGGTGGTTTAGACAGCAACGAGATTTACTAGTTGCCATTTTTCTTAGTGTAAGTTTCAAACATAAAACGTTTGCACTATGTTTCACAGGAAACACTCACTGAAGATCTCTTTCACACCAGTGGATTACCACACCAACCATTTACTGACAATCTGTAGATCTTCCAACTCTCCTCTGCAAATCAGAAACAAACAATTAAACATCAAAACAGAAGAACTGCAAATGCGAAATATTGAATATGAAAAATAAAAAGCCCTTAAATACTCAAAAATGCTACGTGCTAGAACATGTTGAAAGGCATATTCGGATTCTACACACCAAAATACATACTAGTTGATGTATCACATTCCAGATGCGAAACGGCTGTTGGCTAGTGCTATTCAAGCCCAAGCTGAAAAATTTCACTTTGATTTACCTGGCAACGAATATTTTACTGCCTGCGACATGTATTTTCAAGGTGAAAATGTCGTAATGGAATTAGCCAAACAAACCTTAAAATGGAAGCAAGGTGAATGTGCTTGCACATTTTCTGAAATTCTACACAAAATAATGGTGGACGAAGATTTTAACGTTCACTTAGTGTATATCTGTGAGGAGCTGGTGCTTTATTATCGACTGTTTACAGTCATAACTCTTGTTGTAAAACATTCACAAATCGAGACGCGTTTCTAAATGAATAAAGACCGAACGGTTCTCCTCTTCGCCACAAATAAAACGGGTAGCCATAAGCTGAAATCTCTTTCTGTAGATAAAAGGAAAAACTAAAGGCATTTCAAACATTTAAAACTTTCATCATTACAGTTCACTTACATGCCTTCAAAAAGTGTTCGAACGCCATTTGACACCGTCATAAAATGATTCCAAGAAGAGATTTAAACTGAGAGAAGACGCTCTACCAACCGCTGTCGCTGTCTAGCTCATCCACTTGCTGGCGTATTACAGTCAGAAGGTGGAAAAATAAGCCGGCTGGGGTGACCGAGCGGTTCTAGGCGCTACAGTCTGGAACCGCGCTACCGCTACGGTCGCAGGTTCGAATCCTGCCTCGAGCATGGGTGTGTGTGATATCCTTAGTTAGGTTTAAGTAGTTCTAAGTTCTAGGGGACTGATGACCTCAGAAGTTAAGTCCCTTAGTGCTCAGAGCCATTTGAACCATTTTTTTTGGAAAAATAAAAACTTAGTTTTCCTAAAAACACCATGGCATTCATTCAGGCATTGGATCAGGTAATCATGTGAGCATTTAAGGCTAATCACCGCCATGAAGTCCTCGTTTCAGTAGTGACTTCTCAAGAGGAAACGAAAATGGTCTTTACATTCGTAAACCCGAAGACTGGCCTGGAGTGGTAAAGCATGACTCTGACCACTGTTATGAACTGTAGGAACAAATGTTTCGTTGAAGAAAATACAAGAGATAAGGAATGTAGCGACACCTCATGTTCTGCCGTGCAGTAGTGATCTAAACACTTCGGCTGTTGGACAACGTGGAACAGAGTTAATCGTAATAGATCAGTAGTGACCTACAAAAAGCAAATAACTAGGTGGGTAGCAGGCTTACACTTGAATTTTCTTCGTTAGACGAACGCCTCCTCAGGATCAATGAGCGGCACTGCTGTCAGAGGACAACTTCCGGTCTTGTATATCGGAAAGAGAAAATGTTAATTTTCTAATAGTAGAATGCAGGAGCATCCACGGTAAGGCAGCACAATTAATGTCTCTTACTGCATGTCATAACGCCCCTATGGTATCAGCAACAGGATGGTAGCTGAAACCGGGAGTGAACAGAAGCGAAATTATAAATTAAAATTTCAACGTATCCTGCAAGGTTACGCTTGGCATCGGCAGTGTAGGTGTATTAATTACCAGTGTCTAGTGAGGTTCTGACAGAGTTAAGCGTTAAGAGTGGGTCAAACGCGGCCTTTGGATGTTTTTATAGACTGCCTGCGTCAGAAGTCGTTCAAGGAGGGTGCTTCAAAGAGAAATTGTAGAACATCATGGACACGGGATTCGAATCATGGTACTGAATAAGGCGTAACTTCAAATTACCAGCCATAGCATCAGAGGGGTTGGAGCATAAGCCATGTCTGTGACATTCGTTAAGTCCTACGTGCAGATCGTAGGCAGAAATTAAGGGAGTTGACTGCATACGAGTTTGGTGAACGCCGGCCTCCAGAGCAGGGGTCGACCAAGTGCCGCCAGTCTTCTGAATCAGCAAACTCTGGGCATGCTTCAGCGACCATCGTGCAGCGTTGCGTGCCACAGGGAACAGGGATCTGGGCTTAACAGCTCGGATCACGACAATGCTAAAAACCTGTACAAAAAAACCTCAGTCTCCATGGGTGCTGTGAGCCGATGTGATGAACGGCTGTGGAGGTGAAACAGTCGTTAGCGATCAACCTCTGTAGAACCTGCCACGCCGCAGAGATACAAGACTTACCCAGACAAACAGGTCTCTACTCCCAGTGGATGGCGTGCGCCACTGATGAGAACTGACAACCAATAGTAGAAGGGAATTGATGAGACTAGCTCTCCTGAGTATACTCTTACGAAAGTAGGGAATAATACGAATACGTTATAAAACAAAGAAAGCTAGTAAACTCGAGTGCTTGTAAAACTCTGATAGTTATGGTAGTGTTACTATTATGGAATTCAAATGAGGGGAAAGCCTATGGAATGCTAGTCAGCTTCCTTATTGTAGGTGATGGAGCTACACCTACGTCATAAAAAGACTGAGAAAACTGTATGTCTCGTTGTTGGGAGAATCACAAACTGTTATGAAGAGGTTTTCGCTATCTATGCATGTGCAGCCCTCCCACACTAGGTTAAATATAGGGCGCTCTATCAAATTCCCAAGCAACGTTTTCTGCTGACAGATGGGAAAGAAGCAATTTGTGTTGCTTAAGATCTAAACTGACTTCATTTAATGTGGTCCAAATGGTTCAAATGGCTCTGAGCACAATGGGACTTAACTGCTGTGGTCATCAGTCCCTAGAACTTAGAACTACTTAAACCTAACTAACCTAAGGACATCACACACACCCATGCCCGAGGCAGGATTCGAACCTGCGACCGTAGCGGTCACGTGGCTCCAGACTGTAGCGCCTAGAACCGCACGGCCACTTCGGCCGGCTCATTTAATGTGAATTGCTTTATTATTTCAAAGAAAAACCAAACTTGACATGCTAGGAGCTTATGTTCTCTCAATTAATATTAAACTCACAAAAAATATTTATGATGACAGTGATTCTTAAGGTGAATTTAAAAACTCAAACTGCATTTATTTCACCTAGCACAGTGCTTGTCGGGATGAGGAAACGATAATTGTGCCTGGGTTCAAAAACTAGGAAACTTTCATTTTCTCAAACATCCACAGATAGATTCCCACTAACTTTACCATGCACCAGATCCTGGGACACAAAAGCTGGTTGCGGGATCTGATATCTTTTGTATTCAAGCTCGCTTCATCTACAAACTTAACATTGATACGTAGCACAGAAAGGAAAATGTGGATGAAGCAGCTAAAGAGAAAAGGTGAATCTTTGATGTGCTGCTGAAAAAAAAAACTCTACGAGTAGCAATTATCTATTCAGGCTCCAAAACAGCGAAGTATAAGGCAGCAACCAGACGTCTGGATCGTGTCCCAAAGTTAAATTTCTGTTCCCCAAGGAAACTAATCACAAATACGAGGTTTCACACATCAGTTGTGTCATTGTACTTATTATAATACACGCAATCATTTTATTAAGATCCTACTGCAGTGAGAGACGGAGTAGGGAGCACATTGTTGGGACATCAGTTGTGTCATTGTACTTATTACAATACACGCAATCATTTTATTAAGATCCTACTGCAGTGAGAGACGGAGTAGGGAGCACATTGTTGGGTGAAGGCCACAATACCAAAGATGTGGATCACAAAGAAAAGTACTTGAAATTACGAAGTTAAGACGCATTACCACAAGAAATATGTCATGACACGGACAGTTGTCGAAAACATAACAGCCGTTCGCGGTGGCCGAGCGGTTCTAGGCACTTCAGTCCGGAACCGCGCGACTGCTACGGTCGCAGGTTCGAATCCTGCCTCGGGCATGGATGTGTGTGATGTCCTTAGGTTAGTTAGGTTTAAGTAGTTCTAAGTTCTAGAGGACTGATGACCTCAGATGTTAAGTCCCATAGTGCTCAGAGCCATTTGAACCATTTGAAAACATAACAGGCAACAGGCCACAGGCAACAGTTTGTAGCTTGAAACTGAAAAAGTGCATAGTTGTCTGGAAAATTAAATGGGAGCTTGTAAGAGATCTCCACACCACACCTGCCAAGCCGTTGGAAAAGCCAGTGTCACACGCGCCTGTATATGTCTTCAAGTTGCAGCCCAGGGAATGGATGTGGGGAACAGGTACCAACTGACCTGCACAGTGCACGAGAAAACAGTGGTTCATACGCCATCAGGTTTCCCCTCTTTGGTCCCAGCACTGATTACCCACAAGTATAAGCCGGCAATAATAAATCAAACCATACTAGGCCACCAAACATTCTGACTGTGCAGGAGTGAGTTTTGAATTGCTCCCTTTTTGTTTGTTTTATCATTCGTAAATGATAGATGAAAAGAAGTGGGGCTGTTGGACAACAGAACACCGATAAATAAATATAGACAGGTGTTCATTCCTCCACCAGAGGCTTTGTTTTGGACTGGCAGAGTACCTAATCGAGATATATCTTGTGGTGAAAAAAGTCATATCGCTTCGGAGCTCCTCTTGCTCGGCGTAGTGCAGCAACTCATGTGGCATGGAATCAACAAGTCTTTGAAAGTCCCCTGCAGAAATACTAAGCCATACTATCTCTACAGCCGCCCAGAATTGCGAAAGTGCTGTCGTCACAGGATATTGTTCACGAGCTAACCTCTGGATTATAACCCAAAAATTTCCGATAGGACTCATGTCGAGCGATCTAGGTGGTCAGGTCAGTTCATTCGCTCGAATTGTGCAGAATGTAATTGTGGTCCGATGACATGGCGCATTGTCATGCGAACATGAAGTCCATGAATGGCTACAAATGGTCTCCATGCAACCGAAAGTAACCATTTCCAGTCAATAATAGGTTCAGTTGGAGCAGAGGATACAATCCATTTCATGTAAACAAAGCCCACACCATTATGGAGCCATCAGCAGCTTGCAAAGAGCCTTGCTGAAAACTTGGGTCCATCGCTTCGTGCTGGGCCTCACTCGAACCCTAGAATAAGATGTTACCAATTGAAATCGGAAAGCATCCGACCTGAGCACGGCTTTCCGGTTATCTAGGGCCCGACCGATATGGTCACGAACCCAGGAGAGGTGCTGCAGGCGATGTCGTGCTGTTAGCAAAGGCACCCGCGTCGGTCGTCTGCTGCCGCAGCCCATTAACGCCAGATTTCTCCGCACTGTCCTAACGGATACGTTGGTCGTATCCTGCACTGATTTCTGCTGTTTTGTCACGCAGTGTTACTTGTCTGCTATGACTGACAACTCTACGCAAAGACCGCTGCTCTCGGTCGTTAAGTTAAGACCTTCGGCCAGTGCTTTGTCTCTGGCGAGAGTTAATGCCTCAAATTTGATATTCTTGGCACTCTCTTGACACTGTGGATCTTGGAGTACTGAATTCGCTAACGATTCAGAAGAAGGAATGTCTCATGTGTAAAGCACGAAATACCATTCTGTGCTCAAAGTCTGTTAATTCCAGTTGTGCGGCCATAATCACGTCGGAAACCTTTTCACATTAATCATATGAGTACAAATGACCGCCGGCCGGGGTGGCCGAGCGGTTCTAGGCGCTGCAGTCTGGAACCGCGCGACCGCTGCGGTCGCAGGTTCGAATCCCGCCTCGTCCATGGATGTGTGTGATGTCCTTAGGTTAGTGAGGTTTAAGTAGTTCTAAGTTCTAGGGGATTGATGACCTTAGAATTTAAGTCCCATAGCGCTCAGAGCCATTTGGACCATTTTTGAACAAATGACAGCTCCGCCAATGGTCTGCCCTTTCATATCTTATGTAAATATATACGCGATACTACCGCCATCTGTACGACTGTCTATCGCTATCCCATAACTTTGGTCACCTCAGCCTATACAAAGCCATCTTGCTAAGGCGGCAGTCACACTTAACATTGATGAGAAAGTTTCAACACACCTCTTTGAAGGTGTCAATTACAACTTTTTAACTACCCTCTCGCAGATCCACCATAACTAAGTTAACATTTAAAATAATCTTAAAAAAAAATCACTACGTGAAATAGGGGTCCGCCGTGGCACCAACTAATCCAGTGGTTTTATTCTGTTAACCTTCGTACATGGGTCAGTCGTATATCCAGAGCGTGAGTCACTTGCTTTTATTGTATTGTGTTCTGCGTTTAATTCACATGTTTGTTTGCCACTCATTCAGGGTATCCCTCGCATAAACGTTGAATATTGACTGCGTTACTGTTTGGTTACAGTTGGTTTTTTAACTGCAGGAATGGCCGAAGTGTTCAAATTTAACATCTTTGACTGAAGTTAAAAATGGATGCTGGTACGTACTATTCCTCGGAGAAGAATTACGCCGTATGCAAGGCACCTTTGTAGTTTTGTTTTCACCTGTACATGTCTCAACACTTTTTGTAATGCCTTCAGTGGGTTTATTTGCTTTTCCCTCTACAAAATTGTTATTACATGTTAACCCATGAAGAAACGTTTTGTGCAAACTATTTACTTTTGTAAAATGAGCGATTAGTGTCAGATATTTTACATCGGTTTGCGTACAGTACAGAGCTGAGACATGTATCTCTGAATTGAGGAATTCTGTGCTCTTTATTTACATTATGTCTAAAGGTTCTAGGTTGGTACTACATTTGAGAATAAGTGGATAGATGGATTTGTGTACCTGCGTCACACGAAGCTACTGGATGTTTATGCTAGTAGCTCTGCGTCTACTGCGCAGTCTACAGCTAGTCATCTGCAAACAACAAAACTGAGCCGTGGTGCGGCTCGCGTTGGCGCTGTTCGTAGGTTTCCGCCCTCTGTTGGAGGCCAGACGGTATCGTTTAGTTGCCATGGTTGCGGTTGTTTGTCTTCTTCTCGTGTTGACTGGCGCCACTCGTTTCGCAAGTTTTCCTGTCCACTAATGGCAGCAGCGGCGGTTATCGAAATGTAGTAACTGTTGCCCTGTCTTTGGGACGTCGTCGTTGTTCTTCTGGGTCGTGTGAGTGGGCCAGTTCCGTTGGGGACTCAGTACGAGGCAGGTCCGTGCAGTGCGCGAACACGCCGGGACCACTGGCAGCACGCATGGACTGCCGGATGGAAGGGCTGTGGTCATGAAGGCTTACGACCTCGTTGTAAACCGGATCCAGCAAGCTTTGAGTGAATTTAAGTCCAAGTAGAGAAATCTTCACCATTGTGACATCTCGCGATTCTCCAGTGACTTGGGTTTATGTTGCTACTCGCAGTGTCGCCGAGGCGAACAGCAGTGAGTGGAGTGCTTCGGGAAGGCGGATCTGATTAGCTTTCCTCGACTTCTTATTACTATTTACTGCCTTCAACTTGTTACAATTTGTTAAGTTCATCCGGCCAGAGTGGCCGAGCCGTTCTATACGCTACGGTCTGGAACTGTGCGACCGCTACGCTCGCTGGTTCGAATCCTGCCTCGGGCATGGATGTGTGTGATGTCCTTAGGTTAGTTAGGTTTAAGTAGTTCCAGGTTCTAGGGGACTGATGACCTCAGAAGTTAAGTCCCATAGTGCTCAGAGCCATTTGAACCATTTTTTTTTGCTAAGTTTAACCTCCGGTAATTTTTCTTGCCTTGTGGCCGCTAATGCCCCAGTTACCTGCCATGGGCAATAACGGCAGTGTACGTTTTCCTCGCCTTGCCACTGCTGTCTGACAAGGCGTGTAGTTATGACAGCTTTCTTGATTGTAGGCCAGTTGGTGATTCTTCTACTCCGGTGGTAGTGATTCCTTTCTCGTTCTCGGCGCTCTAAACACAGTATTTTGGGGATGTAGTTTAGACCGCGGGTTCCGGATTTGGCGTATTGTTCCATCGTCGCATTTGGTTTATCGGACGTCAGGTAGGTTGGGCAAGATTATCATTTATTTTAGACTGCCACTGGTCTGAGTTACCATCTTGGCTGCCTATCTCATCGCTCGCAAAGTGTTTGTTGCCGGACCTTCTTAGAGGTCGATTCCTGGAGTACCGTCTGTGGCCCCTTGGTTCTTGTGAGACATGTGTGTTCTAAAAGGAGGTCTGGTGGCCAGTAGTTCAGTGTAACGTCCTTCAGTCCACGCCTTCTGCGGGTGTAATCTGCCTCAATACCCTTTAAGGAACTTATGTACAGGTCCTTGTGTTTTATTATTGTATTATTTATTACAAGACCTTGTAATGCCTACATTAAATGATATATATGTCTAGTTAATAGTTCTAATAGCCTTCTGGAATAAATCTAGCAGAACAGTTTTCAGTGGCTGTTAAGGGTTCCTTCTGGAATAAATCTAAGAGAATAGTGTTCAGTGGATGTTAAGGATTGTGTTACAAAATTTACCATCATCTTATTTCACCCGTTTGGTGATCAGTTGCTTGTTATTTTAATTAAACTTAGCTATTCTATTTGCTGTTTACAGCATGTTTCTAAACATTTTACATTATTACCGTTAATGGCGTGTAAGGCGTTCAGCTGTGATTGTGGTCACTTGCCTTAAAATCCTAATTTGGTATTTGTATTTTAGCAGAAAGCCTTAAAACCTTATTTACTACCATTCGTGATGTCTGATACCTTCTGCTATGTTTGTGGTGACTTACCTGTAATATTTCAATACCTGTAATTTGTAAGTTGCAGCGAGTTTTAGACAATTCCTAATTTATTGCCATTGCTGGCTTGTAAGGCCTTCTGCCCAGATCACAGCGTCTTGCTTTTAAAACATTATCTGCTGTGTCTGTATTTAACAGTGATATGCTAAATTGTAACTCACTGAAAACACTATTATTTACACAGTTGTTTATTCTTTCATTAATAACGTGTGATATTTTTCTTTATTGTTGAGTCTGGAATTAGTGGTTTAAAATAAATTGTGTGTATAACTGTAAAAGGCAACCAATAGCAACTGATTACGGCCCCGTCCATAATAGTAACTGGATCCTGCTTCCCTTGACTAACAGGTTTCAAAAATTTTACTTTATTTTTCTGTTTACTACGCATTTCCATCCGACGATGGCTATGTATAATGTTGCTTAGCGTGTTACTTACAGTTTTTATGCTATGGTGTTTTTACTTTGTTTTTATCGAGTAACACGCTGATTACATTCGCTTTTGTCGTTACACACGAATTTTCGAACATTTTTCCCCAAGGACAGAGTTTGCTCCACCATTATAGGTTGTTGTGGCTATGTAACTTTCATTCGTTTCATAACACATTTGTTTGGAACGTAGCGGGCGGATTTGAAATGTTGTTGACGTTTGTAGTGTTTAGTTATTGTGTGTGTGTGCGTATTTGTGTGTGTGTGTATGTGAGTGTCCAAGACATGGAGAGGGACAGATATATATATATATATATATATATATATATATATATATATATATATATATATATATATAGAGAGAGAGAGAGAGAGAGAGAGATAGAGTGTGTATGAGCGAGAGAGAGGGAGAGAGAGAGAGAGAGAGATGGAGGGAGAGGGAGTGGATCGATATCTAAAGTGATGGTATCCAGCGTGGAGAGAGGAGAGTTTAATTTTAGAAGCTCATCATGTGCAGACTGGGGTGTGAGTTACCTGTACAGTTCAAAAAACGGTTCAAATGGCTCTGAGCACTATGGGACTTAACTGCTGAGGTCATTAGTCCCCTAGAACTTAAAACTACTTAAACCTAACTAACCTACGGACATCACACACATCCATGCCCGAGGCAGGATTCGAACCTGCGACCGTAGCCGCTTCCCACGCCCGGGTTCCCGGGTTCGATTCCCGGTGGGGTCAGGGATTGTCTCTGCCTCGTGATGGCTGGGTGTTGTGTGCTGTCCTTAGGTTAGTTAGGTTTAAGTAGTTCTAAGTTCTAGGGGACTGATGACCATAGATGTTAAGTCCCATAGTGCTCAGAGCCATTTGCGACCGTAGCGGTCGCGCGGTTCCTGGCTGTAGCGCCTAGAACCGCACGGCCACTCCGGCCGGCTGTACAGTTGAGTTCCTCTATTGTGAGAAAGAGGGTTTTATTGGACGGTGATGAGTATTCAGTTAGTACTTTCTTGACTTGGGCTGTTGATTTTTGGATGTGATAGTTTTGTTCTATTGCTAATTTTTGACATAGGCTGTTACTAGTTTTAAGGATTTTTAAGATTGTTTCTATGTTCGTTGGATGATGATTCTGTGCTGTTAGTTAACCTGCAAATGTTGAGTGTGCGATATTGCTTTTTAATACTCTGAGATGTTCTGTAGATTTACCTATGGAGATTGACAGCAGTCAGGGTGAAAGTAAAGTGTCAAAAGTGTCTTGCATCAGGCGGAATTCCTCTCCAATCTTCTTAGCAAGCACGGAAGTAAGAAGAACTGCTACATTCACATGATGATTACCTGCTATTCTGGCTTCGGCCTGTAGCGTTCTGTCACTTACACCATGCATGTGCGCTTCACAGCCAGACTCAAAGTTTCACCTTGTTTCTCTCAAATTCCCTCGTTTGCTTAGCCCAGCTCCTCCGCTCTACACCCTGCAGCTGCTCACCGCGCAGCTGTGGCTGCAGTTCCGCAACCTGTTGTGTGTGTTGCCGGCCCTACAGGCGGCGCAGTGCGACCCTGATCCCGCGGAAAACAAAGGCAGCGGGCGAGCCGAGCGCCGGATGGGCCCGCCGCGTGACCCTTGACCTTGCGCTATCGATCTGCTTCTGCTGCTGCCGGTGGGCGCAGGCGGGCCTCCACTTCCGCAAAGGAAGGCCACACACGTTTCCACTGCACTGCTCCGCAAGTTCCTCTCCGGAAAATACCCGCGTGGTGAACAGCAGTTCCTGTTGCAATCACAACAATAACACACACGAGGGCTAACCAACAAATAAAGGCAATTTACTTTTGTGCTTCGTAGGTTACTGACTCAAACGTGACATGCGTAACTCTTGCTGCTCTTGTGTGTCGAACCTGTTGGTCAATGAATAACTACACTACTGCACATTAAAATTGCTACACCACCAAGATGACGTGCTACAGACTCGAAATTTAACCGACAGGAAGAAGATGCTGTGATATGCAAATGATTAGCTTTTCAGAGCATTCACACAAGGTTGGCGCCGGTGGCGACACCTACAACGTGCTGGCACGGAAGTTTCCAACCGATTTCTCATATACAAACAGCAGTTGACCGGCGTTGCCGGGTGAAAAGTTGTTGTGATGCCTCGTGTAAGGAGCAGAAATCCGTACCATCACGTTTCCGACTTTGATAAAGGTCGGATAGTAGCCTATCGCGATTGCGGATTATCGTATGGCGACATTGCTGCTCGTGTTGGTCGAGATCCAATGACTGTTAACAGAATATGGAATCGGTGGGTTCAGAAGGGTAATACGGAACGCCGTGCTGGATCCCAACGGCCTCGTATCCCTAGCAGTCGAGATGACAGGTATCTTATCCGCATGGCTGTAACGCATCGTGCAGCCACGTCTCGATCCCTGAGTCAACAGATGGGGACGTTTGCAAGACAACAACCATCTGCACGAACAGTTCGCGACGTTTGCAGCAGCATGGACCATCAGCTCGGAAACCACGGCTGCAGTTACCCTTGACGCTGCATAACAGGCAGGAGCGCCTGCGATGGTGTTCTCAACGACGAACCTGGGTGCACGAATGAGAAAACATTTTTTTCGGATGATTCCAGGTTCTGTTTACAGCATCATTATGGTCGCATCCGTGTTTGGCGACATGACGGTGAACGCACATTGTAAGTGTTTATTCGTCGTCGCCATACTGGCGTATCACCCGGTGTGATGGTATGGGGTGCCATAGGTTACACGTCTCGGTCACCTCTTGTTCGCATTGACGGCACTTTGAACAGTGGACGTTACATTTGAGATGTGTTACGAGCCGTGATTCTACCCTTCATTCGATCCCTGCGAAACCCTACATTTCAGCAGGATAATGCACGACCGCATGTTGCAGGTCCTGTACGGGCCTTTCTGGATACAGAAAATGTTCGACTGCTGCCTGGCCAGCACATTCTCTCACCAATTGTAAACGTCTGGTAATGGTGGCCGACCAACTGGCTCGTCACAATATGTCAGTCACTACTCTTGATGATCTGTGGTATCGTGCTGAAGCTTCATGGGCGGCTGTACCTATACACTGCATCCAAGCTCTGTTTGACTCAACGCCTAGGCGTATCAAGGCCGTTATTACGGCCAGAGATGGTTGTTCTGGGTACTGATTTCTCAGCATCTATGCACCCAAATTGCGTGAAACTCTAATCACATATCAGTTATAGAATAATATATTTGTCTAATGAATACCCGTTTATCATCTGCATTTATTCTTGGTGTAGCAATTTTAATGGGCATTAGTGTACATTTGTAGTGATTTTAAAGCATTTTACTATGACATCAACTGAAATTTCCCTCAGTGCTGGCATAACACGATAATAATATTCAAAAGGAAAACACTTCTCGATGTTCTGCAGAACTGTAATTATTTGTCACGATCCGGCTTCCGGCATCTCAGGCCATGATGGTAGAGCACTTGCTTGCCCTCGAAAGGGAAAAGTCCCGATTTCGAGTCTCTGTCTGGCACACAATTTTAACCTGCCAGGAAGTTTCATATCAACGCACACTCCGCTGCAGAATGAAAATCTCATTCTAGATAAACGTAGTTTGCGACTTACGCAGATATATTGACCAGAAGATTAAAAAATGACAAAGTGTTTGTGGTGTCACCGCCAGACACCACACTTGCTAGGTGGTAGCCTTTAAATTGGCCGCGGTCCGTTAGTATACGTCGGACCCGCGTGTCGCCACTATCAGTGATTGCAGACCGAGCGCCGCCACACGGCAGGTCGACAGAGAGTTTTAGCACTCGCCCCAATTGTACAACCGACTTTGCTAGCGATGGTTCACTGACAAAATACGCTCTCATTTGCCGAGACGATAGTTAGCATAGCCTTCAGCTACGTCATTTGCTACGACCTAGCAAGGCGCCATTATCAGTTGCTATTGATCTTGTGATTCATGTACCATCAGACCGACGTTCACCATTAACGGATTAAAGTTAAGTATTCCACCAGCTACGTCCGTTTTTCTAAATTCTAATTTCCTTGCCCTGTTCCAGACCTTATGCCAGCCTGCGTGAGCTAAAACACTTGCCTTTCGGCTTCCTCTATTATTAAGGTGTTGGCTCTCCAGCCAACCCACAACATTTGGCGACGAGACAATACCGCGTTCGTAACTATACTGCCCTGATTTACTTGTGTAATGGCTTCGCCACCACCTCCAGATGTACTGTCCGAATTTTATCGCTTACAGAATCAGCAGACGCTGGCCTTACTGGATACCCTTGGACAGCTCTTCCAGGGTCAACGTGCTATGCAAAACGATGCGGCAGCCGCCGCTCCACCGCTAACGCAGCCACAACACGCAGTTGCACCAACTTTTCAACCTTTTGATGCTGCTCTGGGAAGCTGGACAAAGTGGTCACCCCAATTTGGATTCCATCTCGCTGCCTACAGAATTCAAGGTAATGAGCAGCAGCCGTTTTTGTTGTCTTCAGTCAGCGTCCAAACGTACCGTGTGATAGTCAAATTATTTCCCCGATGTGACGTAGCAGCTCTGTCCTACGACGAAATTTTGTCTGCATTAGATGCATATTTCAAAGAATCAGTCAATGTCGTTGAGAAAAGGTATACCTTCTTTCGTACAAAACATACGGCAGGTCAGACTAATCGGGAGTGGGTTGTAACCTCGCCTTACTAGGGATTGTGCTTTTGAGTGTCAATGTGGACTTCCTTATTTAGATACTATGGTGCGTGATGCAATTGCACAGAACGTTTCTGATGTTCGTATACGGGAACTGATTTTGAAACTAGTCAATCCCTCCCTTCAACAAGTGATAGACATATTGGATCGACAGGACACACTTAACTTTGCTCAGGAATCATTTGAAACTTCGCTACCCGTGTGTCAGGTTAACCGGCCCGCCGGGCGAGCTGCACGGAGCAGTAAACAGCCCTCGCGGCTGGCCACGCCGCTGCCGCCAGGCTCTCAGCCACGTGTGCCGCGCAGGCAAGCAAATGCAGTGCTAAAATCATGCCCGCGGTGTGCTACTAGACATTCGCGTGAGAATTGCCCGTCAGGCCAAGCTATTTGCTTTTTCTGTAATAAAAAAGGACATATCCAGAGTGTTTGCCAGAAAAAGCTCAGATCGGACATTCACAACCATTCCAGGCCCTTTGCTTCGCGCCAGAATCGGAATCGAACCAAGGATACTCAGGCTCGTGAAACTTCGCCCATGGAAATTCATGTAGTTCATTCCACTCCCCCCAGTGCCACTCTCTCTAACAGTGACTGTGTTCGTCCCACAAATAGTGTGTGTCGACATCGGAGGATTATGTACCAGTGTCAGTTCATGTTGCATGAGACAATCGCTCTTGTCGTCAGCAGGACAATAAACTTTTTGTAGATTTGGACATTAACGGCAAAGTGATACCATTCCAGCTCGATACTGGGCTGCAGTTTCACTGATCAATCAAGACACTTACAAACTGATAGGCACACCTCCGTTGTGTGCTGAAAATGTTACGTTTACTAGCTATTCCGGTCCAGATATCCCTGTATTAGGACAGTGCAGCCTTCTTGCAACATACAAAGGACAAACACAACTTGTGTCATTTTACATCCTTTGTTCTTCTTCTGCAGTGAACTTGTTTGGTTTCGATTTATTTCAGTTGTTTAACTTGTCTATAGTAAATCAGGTCCTATCAGTGAACCAGACTGTGCCTTCAGACAGTGTTTCTCGTCTATGTGACGAATTTGCAGACATTTTTGCACCGGGCCTCGGTTGCGCTAAGAACTATGAAGCACATTTGGAACTGAAAGTAAACGCGCAGCCGAAATTTTTCAGAGCGCACAATGTTCCCTACACATTGCGTGATGAGGTCGCAAGAACGTTACACGATTTGGAATCGCAAGGTGTAATTGAACGTGTGCAGGCTTCTCTCTGGGCACCACCCTTAGTAATTTTGCCAAAACCTTCCAGAAAATTGAGACTTTGTGTGGACTTGAAGGCAACAGTGAATCCACAACTAGTGATTGCAACTTTTCCTTTACCCTGCCCGGAAGATCTTTTTGACAAATACAGGTAAATATTTTTCGAAGTTGGACCTAGCAGATGCGTACTTGCAAATACCAGTGGACGAAGAATCCCAGCGCGTTTTGGTGGTTAACACGCATCTTGGTTTGTTTCGATTCAAACGACTGCCATTCGGGTGTGCATCCGCCCCTGCATTGTTTCAGCAATATCTACAAACTGTTTGTGCGTCGGTCTCTACTGCAGCAAACTATCTGGACGATATTGTGATCTCCGGAAAGATGGAAGAACATTTAGCCAATCTCAGAATATTATTTCAGGTCTTGCGACAAAATGGTCTTTGCTTGCGGAAGAACAAATGTGTATTTTTTGCTCGTGACTTACCCTACCTGAGACATGTACTCAATGCCCAAGGCATCCATCCCAGTCCCGAGCACCTCCGTGCCATACAAGACTTACCTTCGCCACAGAATTTGAAGTAGCTACAGAGTGTGCTGGGAAAAATCAACTATTATCATAAATATATCCTGGGTCACGCGCTGCCGATCGCTTCCCGTGAACAGTTGTCCTCCGACATGGAACTCTTGCCCGCTCCAGACCATATGTCGTCTTCGTCCGTCGGGTGCCCCGGCCCGATGGAGGTCGACCCTTCGGCCCCTCCTGTCTCTCTACGGGCGCATACACCGCCTGTTGGCGTGCCCCCTGGAGCAGGTTTTCAGGCGTTTCCTAGCTCCCCGCGGTCCGAATGGCAGGGTGCGGGTGGTTCAGCCTCGCCTGTTGTTAGGCTCCCCACCTCGTCGCATACGTAAACATGGGGTCCTGCCCACGGCGGGCGGAAGCCACAACCGTACGACGATTTGCGGGGGAGGAATGTGGTCTCACCGCCAGACACCACACTTGCTAGGTGGTAGCCTTTAAATCGGCCGCGGTCCATTAGTATACGTCGGACCCGCGTGTCGCCACTATCAGTGATTGCAGACCGAGCGCCGCCACACGTCAGGTCTAGAGAGACTTCCTAGCACTCGCCCCAGTTGTACAGCCGACTTTGCTAGTGATGGTTCACTGACAAATTACGCTCTCATTTGCCGAGACGATAGTTAGCATAGCTTTCAGCTACGTCATTTGCTACGACCTAGCAAGGCGCCATTATCAGTTGCTATTGATCTTGTGGTTCATGTACCGTCAGACCGACGTTCACCATTAACGGATTAAAGTTAAGTATTCCACCAGCTACGTCCGTTTTTCTAAATTCTAATTTCCTTGTCCTGTTCCAAACCTCACGCCAGCCTGCGTGAGCTAAAACGCGTGCCTTTCGGCTTCCTCTATTATTAAGGTGTTGGCTCTCCTGCAAACCCACAACAGTGTTTATATAGGTAACTATTGCAATGATTACATTTACTAGAAAAGGGAGGGCAACAAAATTTTAAAAAAGGAGTCTGATCATTTGTAGGCTGGAATCCTATGTCATGTGTACCACTTGACAATAAGATATATTACTATAAAAATTAAACTCACAACATTATAAAAGTCAGTTTACAATGGAGCTGAGGGAATCTTCTATAAATTTCTTGGATCTTACTATAGATATTAGTACAAGAAAACACGTATTTAGCATTTCCAAAAAAAAAAAAAAAAATAAAAAAAAACATAGTTATTGATGCAGTAATCCCTCCAAGCTCTCAGCATGCACACAGCCACAGGCAGGCAGCTTTCCATACAACTGAGAATCATCTCATATCTGCTCCAATATCCAAACCAGCCCTTCAAACAGAACTGCAAACCATCAAACAAATAGCTTCCAGCAACGGCTATAACTCTTCCCTTATTGATAATATTGTTTGTTTGTTGTGGTCTTCAGTCCTGAGACTGGTTTGATGCAGCTCTCCATGCTACTCTACCCTGTGCAAGCTTCTTCATCTCCCAGTACCTACTGCAGCCTACATCCTTCTGAATCTGCTTGGTGTATTCATCTCTTGGTCTCCCTCTACGACTTTTACCCTCCACGCTGCCCTCCATTACTAAATTGGTGATCCCTTGATGCCTCAGAATATGTCCTACCAACCGATCCCTTCTTCTAGTCAGGTTTTGCTACAAACTCCTCTTCTCCCCAATCCTATTTAGTACCTCCTCATTAGTATTGTACGAAAAAGAAAGTGAATGAAATTACACCACTTCTCTGCGCTTGTCAACAGCCATCACTCTGCAGTCACAAAGTCTGACAACATATCAAACAATCATGCAAACAAGTTAAGTCTCGCAACTACACTACGAATAAGATATCGAAATTTTTCTTCAATAGTAAAAACGAATCCAAACCATTGGCAGAGAGTGGTGTATATAAAATAATTTGCAAGCCGTGTGAAAAAGTGTATGTTGGTCGGTCAGGAAGACCTGTGGCAATTAGGCTACGTGAACATGAGAGAAGTTGGCGTTTAAGGGACAAAGATTTGACCTTTACTGACCACCTTTTGGCAGAAAACCATTCATATGATGTGGAATGTGAAGCTTTACATTCTGCCAAGAAAAGCAGCCTCTTGTTCGCATTGACGGCACTCTGAACAGTGGACATTACATTTCAGATGTGTTACGACCCGTGGCTCTACCCTTCATTCGATCTCTGCGAAACTCCACATTTCAGCTGGATAATGCACGGCCGCATGTTGTAGGTCCTGTACGGGCCTTTACGGATTCAGAAAATCCTGGCCTCCAGATCTCTCACCAATTCAAAACGTCTGGTCAATGGTGGCCGATCAACTGGCTCGTCACAATACGCCAGTCACTACTCTTGATGAGCTGTGGTATCGTGTTGGGCAGCTGTACCTGTACACGCCATCCAAGCTCTGTTTGACTCGATGCCCTGACGTATCAAGGCCGTTATTACGGCCAGAGGTGGTTGTTCTGGGTACTGATTTCGCAGGATCTATGCATCCAAATTGCGTGAAAATTTAATCGCATGTCAGTTCTAGTATAATATATTTGTCCAATGAATACCCGTTTATCATCTGCATTTGTTCTTGGTGTAGCAATTTTAATGGCCAGTAGTGTACGTTCCAAAACGGCGCGCATAGAAACTAGATTTTTCCGGGATTCATAACTCAGTTTCTGTTGGTGATAGAAACGTAGGGCAAGTGTTTTGGATAGCTCTGCGGCTAGCGACCATTTGTATGCCCAGCAGAAGGATCGTCTTAATGCTACCATCCTACAGCACATCGTCAAAGTATGACACATTTCCTCCAGCTTAGCCATACTAAGGAAATCGGTTCTTTTTGCATTTGGTATGGTGTGCAATGAGCCTGATGGGTTTATGGAGGCACTATCAGCTCATCGGTGGTTCCCTAGAAAACCTCGAGAAAAGCGTTTCTTTCCAGATTTTCGTGCCAAAACCGAACCAAGGATTCCTAGACGGATAGGGACAGCAAATAACCAAAATTTTACAATGTATTCCTAAGGTCCCGATCTTGAGTGTCTTTGAAAATTTTCTTATTTTCTTTGTCCGTTTCTGAGATATAGATGTTCAAAGTTACCGCACTCATACATGTAAAATGCGTAAACAGAATACTGCATGAGGTGAAAACATACACTCCTGGAAATGGAAAAAAGAACACATTGACACCGGTGTGTCAGACCCACCATACTTGCTCCGGACACTGCGAGAGGGCTGTACAAGCAATGATCACACGCACGGCACAGCGGACACACCAGGAACCGCGGTGTTGGCCGTCGAATGGCGCTAGCTGCGCAGCATTTGAGCACCGCCGCCGTCAGTGTCAGCCAGTTTGCCGTGGCATACGGAGCTCCATCGCAGTCTTTAACACTGGTAGCATGCCGCGACAGCGTGGACGTGAACCGTATGTGCAGTTGACGGACTTTGAGCGAGGGCGTATAGTGGGCATGCGGGAGGCCGGGTGGACGTACCGCCGAATTGCTCAACACGTGGGGCGTGAGGTCACCACAGTACATCGATGTTGTCGCCAGTGGTCGGCGGAAGGTGCACGTGCCCGTCGACCTGGGACCGAACCGCAGCGACGCACGGATGCACGCCAAGACCGTAGGATCCTACGCAGTGCCGTAGGGGACCGCACCGCCCCTTCCCAGCAAATTAGGGACACTGTTGCTCCTGGGGTATCGGCGAGGACCATTCGCAACCGTCTCCATGAAGCTGGGCTACGGTCCCGCACACCGTAAGGCCGTCTTCCGCTCACGCCCCAACATCGTGCAGCCCGCCTCCAGTGGTGTCGCGACAGGCGTGAATGGAGGGACGAATGGAGACGTGTCGTCTTCAGCGATGAGAGTCGCTTCTGCCTTGGTGCCAATGATGGTCGTATGCGTGTTTGGCGCCGTGCAGGTGAGCGCCACAATCAGGACTGCATACGACCGAGGCACACAGGGCCAACACCCGGCATCATGGTGTGGGGAGCGATCTCCTACACTGGCCGTACACCACTGGTGATCGTCGAGGGGACACTGAATAGTGCACGGTACATCCAAACCGTCATCGAACCCATCGTTCTACCATTCCTAGACCGGCAAGGGAACTTGCTGTTCCAACAGGACAATGCACGTCCGCATGTATCCCGTGCCACCCAACGTGCTCTAGAAGGTGTAAGTCAACTACCCTGGCCAGCAAGATCTCCGGGTCTGTCCCGCATTGAGCATGTTTGGGACTGGATGAAGCGTCGTCTCACGCGGTCAGCACGTCCAGCACGAACGCTGGTCCAACTGAGGCGCCAGGTGGAAATGGCATGGCAAGCCGTTCCACAGGACTACATCCAGCATCTCTACGATCGTCTCCATGGGAGAAAAGCAGCCTGCATTGCTGCGAAAGCTGGATATACACTGTACTAGTGCCGACATTGTGCATGCTCTGTTGCCTGTGTCTATGTGCCTGTGGTTCTGTCAGTATGATCATGTGATGTATCTGACCCCAGGAATGTGTCAATAAAGTTTCCCCTTCCTGGGACAATGAATTCACGGTGTTCTTATTTCAATTTCCAGGAGTGTAGTTGATAAAGTGACATCGCATGGAGAAATATGCTGTAAAGTATCTCCGTTATCATCATAAGGGTTCTGGAGACCTCATGTTGTAGTACTGAAGCACATGTTAAATTTTTGTGCACGTAAAATCCGGTCTGAGGTGAAAATTAGTTTTGCGTTATTTCAGGGTCACAAAAGTAAATTATGAAAATTTTACTGTCCAATATATTTCTCTTCATATGAGTGACATTCCCTGCAGGAAAAGTGATAAGTAGAGAACTAGCGGAAAAATGCTATCAGAGCACAAAAATTCGAATATGTTGTGGTTTATTTAAAAGACTGAGAAATGTGGTACCAGCAGCCTCATTCTGCTTCCTCAGTACCATTACAAATTGTCTCAGAAAGTCTGGCATGCAAACATATTCACACTGGGAGAGAAGAAGACAGTGGCAATGGGAAACAGACGTAACATTACTAAAAACTGGAAGATAGTAAACAGTGCTTACGGCGTAGAAAGGGGGAAGGAGGCAATGGCTCTGCGAAAGGGAGGAGTGGTACATAGTTGACAGTGACAGAGCAGTGCTAAGAAAAGAGTGTAGGAGACGGTGCTAGTGGAAGAGGAATGAAAAGATGGAGAAGGTGCATATGGCTGATGACCTGTGATAACGAGAGACCGAGTCGATGATAATGAAAACGAAGAGAGAGATGGTGGAAGTGAGAAGAACAGCAGTGGGGAGAAATGAATGAGATATTAGCAGTAAGAGAGAGCAAGAGGGAGACAGTGAGAGGAGACTGTCATAGCAGGACAGAACGAAGGAGGCTGTGGCTGTGACAAAAGAGACAGTTATAGTTAGAGAGACACGAAGAGATAGTGACGATGAGGTGGCCTGAATGAGTGAGTGAGTGCGTGAGGATTAGCAAGTGGGAGTTGATGGGCGTGAGCGACTTAAAGCGATGGAGTAACGGGTGTGAGCGACTTACAGTTAGGGGAGTTTGTGGAAGTTAGAAGTGAGCTGCATGTTGAAAAGGGCACAAATATCTTTCCATGCAGAATTCTCGGTGAAAATTTTAAGGTGGGGAGGAGGCTAGAATGAGGCAGCTGGTACCCCACTTTTCAGTAAATAGTCTTTTAAATAAACAGGAACACATTTTCAATTTTCATGCCCCGAGAGGAGCGCAAATGATCAGTCAGATCTTCATAACATTAATGGTGAAAAGATTATGAAGCTACTTTAAATACTTTAAAACGTAAAAGTTTGCACCCCACAAAGAAAAAAATCGTAGTATCCTATTACTGCAGTTGGAATAGGTCAGCTGACACTGAGTTTAACAGTTTGTAGAGATATGGAATGGAACGATCACAAACGCTCAGTTGTAGGTAAAGCAGGTGGGACACTTCGGACCATTGGTACATTACTAGAGACATGTAATCTGTCTACAAAGGAGACTTCTTACAAAACATTCGCGCACCACATACTGGAATACTGCTCAAGTGTGTGGGACCCTCACCAAATAGGAGTAACAACGGATGTTGAACGTATGCAGAGAAGGAC
This sequence comes from Schistocerca piceifrons, assembly GCF_021461385.2. NCBI lineage: Eukaryota > Metazoa > Arthropoda > Insecta > Orthoptera > Acrididae > Schistocerca > Schistocerca piceifrons. Next base: position 47,371,833 of record NC_060142.1, on the reverse strand, counting down.
AGCACTAATGATCACAAGTTTCTTTGGCCTATGGCAGTGGGTCATAAAGATGCTGAAGAAACTGAACTGCCGAATACTTGAGGACAGACGCAAAGATTCCGTAAACTGACATAGAAAGTTTCTATAATATGTTTTAATAGATGAATCTGGGGACATACCAATAGCACAAGGCCCTCCGTATCGCTCCCGTAGAGATCTTAAAGACAAGATAAGGCAAAATACAGCTCTCGCAGAGGCATTTAAGTACTCCTTCTACCTGCGCTCTGTGACTGAATGAAACGGGGAAAAATACTAATAATTGACACAATGGGAAGTGCCCTCTACCACGCACTTCAGAGCTGCCTGCATAGTATGGATGTAGACGTTAATGTAGGTTGTTTCGTTATGCCTATGCATCAAAGAAGAAAAGAGTGGTGGTTAGTGTTTTCCATATGGAGGGCTAATGCAGTCGATATTGTTCGCAGAATGCAGCTGCAGTATGGAGAATAGGAACGAAACAGTCTTGAGTGGATAAATCACTTCGGTAGAGCATCCACTTCGAAAATGAAGAGTAACAGCAGACAGGTGAGTGAAGATTCGTGATGATCGTGTAGCCAGTATAGCTAATACTCGTTCATCAAACTCTAAACTATAGTAAAACTTGCACTAGTTGTTTACCACGACAGGCAACTCACAAACACGAATAGGAACTTTTAGAAATTTTGGCATTTGAAGCGGAGGGTGAAGACTTTGTCAGTACGATATTAAACATTGGTGAGACATGGGCCCGTCACTGCGATCTGCAGAGTAAGCGGCAGTGCATAGTGTACCAACACTCATCTTCACTTACTTCAAAGAAATTATAAGCCAAGTTTCTGCAGGAAAGATGATTCGATTATGTTTTGGGGTATGAAGGATAGTAAGCGAACTACTCATTAGTCTCTAATTATGAGTACATGAATGACTGTTTTCAGACACGAATCCTGATTGGATGCCGTCTTCTACTTACAGTTGAAATGGAAGAAATGGTTTATAACGCAATCTTACTATGTTAAATATGAAAAAAAAGATAAAGTGCGAGCAGGACACGCGCACAGTCGGTTACTTACAAAATTAATTAAGGATACATATAATTTATCCGTCCTGGGATACGAGAGTCACAATGATTTTTGCCTGTTATCGATATCTATACTGGCAAGACATCGCTCGTGGGAATTCCAATACTATATCAACATCTCTGGAGTAGTTCATCGGACTTGCTCGGACATACAAAAAGAAGCGAGCAAGCAACTTGTGTTTATATAAACTACTGGCCATTAAAATTGTTACACCACGAAGATGACGTCCCACAGACGCGTAATTTAACCGACAGAAAGAAGATGCTGTGATATGCAAATGATTAGCTTTTCAGAGCAGTCACACAAGGTTGGCGCCGGTGGCGACACCTACAACGTGCTGACATGGGGAAAGTTTCCAACCGATTTCTGATACACAAACAGCAGTTGACCAGTGTTGCCTGGTGAAACGTTGTTGTGATGCCTCGCGTAAGGAGGAGAAATGCGTACCATCACGTTTCCGACTTTGATAAAGGTCGGATTGTAGCCTATCGCGATTGTGGTTTATGGTATCGTGACATTGCTGCTCGCGTTGGTCGAGATCCAACTACTTATAGCAGAATATGGAATCGGTGGGTTCAGGAGGGTAATACGGAACGCCGTGCTGGATCCCAACGGCCTCGTATCACTAGCAGTCGAGATGACAGGCATCTTATCCGCATGGCTGTAACGGATCGTGCAGCCACGTCTCGATCCCTGAGTCAACAGATGGGGATGTTTGCAAGACAACAACCATCTGCACGAATAGTTCGACGACGTTTGCAGCAGCATGGGCTATCAGTTCGGAGACCATGGCTGCTGTTACCCTTGACGCTGCATCACAGCCTGGAGTGCCTGCGATGGTGTACTCAACGACGAACCTGGGTGCACGAATGGCAAAACGTCATTTTTTTTGTATGAATCCAGGTTCTGTTTACAGCATCATTATGGTCGCATCCGTGTTTGGCGACATGACGGTGAACGCACATTGGAAGCGTTTATTCGTCATCGCCATACTGGCGTATCACCCGGCGTTATAGTATGGGGTGCCATTGGTTACACGTCTCGGTGACCTTTTGTTCGCATTGACGGCACTTTGAACAGTGGATGTTACATTTAAGATGTGTTACGAGCCGTGACTCTACCCTTCATTCGATCCCTGCGAACCCTACAGTTCAGCAGGATAATGCACGACTGCATGTTACAGGTCCTGTACGGGCCTTACTGGATACAGAAAATGTTCGACTGCTGCCCTGGCCGGCACATTCTCCAGATCTCTCAACAATTGAAAAAGTCTGGCCGAGCAACTGGCTCATCACAATACGCCAGTCACTACTCTTGATGAACTGTGGTATCGTGTTGATACTGCATGGGCAGCTGTACCTGTACACGCCATCCAAGCTCTGTTTGACTCAATGCCCAGGCGTATCAAGGCCGCTATTAGGCATGAGGTAGTTGTTCTGGGACCTGATTTCTCAGGATCTATGCACCCAAATTGCATGAAAATGTAATCACATGTCAGTTCTAGTATAATATATTTGTCCAATGAATACCCGTTTATCATCTGCATTTGTTCTTGGTGTAGCAATTTTAATGGCCAGTAGTGTCTGTAGAGTGAGAGAAGATTTAATTAAAAATAGACATGCTAAAACGTGACTGTAACCTACATTTTACGTTTACAAACAGTAATGCTCGACTATTACGCTTTTGACGTGTGATAAATGCAATGTATGTTCAAATGGTAAAGTATATATTTTTTTGTGCAGTAATTACAATGCAACAAGTTTTAGGTTTTTTTCTTTACTTATACTGTGAAACCTTGGTTCTTGCCGATTTTATGATTCTAGTTCAACGGAAAGTACTGTACAGGTTTTTGATGTTGCTGAGCAACAGTCATACAATATTTTTTAAAGGAACACATCGCCACTTGACTATTTTATTGTTTATTTAATTGCAACCCAGATTTCGACAATTTATGCAACTTTCAAGTATTTGATTTTATGGCCAATTTTGGGCTTGACACCGTGTTAAGTGTCCTGCAGTATACGGATGTTGAAGACAAAATTATTTGATAATGGCATAAAAGGCAGAAACCTTGGGTTGTAATAAAGCAACAATTAAATAGTCAAATGTTGGTGTGTTGCTTTAAAAAATCTATAGGTTCTGATGAATCAGTTTGCGAATGTCAAACTATTTGACATAAATGACCGAATATTTTGTTTGTATTGACTTAGAAGCTTAAATATTTTACACCGAAAGGTACCATAGAGTTTAGAATGTGACGTAAATTTGTGCTAGATAGGACAACCTGAATTAGCGAAAAGATTGAATACTATTTTTCTTTTGTCTTTCGAGCGTGATTACGAAGTCTATTGTACATTTCAGCTAAAGTTTATAACACTGCACATCAACGAGCTGGTGAAATGCATCCAGGTCAAAGCAAAAGGCGATTGCCATTAAACGTGAATTCTAATCTTTGCATTCAGAAATAAATGAAATCAGTTGAGTGATTTTTTTTCACTACTATACTAACTGAAATTCTTTTGCGGGAAACGCTTTTCACTTTCATGCAAATGCTTTTATTTCAGGCCATCTAGCGTGACAAAACAGTAAGACTGGTTGCTTGTGTAAATTAGCTGTTTACGCTACAGATTTCGAGGACATCGATTTCTAACGCAGAACATACACTGAAATCGTGAAATTAATCTCTTTTTCGATCTAGGGATAAGATGTACTTTTCGATACATTGAATCGTTTTTCATAACAATCTTATGCTATCAAATCCTATGTACTTGGCAAAAATGACTGCTTTGTTTCGCTTTTGCAACAAACTAGGACTGAAGAGAGAAGATTATACGATTTTATCGTAGTCACTAAGTTGAAGATCAATCATGGACCAATTAACGGAATAGTACATCCCGCCTGAAACACGGCGCAATTGACGATATGGCCAGTTCGTTAATCTTTCAAGGAGAGGCACCAATGGCTTTTTGTGTACAAAAATAAGGAGCTAAGGGATTAGAGAGTGCACAGAACTGTAAGTGTTTCTCACCAGCAAGTTGTTTACAAGCCGCATATAACTGTTTAAATTGAAACGTGGTTGCAGCGACGCGGGTTTTAGTTTAAACGTATATCTCATCGAGAGCAACAAAACTGTCCAGTTACATTTTAATCTCAGTCGACAGTCTGTTCAGTAAATTAAATTGTGCGTTGACCTGTTTCATAGATCTAAAAATGTAAATAAACAGAAAATTTTTCATTCTGTACATAGTATAGAAAATCTCATTGTTTTATCTACTTCTGTGAAGCATCCCATAGCAGTATCTACTATACAATAAGTAATGAACATCCAGACTGATCTCGAAATATCAAATTATCCAGGCATAATCAAATTTACATTAAACGGTTTCATAATGATAGTATAAATGTTTTACTTATCTTGCAATAAAATACTACAAGTGGTATGGCATAATTGCTTGAGTACACTCGCACACTCCACTTGGCAGTAGAAATCAATGACACAGCACAGTGTCTGAACAAATAACGTTATCAAATAAACTGTTGTACCTGGAATAAAATTTTATTGTACACTCTAGTTCATTTTAATGAAGACGACCTGAAAACAGCTTTTAAATCTAAACACTTAAACACTTTCTGCAAATAAATCACTGATGGGGAACGTCCACAGTTTTGCAGTCTTGCTACGTTCATAGCCACGTACATACATTCTTTTTCTTTGTACATACTTTGAAAGCGAATGTCCATGTGGTGACTCCCCTAGTTAGCAATTGTAGTTTTGCACTGAATTTCTTTAAAATGTTACTTCACACACTATTGGATTGGAGGATCAAATAGTATTTCATTTGTTTCAGTATGTTTGCGCGCCAAAGGTAAGAGTCTGTTCTTATGGTGTTATTGAGACACAACACGAAAGAAAAATCTGTGCCATCCTTGTGTGAGTGATGTAGCTTTGCTCAGAAATGTGAAACACCTCTTGACTGCTTTTATGTATGACTCTGGCCTGTGTGGTGTCTGTATTCGACGCTGTTCTGCTTTACGGGTATTGAAAGTACACTTCCCGTACTTTCTCTTTCTCCCTCTCTACTTCACAGACACACTTCTACAGAAAAAATATCGGATTATCTTATGTATATAAGGAAAGGTGTCCGTTTGTAATTCATACAAATCTTCAGTTTTATTCCGATCTTGATGAAATTTTATACACTTTGCCATCAAGACAAGAGGAAGATCACTCTCTACATAAGATTTCGTAATCTGATCTAAAACATATATGTATGTAATGTAGAAAGGGGAAAGATCATTACAAAAAAATCTCTGGAAGTTCTTGACCAATTTACATCAGATTTCTACACTATCCGCTACTGAACATTTTGGCAGACATAGATTATATAATTTTAATATACCAAATATATAACATTTATTTAGGAGAAATGTTGTATTTGACTGAATTATTTTAAAGTTCATACACGATTTACTTCATATTTCTAGTTTCAGATGAAACTACGAAGAAACTAAATGAAAAATTAAATGACTAACGAACGAAATATATCACGGTAAACTGTCTGAAATTACTACCACAAGAATGAATTACAACGGCAGTACCCGTTTCAGAGATAGTAGAGTCGGACGTCACTAGATCGTCGGACGAACGAAAGCGCGACGTGATTGCAGAGTCTTTTTTATTGGTTAGGTGACATTGTTACCTACAGCGGCATTGTCCATCTTGGAGATTGTATCATCAGACTTCAGTACACCATGAGACAAGGAAAAAGCTCGAGAGTTGCACAGAAACATGACTGCGAACTCCAGTTTATTGATTAGTTGCCGTTGTTACATATGATATATATCCTAGAAGATACTGCAGTCCGTGTTGTACATTTATTTTTACTATTGAAATCCACACTTCCATACGAACGCTAAGGCAGGTCGTGGATGTAGTACTAACAAAAGTCACTAGATCGCGGGCCGATCAAAGGGTCGAACAGAACCCGTGATTTCTGGAACTCTCATGTAAACTGTTCGAACAGTTCGGGTCGTGCTCAAACACAGCGCTACTTAAAAAGGTGAAAATTGAGCTGAAACAACAGAATAGGAATTCTCCGAAAACGCTTTGAGGTACTTATCGTAAAATGTAACAACAGATTATGCAAAGTATCATACGTATTTAAACTGCACAAAATATTAAAAAATATGTGAAATATTTATAAGTTAAGCATATGCACATATTTTTTGAAACAAAATATTGCAGAAAACCAAGTGTACTGGAAATCATAGAACTATGTATTTTACAGTTAGGTTTTCGGTACATTACGCATTACAGATATATTTTTTAATTTAAAAACGTAATCAAAGCGTAACCTACTTTGTAACTGTTACTACTAAAATTTTGATTTCAAATTGGCGTATATTTGCAAAAGTCAGAACCAGAATCCTAGAACCTGATTTTTATGAATGCCACAAGTGGAGACGTATCAATTCGTCGCATTCCGCAGACACCCAGTGACTCAAATACGCCCTTGCATTTAAAGCGATTATAGTTTCCTGTGCGGTTCGCGTTAGCTGTTTCAGTCACAAAGCCAGTAACTTTAGTGGCAGATATTAAACTTCCCGTGTATCGCCGGGCACTGTAGCTGGTGATGAGTAAAAGAAAATAAAAGCAAGCGAGAGAATACTGTGCGGAATTATAAACCCAGCAGATAAAAACTAAGCTTCATACTGAACCAGTACCAAAAACAAAATTCACTCTGAATAAAATGGTCTCGGGTTTCCAACCGCGTAAATTGCTTAAAACTACCCAAGCTTTCGGCCAAGCACTCCTTGGCCATTGTCAAGTGGTATGTCTGCCTGTGGCTGTTGGTGCGCCCTATCATACGCTAGCTGCCGGCCGCGACGTCACTGGTACCCGTGACATGGCCATATATGGGCATGTTTTGAGTCGGCTTTCGATGTGCCCTCTTCAAGTTCACGATCGCTGGGTCCCACGCAGCGCTGAGCTGCAAGCCACTGTCTCTATTCAGGGTGTTTGCGGTAATTTTTATTTCAATAGCTTCCTTTATTAAACTGTCCCAGAAGCTGTTAGTGCGAGCCACGACAGAGGTATCGTCAAATTTTTTGTGGTGACCGTTTTCTAACGCATGCTGAGTCAACGCAGATTTCTCTGGATAGGATAGACGATAATACCTCTCATGTTCTTTCCTGCGTTGTTCCACAGTGCGCACTGTTTGTCCGATGTACTTCTGGCCACACTCACAAGGTATTTCGTAGACTCCAGGTGTTCTGAGACCTACTGCGTCTTTAACTGGTCTCAGTTATTGACGCATTTTCGTTGGAGGCCTGAAGATTGATTTGATCTTGTGTCTTTTCAACAGGCGGCTTATCTTGCCCGACACAGAGCCACAGAATGGCAGCAAAGCAGGTTTCTTTTCCTGCTCTTCGTCGGTGGTCTTATTCTGACATTTCCCAGAAATCACTTGTTTCACTTGATGGGCGCTGTAGCCGTTATCCCTGAACACCTTGCGTAGGTGGCTCAGTTGATGGGGCAGGTTATCGTCGTCTGATATTACTTTTGCACGACGCACCAACGTTTGTAATACTGTGCGCTTCTGTGCTGGATGATGATGGCTGGTGGCGTGCAGGTACAGGTCTGTGTGGGTGGGTTTTCTGTAGACTATGTGGCCAAGGCACCCATTTCGTTTACGGTGGACAAGGACGTCGAGGAAGTGCAATGCATTACCTTTTTCCATCTCCATGGTGAATTGGATATTACTGTGTTCCAAAAACTCGTCTAGTTTCTCACGTCCGTGTAGCCAAATGACGAACGTGTCGTCAACGTATCGAAAGAAACACTTTGGCTTCAATGGCGCAGTATCTATGGAAATATCCTCTAAATTCTCCATGAAGAGGTTTGCAACAGCTGGAGCCAACGGGCTACCCATTGCTACGCCGTCTGTCTAGTTCGTGTAGTTGTAAGCAATTGACGCGGTTGGAACATTTTATTCCATGTTATCGCCGCGAGACTCTGCATTCATACAAAATTGCGTTTATTCTCACAGACTCCAGCTTTGGAACTCCACTGTGTGCCATCAATTACTACACATTCTCACTTCCAGTCGGCGGTGCCGACTTTTGGTTCAAATGGCTCTGAGCGCTATGGGACTTAACTAGTGAGGCCATCAGTCCCCTAGAACTTAGGACTACTTAAACCTAACTAACCTAAGGACATCACACACATCCATGCCCGAGACAAGATTCGAATCTGCGACCGTAGCGGTCGTGCGGTTCCAAACTGTAGCGCCTAGAACCGCTTGGCCATACCGGCCGGCGGTGCCGAGTTTTCTGGTGATCTGTGGTGGTGCGCTACACGAGAGGGTACTTGCTACGGCCGGTACTGACGCTGGTGCCCCAGTAACCGACCTCTTGAGACGTGGTGGAGCGAGCGAGGAAGGTCACTGACGGCCAGGAATGAAGACTGGGAAAGTAAGCGTCGTGGAACCACTGCAGCAGTCTCTCAACCCCCAGTCAAACGCCTCCCCACCACAACCCTGCGATAAAATTCTTTTCTGTTCATTCAGCGTAACTGGTGCCATACCAGCTCAATAAGCCAATTCCACGATCTGTCGTTTGAGAGGTGAAGAGGCGATGCCTAGGTAGATCAGGATGGCATATGAGGCGTGTGAGGAAAGAAACGAGACTGATTTTTTATCTGTCAATGTTTTAATTTTTTTTCAAAGAACGATGTTGTCCCCATCAAAGTAGTTCCTTTCGGCAGCTACACTCCGGCGGAGTCGTTCCCAGTCTTGGTAGCAGCGCTGAAAGGATTACACTAGTGGGGCCTCTAACTAGTCGGTCACATTCTTTTGAATATTCTCCAGGGTCCCATAAAGACTTCCTTTCAAGCCTTTTCGAATTTCGGGAAAAGAAAAGAGTCAGGAGGAATCAGATCAGGCTTTTTGAGGTCAGAACTTCCGTGATGAAAGTATCCCTGCAATATGGGGCGTTGTCATGGTGCAGCAACCACTTGTCTGCAATGTCTGGTCTCAACCGATTCATCCTTTGCCAGAGTCTTTCAAGGACATTTTTGTAAAACACATGATTGACGGCGACAATGGTGTCTTTTAAGAAATATTACATGACTGTGAATCCCAACCATGAGAAGTTAATCAAATGTATGCCTAGCCAGGCATACGGGATGTTACTGCACTACCGACGAACCAAGATTAAATTACTGAAGACTACAGAGTATATAAAATTTAATAAGAAATGTAAAACAAACGATGTAATTCCTAATTATACCAACGTCAAAATTAAGACGACATCTGCAGCAGCACAGCGAGCTAAAAAGGTATGTCAAAAAGTGTGGCTTAAGGAACAGATTAGAGACAGCTTTAAACGTAAGAAATGGCTTGGTGTAAAGTTATATTTAGCCCATTTACAGTTAGCAAAAGTTATCTCCCCATTACAATTTTACCACGTGACGCAGCTAGTGAACGATTATACTCATTATGTAAGTAAACAGACCAGGACAACGCATTCAAAGAAAATACTAAATTTAGTTACGAAACAACATGGCGATAACCGTCTAAGTTCTACGAAAAACTTTCATAGTAATTTTAAATTTTTTAGAATAGTTGAAAATTTAACAGGTATTGTTTTTACTGAGAAAGAGTTAAGTGTTTTAAACAAAGGATTGAAGTTTAACGTTAAAAACAAGCTCCAAGGAAGTGCTAGCAAGAATCTCATAGCAAATACTGAAGTAGCGTTAGATATGGCAAAATTCCCAGTAGATGAACAAAATTTAATCACATGTAAAATCGCCAACATTATACAGAGCCAAATACGTAATCATGATCATTTTAGTCATTCAGAACTTGGAGACCAGTTAACTATTAGAAGTATTAACGAAAAACTTAGGACGCAAAATGCCATTTGTTTAAAAGCCGATAAAACGAATACAGTCGTTATTATGGATGAATCTCATTATAATGACAAAGTTTTACAGTTTTTTGATAACAATGCAATTTAAAAGATAGATAAAGACCCCACTAAAAAATTCAACGATAATTTAAAGAAAAAGCTTAATTCATATAACTTCCTTTTTACCGATGCACAAATAAAGGAATGTATTAACATGAATCCTAGCGCTCCTAAATTGAGGGTCCAACCTAAAGTGCATAAACAGCTGATCCCGATCCGTCCAATTTGTAACTGTATCGATAGCCCAGCATATAAGGTTAGCAAACAACTCGATGTCTTCCTTAAAGAATTTTATGCATTCGAAACACAGTATACTGTGCGCAAGTCACATGAAGTTGCACATGACATTAAGTATGTGCCCATACCAGAGGAAGGGATATTTGTATCATTTGACATCACAAGTATGTACACAAATGTCCCAGTTGAGGAGACGATAGAAATAATAAGGAATAATTTAATTAAGTATAAGAAATTGACTATAGGCGAGATTTGCGAACTTGTTGACTTATTGGAATTAGTCACTTCACAGAATTACTTCACATTCCAGCGCGCCATTTATAAACAACAGGAGGGTCTCGCAATGGGCAACTGTTTGGCGGGAACTTTAGCTGACATCTTCATAAACACATTAGAGACACGTTTTTTCGCTAATTATGAACAGACAACCAAGAAAATTCGGTACTATAAACGTTACGTGGATGACACTTTAGCACTTCTTGAGGGATCTGTCACCGTCATAGATATAATGCATGATCAACTTAATAGCTTACATCCAAATATAAAATTTACGAAAGAAATAGAAGTTAACAAAAGTATAAATTTCCTGGACCTAAAAATTTCAAATATTAACAGCCAGCACAAATTTGGAATTTTCCATAAGCTAACCATCACAGATTGCACAATAAGTAGTGATTCTTGCCACGTAGTGTGCCATAAGTGAGCCTATTTTAACTCTTTGATACATAGGTTAAGTAATCTTCCGCTCGAGCAACAATGGTTTCAGAGCGGAAATGTCACAGAACTATTTGAACGGAAAGTTAAAAACGGCAGGGAAGGTATAACACATGAAATCACACTTCAAAGAGATGATGTTAACTATAAAAAAACGAAGTTTGCTAAATTACTATATTTAGGAGTAGTATCAGACAAAACTGCACAGGTTTTTAACAAAACCAACGTAGGGATCAGCTTTCACACAGACAATACATTAAGTAAAAAATTCAGGCATGGAACAGGTAGAACAAACTAGTTTTCAAGATCAGAGGTTTACAGAATAGAATGTAGCTCATGCACAAAATGTTATATTGGACAAACCGGGCGGGCATTTAACGACAGGTTTAAAGAACACGTCAGGCAGACAGAGAGTAATACCTCTAACTTTAGCAAACACTTAATTGAGAATAAACATATGGTCAACAACATAGATGCATCCCTTAAAATACTGCATACTGTGCCTAAAAGTAGAATCATGAATATTCTAGAAGAAATAGAGATTTACAACTGTATTAAAAATCATCCCAATGACCCACTTAATGATCAAACAGATTTAAAAAATAAAAGATTTTTAGATAATTTCCAGTCCGTTTTATGTACAAATGATAGATTGTAAAATGGTTTACAGGCGCAGTACCTTGACATCTGCTGGGAGTTTACCACCCTGACATTTAGTATAGACAAGCGCGCAAACGAGGTTAAAAAAAAGTAGAAACTTCAAAATTATATTAGTAACTATGTAATGCCATATCCGCTACCACTTGCAATGTATCTATTCTCTTATTTTATGTATTTTAAGATCGCCAATTTTTATGTGATGCATCTGACCAGTTTTGTCTTAAATCCTAAGTAACAAATTTTATCAGTAATCCTGGTGTATTTTATTGTAAAGAATAGCTTATAGACTATAACGAGGAAAGAAAACCATACTCCAATGTATTTTATTTTTTAATGTTTTATGAATGAAATGTAGCCTCGACATTTCATTGTATCCGAAGAATGTGATTTATTGTATCAATCTACTTCAACAGTAATTCATAGAACTGTACAGTTATTTTAGACACTTATCGAAAACATTTTAAAAAATTTCGATGGAATAGTATACATATTACTTAGTCTTGTTTGCTATAATAGAGTCTGGTTGAAGGATGCATCCCGTATTTGTGCAGAGGCATTGTGATGTTTTGTCAGAATTTGTGGTGCTGCACAGTGATTTGGATTGCTGGCGAGCGTTTTACGCCATTCATATTTGTAAAAATTTATAGGCATACAAAGTATTATATATCAGAGCTCTGTCTTCATCTCATTTACGAGCACTTAAGTCAATGTGAGAGATTATTAACAGATAACACATGTATTATCCTCTGTTATGTTGTAAATAAATACTCTCATCCTATCCTACTGCCCATTACAATCATAGCACTATTTAGTAAGCTGTATGATGTCGACAGATGAATAGACGATATAAAGCTTATAAGTTGTATCCTTGGTGCGCGCTATCTTTGCTATGTGCACAGGCAGCATCTTTAGTAAGTGTATTTTCGCGCTAACTGACTTATCTCCACATGTTGTCAGTGCACCTGAACTTGTATGTGTGATAGATTTTTAGAACGATGGTAACAACGACAGTTCAGTACATATTTAACAACATATTACGATGTAACAAGTGTCGTACTCATCAGAACTTGTGGGACTCTCACAGTCAAAAGGCTGCATTTTGACGACGACATGTACTCGTGTCAGATAGTTTTATATTGTGACAGAATGTAAGAAATGTACATTTAACTCCAATTTTTATAATTGAGCTACTTTCTTAATGAAATGTTTGTTTAATTACGTATATACACCCTGTGCTTCATTTTTATATTTTTGTGTTTAGGTAACTTTTGCAGTGACACTTGAAAATGGCCATAAGGCCGAAATTGCAATAGTAACAATAAATATTTTATACAGTCGGGGGCGACTATGATATTTTTTAAGAAACTTTTACTAATTATTATAATTCCATATTTTTTGTGAACCTGATTGATTTCTTTTAACTTTTTTAGGGTACAATTTAAGAACTTTATGAAAAGTTAATATAGAGTGTTTTACTTGAGGTTTACTTACTTTATTTTTCTGTTTTGTACTTATCCCCTGCAATTTAAGCGTCATGAACGTAAGTTACAGTTGGAAAAAGGACTTAGTCGTTATGGTTGTTGCACGTGTAACCAGCTGTCACATGTTTCTTACAAACAAACTTTTTGCATTTATCACATATAATGGTTTTCGATACGTCTTACGTTCGGCCACAAATTACAAAACTCCGACGTCTCTTCTCTGGTGATCCTTGAGAAGTAGATGGACGTATGTCTTTCTTTTCTAAGGATTTTCGATATTTAATTAAGAATGTCACGAGGCAGATATATTATTTTTGATCTTCCAGTCAAAATCTGTGCATTGATTGCTGCGCTATATTCATGACATCGTAGAAGACACACATTGGCCATCGCTTCTTAAACGGGCGTGACATTCTACGCATTACGTTCTTGATCCGCGGTGTCAGCCACTCCCCCCCCTCCCCTTTCCCTTTTGTCATGTTTTAGTCCTTCATTACTTCGGGCTTATTTGTTTTATCGTCATGTTTTGATAGCTCATGCATCGTTGATAGCAATATCACTGATTTGTTTTTCTTTGGTACATGTGATATGAGAGTGATGTATTTTTGAAATCCAAAACTTGAAGACCCACCTTTTCGATTTCTGCTTGCCTGTAATTCAACATGCATTTCTCTTTTGTCCTTCTTCAGTGTGCCAATACAAGCGATCTGCTTTTTTAGGAGAGATGTCGGCAAAGAGTAACTGGTATACCTGTTATCAAATGTGACATTTCTATTGCTACATTCGATGTCAGGAATCAAGCATATCACTGTGTCGCTTGGTTTGCTTGAGGTTGGATTTGTGTCATTATCTTGTTTTTCACAGTATACTTTCAAATTATTTGTAAAAAATTTTTTGAGTTGGACATGGCAAAGATCTTGATTCCGTATTTTGCGGGCTTATTGGGAATATGCTGTATGAAATTGCAGCGCCGACGGGAAGCCTCAAATTTCTCATTAGTAGTCACACAGGGCTTAAGGCTACACAAATTTTTGCAGTTGAGAACAAACGGCTGCAAGAAAGGACGAATGGCAGCTAGTTTATCTTCTTCGAGCCAGTGTGACCTTGTCATCAAATCGCATACATCGGAGTAAAAACAAAAATCTCTTGCAACTTGCGCATGTTCTTAGAACTTGCATTTCTGTTCCGTTCGAGTTTTATAGCACGAGTGATGTCCTTTCTTTATTCCAAGCAGATATAAACATCCCAGTAAAGCAACTACTTAAATTCTTGATGCCTGGTTTTCACTTTCAGCACGAAGTGCTAAGATGATCCACCTTACTTCTGTATGTACAGATTTGCACGGGTGACAATATTATCTGTCATACTGTTGCCTATTATTTTATGAGAAGCAGAAATTTCGTTACTCAGGTCATCTGCACTGCTTCTACGACCAGCAAATACTTTAATTATATTTTTATTTCTGATTTGACTCTGAATGAAGTATTCCATTTTTCTCCACATTTTAACGTTAACTCTGCCAATAAAAAACTTCACATTTCCATTTACTCAAATCGTAAATGCCTCCTACAGTAACAGACAGTACGTCTTGTTTCTGAATCACGGCTACGCCCACTTTCTTGTACTACGTCCACCCCATCGTCCGATTCCCCAATGCCACTGCTGATGGCATGATCTGACCCATCTGACACATCCGACAACTCCTGCAGAATTTTGGCTTTTTCTTCTGGCTTCACTTCCCTGAATAAGTAACAGGCTAATTAGCTTTTTAAAACTGCTGATCTGGTGTAAATATCTTTGCACGTATATACCAAATATGTACACTCCTGGCCATTAAAATTCCTACACCACGAAGATGACGTGCTACAGACGCGAAATTTAGCCGACGGGAAGAAGATGCTGTGATATGCAAATGATTAGGTTTTCAGAGCATTCACACAAGGTTGGCGTCGGTGGCGACACCTACAATGTGCTGACATGAGGAAAGTTTCCAACCGATTTCTCATACACAACAGCAGTTGACTGGTGTTGCCCGGTGAAACGTTGTTGTGATGCCTCGTGTAAGAAGGAGGAATGCGTACCAACACGTTTCCGACTTTGATAAAGTTCGGATTGTAGCCTATCGCGATTGTGGTTTATCGAATCACGACATTGCTGCTCGCGTTGGTCGAGATCCAATGACTGTTAGCAGAATATGGAATCGGTGGGTTCAGGAGGGTAATACGGAACGCCATGTTGGATCCCAACCACCTCGTATCACTAGCAGTCGAGGTGACAGGCATCTTATCCGCATGGCTGTAACGGATCGTGCAGCCACGTCTCGATCCCTGAGTGAACAGATGGGGGCGTTTACAAGACAACAACCATCTGCACGAAAAATTCAACGACGTTTGCAGTAGCATGGAACTATCAGCTCGGAGACAATGGCTACTGTTACCCTTGACGCTGCATCACAGACAGGAGCGCCTGCGATGGTGTACTCAACGACGAACCCGTGTGCACGAATGGCAAAACGTCATTTTTTCGGGTGAATCCAGGTTCTGTTTACAGCATCGTGATGGTGGCATCAGCGTTTGGCGACATCGCGCTGAACGCACATTGGAAGCGTGTATTCGTCTCGCCATACTGGCGTATCACCCGGCGTGATGGTATGGGATGCTATTGGTTACATGTCTCGGTCGCATTGACGGCACTTTGAGCATTGGACGTTACATTTCAGATGTGTTACGACCCGTGGTTCTACCCTTCATTCGATACCTGCGAAATCTTACATTTCAGCAGGATAATGCACGACCGCATGTTGCAGGTCCTGTACGGGCCTTTCTGGATACAGAAAATGTTCGACTGCTGCCCTGTCCAGCACATTCTTCAGATCTCTCAACAATTGAAAAAGTCTGGCCGAGCAACTGGCTCATCACAATACGCCAGTCACTACTCTTGATGAACTGTGGTATCGTGTTGAAGCTGCGTGGGTAGCTGTACCTGTACACGCCATCCAAGCTCTGTTTGATTCAATGCCCAGGCGTATCAAGGCCGTTATTACGGCCAGAGGTGGTTATTCTGGTTACTGATTTCTCAGGATCTATGCACCCAAATTGCGTGAAAATGTAATCGGATTGCATAATGAAAACATGTGCATTGCATATTATGTCATATATTAGAATTTATCTCCTGCTATTGTAACAACTAATTAGTAACACACAGTAATTCTGTACTACATATAATGTTTGTAATCTTATTTGTATGTAATTTTATTTATTCCGTTTTAGATTAATTTCATACAACAGCAAAGAGATATTTTACTGTAGCCATATCGACTATACAGCATCTGTAAGTTAACATCGTTATGACTGTAAGCTCTTTGCAAATATTGTTCTCGTTTGTAATGTGAAGCTGGGCCACGTTTTGTAAACGTTATTCGTGTGTGCTGCGTGTGTAATTAAGATGATGAGGTTGGAAGTGACGTCCATTGACTGGAATAGCACTCACATAGTGCATATTGAAAAGTGTCTTAAGCTTGCGTTCGAAAACATAAACGCACGAATATTTCGTCAGGCAGAACTACACAGCTCGTAAGTACACTAGCCTGCAAGTTTACTAATGTTTATAAAAACCATCTCATGAGCAATTAGATTTTGTAAAAGAAGTAAATCTTTCGTAAAAATACCATTACCGATATGACAACAAAAATATTTCTTTTCTTTCCCAGTGCAGCAAACGAATAACACAAACAAAACTAGGTCCAACTAAGAATGCTTGTAATCTGCCATCTGAAGATGGATTTGTAAAGAAAAATCCGAAACCGGTCATGGTCTGAAGATAATAAACCTTTTTTAAACCATACATGTGGCTGGTAGCTGTTTTTTATATAAATTATAAACCTTAAGTACAACAGCCACGTTTCTCAACATGTGGACTTTCGACAAAATAGCGAGAATCAGATGTCAGTTCTAGTATAATATATTTGTCCAATGAATACCCGTTTATCATCTGTGTTTCTTCTTGGTGTAGCAATTTTAATGGCCAGTAGTGTATTTGCTTACAGGACTAGGCGCGTGCGCTACTTTGTACACGAGCAATGATCTTGCAACAGAGTCACGGAAGCATAGGCACATAGAAAACGACAGAGCGAAAGTAAATATAACAGTCGGTAGCCGAGACGACAATAGAGGAATAGCTAGTGTGCCAGTTATCGCTGACAAAAAGCAGTGTTGCCACTAGCAAAAAACTAAACGTGGCGTACTATATACCCCAGCGCGCCTGGCATAGGAGTTATGGATAGTCCGGCAGCGTCGAACCTCGGACCCCAAGAAATGAGGCGGGCAATTGCCTAGGGCGCGCTGGATGACGTCTGCTGAGCTCCGTCGCTGAATTCCTTCCTGCCGTTAGGTCACTGGGTGTCCCTATATTTAGCTTCTCCCTCGCCGAGTTCTTTTGTCGGCTGGCGGCGGTAGGTGTGCACTGGCTATTGGTGCGATGCTGCAACAGTGTCTGGATACTGGAATCACGACACACTTTGACGTAACGCCACGAACAGTTAACAGGCAGCACGTGTCGTCAACTCCGTGCCTCCGGGTACAGTTTGTGTACCACTGTGCCCCCACATTCCTCTGCTTGGCTCTACATCGTCTGAGCCGCGACAATATCCTCCCCTTCGTAGACTTCACACAGTTCTGTTTCCGTCTTGATGCTGAGAAGTTCTCAACATTAAAGAATTTTGATGTTTCCAGTCTAACAATATACACTCCTGGAAATTGAAATAAGAACACCGTGAATTCATTGTCCCAGGAAGGGGAAACTTTATTGACACATTCCTGGGGTCAGATACATCACATGATCACACTGACAGAACCACAGGCACATAGACACAGGCAACAGAGCATGCACAATGTCGGCACTAGTACAGTGTATACCCACCTTTTGCAGCAATGCAGGCTGCTATTCTCCCATGGAGACGATCGTAGAGATGCTGGATGTAGTCCTGTGGAACGGCTTGCCATGCCATTTCCACCTGGCGCCTCAGTTGGACCAGCGTTCGTGCTGGACGTGCAGACCGCGTGAGACGACGCTTCATCCAGTCCCAAACATGCTCAATGGGGGACAGATCCGGAGATCTTGCTGGCCAGGGTAGTTGACTTACACCTTCTAGAGCACGTTGGGTGGCACGGGATACATGCGGACGTGCATTGTCCTGTTGGATCAGCAAGTTCCCTTGCCGGTCTAGGAATGGTAGAACGATGGGTTCGATGACGGTTTGGATGTACCGTGCACTATTCAGTGTCCCCTCGACGATCACCAGTGGTGTACGGCCAGTGTAGGAGATAGCTCCCCACACCATGATGCCGGGTGTTGGCCCTGTGTGCCTCGGTCGTATGCAGTCCTGATTGTGGCGCTCACCTGCACGGCGCCAAACACGCATACGACCATCATTGGCACCAAGGCAGAAGCGACTCTCATCGCTGAAGACGACACGTCTCCATTCGTCCCTCCATTCACGCCTGTCGCGACACCACTGGAGGCGGGCTGCACGATGTTGGGGCGTGAGCGGAAGACGGCCTAACGGTGTGCGGGACCGTAGCCCAGCTTCATGGAGACGGTTGCGAATGGTCCTCGCCGATACCCCAGGAGCAACAGTGTCCCTAATTTGCTGGGAAGTGGCGGTGCGGTCCCCTACGGCACTGAGTAGGATCCTACGGTCTTGGCGTGCATCCGTGCGTCGCTGCGGTCCGGTCCCAGGTCGATGGGCACGTGCACCTTCCGCCGACCACTGGCGACAACATCGATGTACTGTGGAGACCTCACGCCCCACGTGTTGAGCAATTCGGCGGTGCGTCCACCCGGCCTCCCGCATGCCCACTATACGCCCTCGCTCAAAGTCCGTCAACTGCACATACGGTTCACGTCCACGCTGTCGCGGCATGCTACCAGTGTTAAAGACTGCGATGGAGCTCCGTATGCCACGGCAAACTGGCTGACACTGACGGCGGCGGTGCACAAATGCTGCGCAGCTAGCGCCATTCGACGGCCAACACCGCGGTTCCTGGTGTGTCCGCTGTGCCGTGCGTGTGATCATTGCTTGTACAGCCCTCTCGCAGTGTCCGGAGCAAGTATGGTGGGTCTGACACACCGGTGTCAATGTGTTCTTTTTTCCATTTCCAGGAGTGTAGTTAAAGCATTACTGAAGTGCCATAAGCCGATTTCCCAGAAAAAAAAAAACGGTGTCTCTCGTTACCCGTAGATACTCTACCGTTTCTGAGAAAACGAGTGTCAAAGTTTACGAGATAATTTGGATGGCTTTTAGTGCGCGGTCTGCTCACACCAGCTGGTGGCATAGCGACTAGCGTCTCGTATTTTTCATTTTTGCGTCCCGCCTTTGAACCCCGATTTTTGGTAAATTTTTTAATTAGTTTTTTTAATTTATCTGCCAATGTCCACAGAAGGTTACTACTCGATGGTTTCTCTATTTAACTTTACTGTTATTTCATCCCCACCGCTCTTATGCACAGGTTTTGGGATGCTAGTGGTACAGATCTCCTCTCTACAGCCACAAAATTTTGTGCTGTTTTCTACTTCAAATTAAAAATCAAGGACAGACTGTTGAAAAACAGCAATACACGTATCTAAAAAGGTTTTGCATCACCTCAGTTCCCAGAACTGCTGAAGATAGACGTCGCATGTGCATGTTGTATCACAGACACATTGCCTTTGACTGTTCAGAGACGTCACTAAACCAGCCCAAAGATGTAAACGACCATGCATGAGCATCGCCTATTAGACGGATGGGGTTCGACAACCGATCAGTTCCAATCATTCCACCAGGAAGGAGGTACACGGCTCGTGTTGTCTGTCGGTCAACCATGCCTAGATGGTTAATACCGCGTTTCGATCGCGTCGGCATTGTTACTTTGTACCAGGAAGGACTCTCAACAAGAGAAGTGTCCAAAGCGATGTTGTTCGGACATGGATGAGCTACAGAGAGACAGGAACTCTCGATGACATGCCTCGCTCAGGCCGCCTAAGGGCTACTACTGCAATGGATGATCGCTACCTACGGATTACGGCTCGGAGGAACCGTGACAGTAACGCCACCATGTTGAATAATGCGTTTCGTGCAGCCACAGGAGGGTCTATTACGACTCAAACTGTGAGCAATAGATTGCATGATGCACAATATCACTTCCGACGTGCATGACGAGGTCCGTTTTTGGAACCACGACTCCATGCAGAGTGGTACAGATGGGCCCAACGACACGCCGAATGGACTTCTCAGGCTTGGCATCACGCTATCTTCAACGATGAGTGTCTCATATACCACACAATCGTCGGAGACGTGTTTGGAGGCAACCCGGTCAGGCTGAATACCTTAGACACACTGTCCAGCGAGTGCAGCAAGGTGGAGGTTCCCTGCTGTTTTGGGGTGGCATTTGGTGCAGCCGACGTACGCCGCTGGTGGTCATGGAAGGCACCGTAACGGCTGTACGATACGTGATTGCCATCCTCCGACCGATAGTGCAACAATTTTTTTTTTGGTCATCAGTCTACTGACTGGTTTGATGCGGCCCGCCACGAATTCCTTTCCTGTGCTAACCTCTTCATCTCAGAGTAGCACTTGCAACCTACGTCCTCAATTATTTGCTTGACGTATTCCAATCTCTGTCTTCCTCTACAGTTTTTGCCCTCTACGGCTCCCTCTAGTACCATGGAAGTTATTCCCTCATTTCTTAGCAGATGTCCTATCATCCTGTCCCTTCTCCTTATCAGTGTTTTCCATACATTCCTTTCCTCTCCGATTCTGCGTAGAACCTCCTCATTCCTTACCTTATCAGTCCACCTAATTTTCAACATTCGTCCATAGCACCACATCTCAAATGCTTCGATTCTCTTCTGTTGCAGTTTTCCCACAGTCCATGTTTCACTACCATACAATGCTGTACTCCAGACGTACATCCTCAGAAATTTCTTCCTCAAATTAAGGCCGGTATTTGATATTAGTAGACTTCTCTTGGCCAGAAATGCCTTTTTTGCCATAGCGAGTCTGCTTTTGATGTCCTCCTTGCTCCGTCCGTCATTGGTTATTTTACTGCCTAGGTAGCAGAATTCCTTAAGTTCATTGACTTCGTGACCATCAATCCTGATGTTAAGCTTCTCGTTGTTCTCATTTCTGCTACTTCTCATTACCTTCGTCTTTCTCCGATTTACTCTCAAACCGTACTGTGTACTCATTAGACTGTTCATTCCGATCAGCAGATCATTTAATTCTTCTTCACTTTCACTCAAGATAGCAATGTCATCAGCGAATCCTATCATTGATATCCTTTCACCTTGTATTTTAATTCCACTCCTGAACCTTCCTTTTATTTCCATCATTGCTTCCTCGATGTACAGATTGAAGAGTAGGGGTGAAAGGCTACAGCCTTGTCTTACACCCTTCTTAATACGAGCACTTCGTTCTTGATCGTCCACTCTTATTATTCCCTCTTGGTTGTTGTACATATTGTATATGACCCGTCTCTCCCTATAGCTTACCCCTACTTTCTTCAGAATCTCGAACAGCTGGCATCATTTTATATTGTCGAACGCTTTTTCCAGGTCGACAAATCCTATGAAAGTGTCTTGATTTTTCTTTAGCCTTGCTTCCATTATTAGCCGTAACGTCAGAATTGCCTCTCTCGTCCCTTTACTTTTCCTAAAGCCAAACTGATCGTCACCTAGCGCGTTCTCAATTTTCTTTTCCATTCTTCTGTATATTATTCTTGTAAGCAGCTTCGATGCATGAGCTGTTAAGCTGATTGTGCGATAATTGTCGCACTTGTTAGCTCTTGCCGTCTTCGGAATTGTGTGGATGATGCTTTTCCGAAAGTCAGATGGTATATCGCCAGACTCATATATTCTACACACCAACGTGAATAGTCGTTTTGTTGCCACTTCCCCCAATGATTTTAGAAATTCTGATGGAATGTTATCTATCCCTTCTGCCTTGTTTGACCGTAAGTCCTCCAAAGCTCTTTTAAATTCCGATTCTAATACTGGATCCCCTATCTCTTCTAAATCGACTCCTGTTTCTTCTTCTATCACATCAGACAAATATTCACCCTCAAGAGGCTTTCAATGTATTCTTTCCACCTATCTGCTCTCTCCTCTGCATTTAACATTGGAATTCCCGTTGCACTCATAATGTTACCACCGTTGCTTTTAATGTCACCAAAGGTTGTTTTGACTTTCCTGTATGCTGAGTCCGTCCTTCCGACAATCATATCTTTTTCGATGTCTTCACATTTTTCCTGCAGCCATTTCGTCTTAGCTTCCCTGCACTTCCTATTTACTTCATTCCTCAGCGACTTGTATTTCTGTATTCCTGATTTTCCCGGAACATGTTTGTACTTCCTTCTTTCATCAATCAACTGAAGTATTTCTTCTGTTACCCATGGTTTCTTCGCAGCTACCTTCTTTGTACCTATGTTTTACTTCCCAACTTCTGTGATGGCCCTTTCTAGAGATGTCCATTCCTCTTCAACTGTACTGCCTACTGCGCTATTCCTTATTGCTGTATCTATAGCGTTAGAGAACTTCAAACGTATCTCGTCATTCCTTAGTACTTCCGTATCCCACTTCTTTGCGTATTGATTCTTCCTGACTAATGTCTTGAACTTCAGCCTACTCTTCATCACTACTATATTGTGATCTGAGTCTATATCTGCTCCTGGGTACGCCTTACAATCCAGTATCTGATTTCGGAATCTCTGTCTGACCATGATGTAATCTAATTGAAATCTTCCCATATCTCCCCGCCTTTTCCAAGTATACCTCCTCCTCTTGTGATTCTTGAACAGGGTGTTCGCTATTACTAGCTGAAACTTGTTACAGAACTCAATTAGTCTTTCTCCTCTTTCATTCCTAGTCCCAAGCCCATATTCTCATGTAACCTTTTCTTCAACTCCTTCCTCTACAACTGTATTCCAGTCGCCTATGACTATTAGATTTTCGTCCCCCTTTACATACTGCATTACCCTTTCAATATCCTCATACACTTTCTCTATCTGTTCATCTTCAGCTTGCAACGTCGTCATGTGTACCTGAACTATCGTTGTCGGTGTTGGTCTGCTGTCGATTCTGATTAGAACAACCCGGTCACTGAACTGTTCACAGTAACACACCCTCTGCCCTACCTTCCTATTCATAACGAATCCTACACCTGTTATATCATTTTCTGCTGCTGTTGATATTACCCGATACTCATCTGACCAGAAATCCTTGTCTTCCTTCCACTTCACTTCACTGACCCCTAATATATCTAGATTGAGCCTTTGCATTTCCATTTTCAGATTTTCTAGTTTCCCTACGACGTTCAAGCTTCTGACATTCCACGCCCCGACTCGTAGAACGTTATCTTTTCGTTGATTCTTCAATCTTTTCCTCATGGTAACCTCCCCCTTGGCAGTCCCCTCCCGGAGATCCGAATGGGGGACTATTCCGGAATCTTTTGCCAATGGAGAGATCATCATGACACTTCTTCAAATACAGGCCACATGTCCTGTGGATACACGTTACGTGTCTTTAATGCAGTGGTTTCCATTGCCTTCTGCATCCTCATGTCGTTGATCATTGCTGATTCTTCCGCCTTTAGGGGCAATTTCCCACCCCTAGGACAAGAGAGTGCCCTGAACCTCTATCCGCTCCTCCGCCCTCTTTGACAAAGCCGTTGGCAGAATGAGGCTGACTTCTTATGCCGAAATTCTTCGGCCGTCAATGCTGATTATTTATCAAAATTCAAATGGTTCAAATGGGTCTAAGCACTGTGGGGCTTAACATCTGAGGTCATCAGTCCCCTAGACTTAAAACTACTTAAACCTAACATCACACACATCCACGCCCGAGACAGGAAACGTACCTGCGATTGTATCAGCCGCGTGGTTCCGGACTGAAGTGCCTAGAACCGCTCGGCCACAGCGCCCGGCGATATTGATATCGCTGGAGTAGAGTGGCCAGCGTGTCCTCCAGACATCCAGACATGTACCCTATCGAACATGTCTAGTGCTTTTTATGGACGACGTTACCCATCAACCACTCTGAGGGATCTACGCCGTGTGGGACAATCTGGACCAACAGTACCTTGATGAACTTGTGAATAGTGTGCCACGACGAATAACGGCATGCATCAATGTAGAAGGACGTCCTACTGGTTACTAGAGGTACAGGTGCGTACAGCAATCTGGACCACCACCACTGAAGGTCTCGTTGTATGGTGTTACAACATGCAATGTGTGGTTTTCATGAGCAATAAAAAGGGCAGAAATGATGTTTATGTTAATCTCTATTCCAGTTTTCTGTACAGGTTCCGTAACTCTCGGAACCAAGGCGAGGCAATTTTTTTTTTTTTTTTTTTGATGTATGTATATACATTTTAAAAGAAAATTCAGGGAAGGTGAAATTCTTCTGATAAAAGACACCGAACACTACACTTTCAGTTAAAATCTGAAGGACCTGCACTAGGATGAGAGGTATTGCCAGTGGTCTGTTAGACAGTAAAAACTATGGAGATGAGAGATAGGAACTGAGGTGGATAGTGGGAAAATCAGTAGGTGGGAAAGACAGAGGGCGAGGGATGGTGTGTTCTATGAGTAGGGCATTGATTGCGAGAGGAAAGGGATAGGGATGAATGGAGAGGGAGAGAGGAGCCCTGAGTGTAGTGGGATTGCTGCGGAAAAGCTAAAGTTTGTAGGAGGGATAAATATAGGGGAGGGCGGATCTCATTGTTTCGGAGAGGGCGTTGGTTGATGTTGCATTGTGATAGGATACGGAGTGTGCGTACGTGTATGGACAGAGGTATGTGTTTGTGAAGGTGCGGCAGTGTACCAGGGTTGGTCATCAGTGGCTAGACAATGGGGTGACTGGAAACTAGTTTGCTGACGATATAGGAGATGCGGAGGCTTTCGATGTGAGTAACGAGAGTTGGAAATTTGATGAAATGGTGGAGGATTCAGTTGGGGGAAGGTAAACGGATGCGGAAAGTGGGACGAGGTGCACGCCGTTTGAGGATTTAGTGGGACTTACAGAACTTTGGTCGGGCGAAGATCCATGCAGCTTATGCATAGCAGAGAATTGGTCGGATCACCGTTCTGTAGGTGTGGAGAATGCCTAAGTTCGACTTGTTAGTAGTTTTAGTCTATTGTTAGCTTTCTGCTGGATGGTTAGTAGGCGAGGTTTCCACGTTAGTTGCCAGTCGAGGGCTAAAGTTTCTTATCAAGGGGTACAAGAGCGTTATATTAATTGTAAATATTTTTTCCTTATGTTTATTCTTTCAGGAAGATTTGGTACATTGCCTTGAGGGATACTAATCGTAGAAACATTCGAGACATAGAAATTCCGAACACCACGAGCATTGCGCGAAGGCAGGTATTTCTTCCCGGTGGTGGCGCTATGTGCGTATACATCGGGAGGTGCGCTTTCATGACGACCGTGATTGTGCTAGACCGCCACATGGTTCACTGCCAACCTCAGGATGCGTTCTGCCTGGTGTGGTACCGAAGCTGTACGACAGCACAATGTAACAGGTGCAGATAAATTAAAGCACTTAGGCTAGTGGGCAACAAAGGATAACATTATTACATGATTTACTGTGAGCCTGGCAGAGCTCTCATTTTGACTTATTGTGTGAAGTGGAACATAAAATTAGTAAAGAACGTGATTATACTATTATGTGCAGAAAATGTATCACATTTTTTGGCGTCGCATACAAGATTTACAAATTCATGAATTACAATAATTAAAAACCCCACAAAAGTGTATTATATATACAACATGAGATTTACGTATGCAAACATTTAAGTAAAAGTAATAAAAGGTGCCATACACAGTCATACAATAAAAAGTAGTCCCAAAGTCAGAATGTTGTCAGTAATACTTTAATATTCTTTAAATGCCACTGATGAAAATACATAAAGAAAAATGTAGAGAAAAAGGCAGATAGGGAGTAAAGACGTAAAACACAGATGCTATATCACGTCCTTGAGTTTCCCAGTGGACACTAAAGGACGCTGACCGCAGGTCGCCCCACTACGTTTCTGTGAAACACTGTGGTGTTTACTCTGAGCGTTGAGGTTGTGGCTACGGCTGCTCAAATAAACAGTTTCTAAGAATAACTGGTTTGTGATAACAGGCATTTAATTAACGATATCATCGTAAACGTTGCAATATGCATCACGGGAGAACTCATTTTGTCCTTTGAGAATCTTAACTGATCCTTTAGTTTTCATCAAGTGCAAGGAAGAAACGATTCATTTTCCAACTGAAGCTAAAGTCTAGAACTTTTTGATTGTGCTCAAGGAAATGTGTACCTAATCCGGTTTTATTGTGTCCGTAGGAGTGTTCACATACCTTTTCTTGAATCAGTTTTCCCTATATTCACTCGTGAAGAAGCAGTGCACATAATTTGATAAACGCCTGATTCCCAGTATTTGTTCTTACTTTATAGAACATCATGCTTTATTCGATATTACAAAGCGGTGTTAGTTTTGAAGGCAGTACGTTTACTTTGCTACGACAGTGTTCAATTTCGTCCGAGGCGATAACTAAATGTGTCAGGTTCACATATATTTTATTGCTTTGTATTTTCCTTTTACCGTTGTTCTGTTTAAATTTATTAGTTGTGCTACACGACTCAATGCTATGCCCACTTCTTTCATCTACTTGTTCCAAAATTTTAAGTTGTCAAATAGAGGTTCCATACATTTGTGTCACATGGAGAAATAATAGTGTATTGTCATCAATTTAATACTTTTATAATACAAGACTAGTACATATTGATGAGAAATGTTGGAGCTACAATCCCACTTGCAAACAATAGTCATTAATAAAGCATTGTCAACTAAAAGAAAACTAGAGGTTGCTATTAGAAAATTTCGTGTGCATATGTAACGTGTGCATAAGTAACGTTGCGAGAAAATGCTGTATGTATAGGAAACATCGATAAAGTACGTAGGGAATCTGATAAGGTCTGTGATCTGGTGAGATGCGATGAGATGTAAACACTTAGTTCCCCAGACCATCTTTAAAGAAAGCATCAGTAATGCAGCCCCCCCATGAACCATGAACCTTGCCGTTGGTGGGGAGGCTTGCGTGCCTCAGCGATACAGATGGCCGTACCGTAGGTGCAACCACAACGGAGGGGTATCTGTTGAGAGGCCAGACAAATATGTGGTTCCTGAAGAGGGGCAGCAGCCTTTTCAGTAGTTGCAGGGGCAACAGTCTGGATGATTGACTGATCTGGCCTTGTAACATTAACCAAAACGGCCTTGCTGTGCTGGTACTGCGAACGGCTGAAAGCAAGGGGAAACTACAGCCGTAATTCTTCCCGAGGGCATGCAGCTTTACTGTATGATTAAATGATGATGACGTCCTCTTGGGTAAAATATTCCGGAGGTAAAATAGTCCCCCATTCGGATCTCCGGGCGGGGACTACTCAAGAGGACGTTGTTATCAGGAGAAAGAAAACTGGCGTTCTACAGATCGGAGCGTGGAATGTCAGATCCCTTAATCGGGTAGGTAGGTTAGAAAATTTAAAAAGGGAAATGGATAGGTTAAAGTTAGATATAGTGGGAATTAGTGAAGTTCGGTGGCAGGAGGAACAAGACTTTTGGTCAGGTGATTACAGGGTTACAAATACAAAATCAAACAGGGGTAATGCAGGAGTAGGTTTAATAATGAATAAAAAAAAGGAGTGCGGGTTAGATACTACAAACAGCATAGTGAACGCATTATTGTGGCCAAGATGGGCACAAAGCCCATGCCTACTACAGTAGTACAAGTTTATATGCCAACTAGCTCTGCAGATGATGAAGAAATAGATGAAATGTATGACGAGATAAAAGAAATTATTCAGGTAGTGAAAGGAGACGAAAATTTAGTAGTCATGGGTGACTGGAATTCGTCAGTAGGAAAAGGGAGAGAAGGAAACATAGTAGGTGAATATGGATTGGGGGGAAGAAATGAAAGAGGAAACCGCCTTGTAGAATTTTGCACAGAGCATAACTTAATCATAGCTAACACTTGGTTCAAGAATCATAAAAGAAGGTTGTATACCTGGAAGAATTCTGAAGATACTAAAAGGTATCAGATAGCTTATATAATGGTGAGACAGAGATTTAGGAACCAGGTTTTAAATTGTAAGACATTTCCAGGGGCAGATGTGGATTCTGACCACAATCTATTGGTTATGAACTGCAGATTGAAACTGAAGAAACTGCAAAAAGGTGGGAATTTAAGGAGATGGGACCTGGATAAACTGAAAGAACCAGCGGTTGTAGAGAGTTTCAGGGAGACCATAAGGGAACAATTGACAGGAATGGGGGAAAGAAATACAGTAGAAGAAGAATTGGTAGCTCTGAGGGATGAAGTAGTGAAGGCAGCAGACGATCGAGTAGGTAAAAAGACAAGGGCTAATAGAAATCCTTGGGTAACAGAAGAAGTATTGAATTTAATTTATGAAAGGAGAAAATATAAAAATGCAGTAAATGAAGCAGGCAAAAAGGAATACAAACGTCTCAAAAATGAGACCGACAGGAAGTGCAAAAGGGCTAAGCAGGGATGGCTAGAGGACAAATGTAAGGATGTAGAGGCTTGTCTCACTAGGGGTAAGATAGATACTGCCTACAGAAAAATTAAAGAGACCTTTGGAGAGAAGAGAACCACTTTTATGAATATCAAGAGCTCAGATGGCAACCCAGTTCTAAGCAAAGAAGGGAAGGCAGAAAGGTGGAAGGAGTATATAGAGGGTTTATACAAGGGCGATGTACTTGAGGACAATAGTATGGAAATGGAAGAGGATGTAGATGAAGACGAAATGGGAGATAAGATAATGCGTGAAGAGTTTGGCAGAGCATGGAAAGACCTGAGTCGAAACAAGGCCCCGGAGTGGACAACATTCCATTAGAACTACTGACAGCCTTGGGAGAGCCAGTCCTGACAAAACTCTACCATCTGGTCCGCAAGATGTATGAGACAGGCGAAATACCCTCAGACTTTAAGAAGAATATAATAATTCCAATCCCAAAGAAAGCAGGTGTTGACAGATGTGCAAATTACCGAACTATCAGTTTAATAAGTCACAGCTGCAAAATACTAACGCGAATTCTTTACAGACGAATGGAAAACTGATAGAAGCCGACCTCAGGGAAGATCAGTTTGGATTCCGTAGAAATGTTGGAACACGTGAGGCAATACTGAGCCTACGACTTATCTTAGAAGAAAGATTAAGGAAAGGCAAAACTACGTTTCTAGCTTTTGTAGACTTAGAGAAAGCTTTTGACAATGTTGATTGGAATACCCTCTTTCAAATTCTGAAGGTGGCAGGGGTAAAATACAGGGAGCGAAAGGCTATTTACAATTTGTACAGAAACCAGATGGCAGTTATAAGAGTCGAGGGGCATGAACGGGAAGCAGTGGTTGGGAAAGGAGTGAGACAGGGTTGTAGCCTCTCTCCGATGTTATTCAATCTGTATATTGAGCAAGCAGTAAAGGAAACAAAAGAAAAATTCGGAGTAGGTATTAAAATTCATGGAGAAGAAGTAAAAACTTTGAGGTTCGCCGATGACATTGTAATTCTGTCAGAGACAGCAAAGGACTTGGAAGAGCAATTGAACGGAATGGACAGTGTCTTGAAAGGAGGATATAAGATGAACATCAACAAAAACAAAACGAGGATAATGGAATGTAGTCAAATTAAATCGGGTGATGCTGAGGGAATTAGATTACGAAATGAGACACTTAAAGTAGTAAAGGAGTTTTGCTATTTAGGGAGTAAAATAACTGATGATGGTGGAAGTAGAGAGGATATAAAATGTAGACTAGCAATGGCAAGGAAATCGTTTCTGAAGAAGAGAAATTTGTTAACATCGAGTATAGATTTAAGTGTCAGGAAGTCGTTTCTGAAAGTATTTGTATGGAGCGTATCCATGTATGGAAGTGAAACATGGACGATAACTAGTTTGGACAAGAAGAGAATAGAAGCTTTCGAAATGTGGTGCTACAGAAGAATGCTGAAGATAAGGTGGGTAGATCACGTAACTAATGAGGAGGTATTGAATAGGATTGGGGAGAAGAGACGTTTGTGGCACAACTTTACTAGAAGAAGGGATCGGTTGGTAGGACATGTTTTGAGGCATCAAGGGATCACAAATTTAGCGTTGGAGGGCAGCGTGGAGGGTAAAAATCGTAGAGGGAGACCAAGATATGAATACACTAAGCAGATTCAGAAGGATGTAGGTTGCAGTAGGTACTGGGCGATGAAGAAGCTTGCACAGGATAGAGTAGCATGGAGAGCTGCATCAAATCAGTCTCAGGACTGAAGACCACAACAACAACAACAACAGTAATGCAGTGACTTGGTCAAGCACGTAACCACGTGGCGAAGCCACAGTATCTATCTAGGCCAGTCCCCACCGCAACGGAAGTGAGGGTAATAAAATTAAACATTTCTGATGACAGACTCGAACTACCAGTGATATTCCGAGTAAATTGATGCCTTCTCAGACCGGCCAGTTAATTAACTGACAAGTCGTCAATCTTGATTACACATTTAATGCTATTACATTAATTTTCTCAACTCCACATACACTACCGAGGTATTGTCTGACTAGAGGATCAACTGTTGGAGGGAGAGGGAAAATTTTGCCACTTCGTGTTTATTTATTGTAGAAAACGCCCAAGATGGCTAAATGAAGCTTGGTTTCCTGGCCGCTATTTCGATTCGCCGTTGAAGCCCCGCGGTGGCGGAGATAAACAAAGTCTCCCTCATTCTGGGAATCCGCATCAGTTCGGGCCAAACAACTTCAAGGATCGTGGACGCTCCAGTCGGCCAGAAGAGCGGTAACGGCTACATGGTTCAAATGGCTCTGAGCACTGGGACTCAACTGCTGAGGTCATTAGTCCCCTATAACTTAGAACTAGTCAAACCTAACTAACCTAAGGACATCACAAACATCCATGCCCGAGGCAGGATTCGAACCTGCGACCGTAGCGGTCTTGCGGTTCCAAACTGCAGCGCCTTTAACCGCACGGCCACTTCTTCCGGCCTAACGGATACATCTGCATCGTCTGTCACGTTGGCTACAAGTACCTTTTCGTATACCGCGGATGTGCACTGTAGTTCATCCACCGAGTCTTTAATTAGTCCGGAGAGCTGTTCGCCAGTCATTGTGTTGCACTTACTAGATGGGTCGCCATCGGGAGATTCATGACGTAGCAGTTACTGCCTTCTTGTGGCAAGCGCTGCTATCCATACCTTGGAAGCAGCCTTGTGGTAGCCATCTGCGAGTTGCTCGTGATGTCTAGAATTACGAAACACACCGCAGCTACGATGGTTGCTTATGTGCTGTCGCCACGTCTGCGCTGCGAGATACTGGCGCTACAAGCCAACATGTCACGTGGTAAGCTCTGCTGTTCGTTATTTAGTTAGCTAGTTACGTGTTCCATTGATCAATAACACGGAAAAACCATTATGATGTGGAACGTGTGAAATGAACAAGAAATGTGCACAGGAAACAAGTTTTTTTTACATTATTGTGTTATACCTAAATATTTCTATTATCTATCACATTCCCTTAAATGGCACAAAATACATATATTATATCTCCAGATTTATTTACTCATATTCAAGAATTCATCTATGGTGTAGAAGGAGTTGTCAAAGAGGTATGATTTCAATTTGTTTTTGAAACTATTACTGCTGCCTGTCAAACATTTCATTTCATCTGGTAATTTACCAAAAAGTTTTATAGCAGCATATTTTACCCCTTTCTGTGCTAAAGATTGGTTAAGTAAAGTATAGTGTAGGTCTTTCTTTTTTCTGGTATTGTAATCGTGAAAGTCGATGTTGATTTTAAACTGGTCCATGTTGTTGAGAAAACATTTCATTAGTGACTAAATGTACTGTGAAGCAGTTGTAAGAATTCCTAACCTTTTAAACAACTGCCTACAAGATATGCGACAATGAACCCCACACATTATTCTAACTACTTTCTTTTGAGCAGTGAATACCTTTTGCCAAAGTGTTGAGTTGCCCCAGAATATTATTCTGTATGACATCAGAGAGTGGAAGTATGCAAAGTATGTTAACTTCCTAATTTCTACATCCTCAAAATTGGTAATTATTCTGATTGCAAAAGTTGCTGAACCTAGTCGCTTTAGGAGATCCAAAATATGACTTTTCCAATTAAGATTCTCATCTATAGGTACACCAAAAATCTTAGTATGCTCGGCCATGTCTACTGACTTCTTTTGATGTGTTATGTTTATTGAAGGAATTATACTTTTTGCAGCAGAAAATTGGATCTACTGCGTTTTTTCAAAGTTCAGAGCAAACCCATTTGCAGAAAACCAATTAATAACTTTTCCAGAGATCTTATTTGTATCATTTTCTATCGGACTTTCTTTTAGTGGATTAATATTTATGCTTGTATCATCAGCAAACAGTATCAGTCCAGCATCTTGATTCACATAAGAAGGGAGGTCATTCACATATATCAAGAACAGGAGGGGACCCATGATCGAACCTTGTGGAACACCTAATGTAATTTCACCCCTTACAGCGACCGTATTCGTGACCCGTGGCTAGCCTCTTTCGTTACAGTAATTCATGTTAATTCATTTCTGCGCTACCTGTAGGGACTGGTCCTTATTCGGAAGACGTTATTGTTTGTGTGAACATTTGTTCTTTGGTCTTGCCTACAGCAACTGCATCGCTCGCAAAGCGGTTGCGCTATTGTGAGCGATAGCTTACGAAACTTGTGGCTGGGCTATTTTTCATTTACGTGTCCATATGTATTGCCATATTATGCTGACTTTCATTAGTCTGTAGCTACAGAAGATCAGCATGTGAGTGATCCGATAGGGAACAATGGTAGCTGGTACATCTCCAGAGTCCATTTCATCCATGTTTCGGTAATATGTATCAATTCAAACTCTTAGCAGGGAGATGACACCCCAGCCACAGCTGCAGCTATGCACCCAACAACCAACGCAGTCTACACGTCGACGTATTTATGTGACTCCAGGTTGCGGAATACCTTAACGTCTTTGGTACGTCGTGGTTAGTAATTTATAGTCTGTTCCAGAATACAATGTGGAATAGTAACACTATCGCAGTGTTTTCCAATTAACGAATCCAATTAACTGTGTGGCTTTCGGACTCACCACAGTACTATCTTTAGTGGTTATTGACTGCGCGGAGGATAAATACGACGCCAGTTACTAGAATGTTATTTTCAACAAATAACCACGAATGTATTTAATTTCACCGCGTGATTCACCAAATCTACGTGGTAGCTGGCGGAATTAATTACGCAGGGCATACTCAGCTCATAATCTGCAACCGGTAATGCCTTGCGTCACTGTCGTAAGCGTTTTTATCCTAAAAGCTACGCATAGAATAAATCATACTGAATATCGTAGAAAACCTATCCACCAAAATATCTGCCGGCCGGAGTGGCCGTGCTGTTGTGGGCGCTACAGTCTGGAGCCGAGCGACCGCTACGGTCGCCGGTTCGAATCCTGCCTCGGGCATGGATGTGTGTGATGTCCTTAGGTTAGTTAGGTTTAATTAGTTCTAAGTTCTAGGCGACTGATGACCTCAGAAGTTAAGTCGCATGGTGCTCAGAGCCATTTAAACCATCAAAATATCTTGTATTAACAAACACTGTCGCTACGCGAGTGATGTAATTGATAAGTCGCATGCATTTCAGTATCAAATAAAAAACTAAACTTAAGACTAAACAGGTCTTGAGGGCCCAGCGGCACCAACCGACCACCGTGTCATCCTGCGGCCACAGGCGTCACGGGATGCGGACATGGAGGAGCATGTGGTCGGCCCATCGCTCATACGGCAGTTGTCAGTTTTCGAAACCGGAGCCGCTACTCCTCAATGAATTAGCTCCTCAAGCGGTCTCACAAGGACTGAGTGTACTTTGTTTGCCAACGCGTTCGGCAGATCCGAACGGTTGCCCATCCAAGTGCTAGTCAAGCCCGACAGCGCTTAACTTCGGTAATCTGACGGGAACTGTTGTTACCACTGCGACATAGCCATTGTAAAAATATTCAATAACCTGTAAAAAAATTTTAGCCTTAAAAAAGTTTGGGTACCTAATAAAATATTTGTCATTTAGTATATGCAGCAATATAATCTGGCAAAGTTACGTAATAAGGCTTTTGCATTTAAGTAATCACGTATTTAGTACAACAGCTACTTAATTTATTACTTTGAAGTGTTCAACTTTGAACAATCACTTGAAGCAGAAACGTAGGTACCTGTTCAAAGATAATCACAGATTTTCTCCTCTTACTATGCTACAACGACAGAACGTTCCTAACGCATCACTATCATGTTAGTCAAACACTAATTTTTTTGCATCATAGATTGCATCGTCGCATTTCAAAATACTTGAGGTTTCATTTAATATGAGTAGTTTAATGAGCTTTGCGAATCTAATTTTTACTAGCCGAGGCGATTCTGGGTAAAGCCAGTGCTGCCAGAAAAACATAGAGATGCAGTATAATTGCCTTGCATAACACTGTTTACTGTGAACTAACTGCGCCAATGAAATGAAACAGAGTTCATATACATTAATACGAACATAATGTTTGTCCCGTTGTTCAAGTGGGCACGTAACAAAATTGCAGTTGCCAGCACAACTTACATTTGCGGTAATAGGTATAACCACGTTCCGATACTCGCAGCTGTCCTTCAGTAGTTCATACCTGAAATATAAATTTTACGATAAGCAACTTACTTTAAACAGTAGTGATGGTTATTTAGACCAATCCAGGTGCTACGTTCGTCATTAAACAACATTGCAAAAATAAATCATATCATCTTCATTACTACCATGTCTTCGCCTACTGCTGTGCACCCACAGACGTCCAACGTATGCACCAGTTCAAGATTTATCTCTGCCTGTGATAGAGAGTCGTAGCTAGCCATTCCAGGATCTTTGAAGAACACTACGGGATGGACGTCATCACTCCTACTCCACTATCTTTTCTTCAGTTAGAGCTTTTGTGGATTTGACATGTGGTGCTCAAGACTGCTAGTTGGTCACATCTTATGCATTATCCTGGCTGCTATATCATCTACATGTAACAATGAAATTGTAGACCAGATGTGGCTTGAATTCAAAGCAGTAGTATCGACAGCAATTGAGAGATTTATATCAAATAAATTAACAAACGACACAGCTGGTGTCCAGTGGTACACAAAACAGGTCCTAGCACTGTTGCAGAAAGAACGAAAAAAATATGTCAAATTCAAACGAACACAAAATCCCCAAGTTTGGCATTCTTTTATAGAAGCTCGAAATTTAGAGCAGACATCAAAGCGACGTACTCATGATAGTTTCCACAACCAAACTTTGTCTCGGAACCTGACAGAAAATCCAAAGAGACTCTGGTCCTTCGCAAAGTATGCTAGTGACAAGGCACAATCAGTTCCTTCTCTGTACGATAACAATTGAAATACTATCAGTGACAGTGGTACTAAGCAGAGTTACTAAACATAGCCTCCCGAAATTCTTTCACCAAAGAAAACGAAGTAAATATTCCAGAATACGAATCAAGAACAGCTGCCAACACGTATAACTTAGAAGCAGATGTCCTAGGAGTAGTGAAGCAACTGATAACACTTAATAAAAGCAAATCTTCTGGCCCAGACTGTAAACCAATTAGGTTCCTTTCGGAGTACATGCTGATGCAATAGCTTCATACTTTAAAATCCTATATAACCGCTCGATCGACGAAAGATCCGTATTGGTAAGTTGCACGGGTCACACCAATATTCAAGGAGTAAAATAGGAATAGTAAACAAGAACACACTGAAGAAGGTCGCTTGCTACAGGGACCGTAAAGTCTGTAGTTTTATATATATTGACAATGCGGTTACTAACCCAGAAAAAATTTATTGGATGTGAAAATGGCCGCGCAAGCCTACGTTTATAAATAGGATGAATACACTAAGTTACAGGCCCATATCATTAACATCGATATGCAGCAGGATTTTGGGACATATATTCTGTTCGAACACTATGAATTATCTCGAAGCGAACGGTCTACTAACACAAAGTCAACACGGATTTAGAAAACATCGTTCATATGAAACACAACTAGTTCTTTACTCACACGAAGTGTTGAGTGCTATTGACTAGGGATTTCAAATTGTTTCCGTATTTCTAGATGTCCAGCAAGCTTCTCATACCGAACTTCACAAGCGACTAATAATAAAATTTCATGCTTATGGAATGTCATCTCAGTTATGCGACTGGATCTGTGATTTCCTGTCAGAGAGGTCACAGTTAGTAGTGACTGACGGAAAGTCATCGAGTAAAAAAGAACAGATCTCTGGTATTCCCCAGGGTAGTGTTACAGGTTATCTACACTCCTGGAAATGGAAAAAAGAACACATTGACACCGGTGTGTCAGACCCACCATACTTGCTCCGGACACTGCGAGAGGGCTGTACAAGCAATGATCACACGCACGGCACAGCGGACCCACCAGGAACCGCGGTGTTGGCCGTCGAATGGCGCTAGCTGCGCAGCATTTGTGCACCGCCGCCGTCAGTGTCAGCCAGTTTGCCGTGGCATACGGAGCTCCATCGCAGTCTTTAACACTGGTAGCATGCCGCGACAGCGTGGACGTGAACCGTATGTGCAGTTGACGGACTTTGAGCGAGGGCGTATAGTGGGCATGCGGGAGGCCGGGTGGACGTACCGCCGAATTGCTCAACACGTGGGGCGTGAGGTCTCCACAGTACATCGATGTTGTCGCCAGTGGTCGGCGGAAGGTGCACGTGTCCGTCGACCTGGGACCGGACCGCAGCGACGCACGGATGCACGCCAAGACCGTAAGGATCCTACGCAGTGTCGTAGGGGACCGCACCGCCACTTCCCAGCAAATTAGGGACACTGTTGCTCCTGGGGTAACGGCGAGGACCATTCGCAACCGTCTCCATGAAGCTGGGCTACGGTCCTGCACACCGTTAGGCCGTCTTCTGCTCACGCCCCAACATCGTGCAGCCCGCCTCCAGTGGTGTCGCGACAGGCGTGAATGGAGGGACGAATGGAGACGTGTCGTCTTCAGCGATGAGAGTCGCTTCTGCCTTGGTGCCAATGATGGTCGTATGCGTGTTTGGCGCCGTGCAGGTGAGCGCCACAATCAGGACTGCATACGACCGAGGCACACAGGGCCAACACCCGGCATCATGGTGTGGTGAGCGATCACCTACACTGGCCGTACACCACTGGTGATCGTCGAGGGGACACTGAATAGTGCACGGTACATCCAAACCGTCATCGAACCCATCGTTCTACCATTCCTAGACCGGCAAGGGAACTTGCTGTTCCAACAGGACAATGCACGTCCGCATGTATCCCGTGCCACCCAACGTGCTCTAGAAGGTGTAAGTCAACTACCCTGGCCAGCAAGATCTCCGGATCTGTCCCCCATTGAGCATGTTTGGGACTGGATGAAGCGTCGTCTCACGCGGTCTGCACGTCCAGCACGAACGCTGGTCCAACTGAGGCGCCAGGTGGAAATGGCATGGCAAGCCGTTCCACAGGACTACATCGAGCATCTCTACGATCGTCTCCATGGGAGAATAGCAGCCTGCATTGCTGCGAAAGGTGGATATACACTGTACTAGTGCCGACATTGTGCATGCTCTGTTGCCTGTGTCTATGTGCCTGTGGTTCTGTCAGTGTGATCATGTGATGTATCTGACCCCAGGAATGTGTCAATAAAGTTTCCCCTTCCTGGGACAATGAATTCACGGTGTTCTTATTTCAATTTCCAGGAGTGTATATTAACGATTTTGGAGACAGTCTAAGCAGCCGCCTTGGGTTGTTTGTGCTGGCGCTTATAGACCAATAAAGTCATCAGAATATACAAAGAAATTGCAAAACGATTTGGAAAAGATATCTGTATTGTGCGAAAATTGACAGTTGACCCTCCATAATAAAAAATGTGAGGTGATCCACAGGAGTGGTAAAGGGAATCCGTTAAACTTCGGTTACACGTTAAATCAATCAAATGTAAAGGCCATAAATTCGACTAAATACCCAGGAATTAGCATCACCATAAACTTAAACTCCAAAAAACATACAGAAAACGTTGTGGGGGAGGCAAACCAAAGACTGCGTTTTATTGGTAGAACACGTAAAAAACGCAACAGGTCTACTAAAGATCCTATCCACATTACACTTGTCCGAGGTCTCTTGGGGCACTGCTGCGTGATGTGGGATCCTTACCAGATACGATTAACGGAGTTCATCGAAAAACTTCAGAGAAGGGCAGCACGTTTTGTGTTATAGATAAATCGGAGAGAGAATGTCACGTACATGGTATAGGATTTGAAGTGGATATAATTAAAGCAAAGGCGTGTCTCGTTACGGCGAGATCTTCTCACGAAATTTCAGTCACCGACTTTTTCCTCCTAATGCGAAAATATCTTGTTGATGCCGACCTACGTAGTGAGAGACGATCGTAGATAATAAGGGAAATCAAAGATCGCGCGGAAAGATATAGGTGTCCGTTTTTCCCCGCGCTGTTCCAGAGAGGAATGATAGAGAATTATTGTGAAGGTTGTTCTATGAACCCTCTGCGAGGCACTTTAACATGATTTGCAGAGTAGCAATGTAGAGGTACATGACTGAAGAAGCTAAGGTTGTTATTCTGACACAAACAGATGACTTCTAGTTTATTTCTTTACTAAAAAGTCTATTCGCAAGACGATATGAAGAAGTCTCCACACATAGCAACTCATTGTACCTGCAGTATCACCCCATAATTTGGACGGTCAGTGCAGTTGTTAAGCCTGAATACTGATAAGGAGAAGGGAAACGATGGTAGGACATCTGTTCAGACATCAGGGAATGACATCCATGGTACTAGAGGGAGTTTGGAATACATCGTGCAAATAGTTGACGACTTAGGTTGCAAGTGCTACTCTGAAGTGAAGAGGTTGGCACAGGAGAGGAATTCGTGGCGGGCCGGCCGGAGCTGCCGAGCGGTTCTAGGCGGTACAGTCTGGAACCGCGCGATTCCTACGGCCGCTGGTTCGAATCCTGCCTCGCGCATGGATGTTTGTGATGTCCTTAGATTAGTTAGGTTTAAGTAGTTCTAAGTTCTAGGGGACTGATGACCTCAGAAATTAAGTCCCATAGTGCTCAGAGCCAGCCAATTCGTGACGGGCCGCATCAAACGAGTCAGAAGACTGACGACTCACAAAAAGAGGCACCACATCTTCTATAAAATGAGGACTGTTATGCAGAAGAGGCTAAATGTTATAAACAAGCTGTTATACCATTAATGTCGAGAGTTCATTTTAAATAATGTTGTACGACTAGTAATCAGTAAGACTTCGTAATAGCAGATTTCGGTAGCAGATGCAGTTCTCGTTAGTACGTACACACTTAGTTGGGGATTTCGTGGCGAGCCGCATTAAACCGTGATAAGAGTGAGGACCTAAAAAAAACTTCCACGCATAATTATGCCTCCAATCATCACTTGGACCACCAAAAACGTCATGTTCGACAATGTTCCTAGGTCTGTTCCTATATTTTGCCATACGAGGGTACGTGCAGAATCATTACTCCGAATTTGTTCATCTGAAAAAGAAAAAAAATTTGAAAAAAAAAATCAACAGCCGTAATTTTTTTAAATTATTTTTTTTGACTGCAAGTTTCGGCGACTCATTGGCGTCATCTGCACACCCCTACAGACGAACCTGGATATGTTATCTAAACGTCTGTACTATTAAAGGGTCATTAATTTCAACTGGCTACACCAGATTTCTGAAACCTCCCTGTAGACATGAACACTTCACACCCTCACGACAAAATCGAAGAGACGCTCTCATCCGAGAAGTGCACACTGTCCCACTCCTCGTTGGACAGTCCCTAGGCTTTTGGCACCATCACAAAGGGTGCCGCCGATGTACGGGTGTCAACGGAACAAAACGTACTGGTCATCGGGCAAGGACACCACGCACAAGTAGTCTCCACGCCACTGTGCAGCGTGACGTTGCGAGCCTTGCCATCCTGTCACGTGGGCTCGCAATTCCATCGGCTGTTTAACGTGGGTCCCTTGTCATCTGTTGCACAATGTAGCAGTCACGTGCTGATGCAGTTGACCATGATCGACCACTTCACCTTCTTCGGGTAACGGTGCATGTGGCCAGAATGAGATTTTCAGTCTGCAGCGGAGTGTGCGCTGATATGAAACTTTCTGGCAGATTAAAAC
Organism: Schistocerca piceifrons; assembly: GCF_021461385.2. Classification (NCBI taxonomy): domain Eukaryota; kingdom Metazoa; phylum Arthropoda; class Insecta; order Orthoptera; family Acrididae; genus Schistocerca; species Schistocerca piceifrons. Next base: position 47,331,395 of record NC_060142.1, on the reverse strand, counting down.
TGTGTGCCGGACCGAGACTCGAACTCGGGACCTTTGCCCTTCGCGGGCAAGTGCTCTACCAAGCTGTGAGGACTGGGCGTGTGTCGTGCTTGGGTAGCTCAGATGGTAGATCACTTCCCCCAGGCTGTGGATAAGCCATGTCTCCGCCATATCCTTTCTTCCAGGAGTGCTAGTTCTGCTAGGTTCGCAAGGGAGCTTCTGTAAAGTTTGGAAGGTAGGAGACGAGGTACTGGCAGAAGTAAAGCTGTGAGGACGGGGAGTGAGTCGTTCTTGTGTAGCGAAAGGCAAAGGCCCCGAGTTCGAGTCTCGGTCCTGCACACAGTTTTAATCTGCCAGCAAGTTTCAACAGTGTATATGGTTCCGAACGCTCCCCATGCCCATGAAAGGACGCTGTGAGAAATACCAAACAACTGCGCTACATTCGTCATATTTCCGTCCTTCTTCTACAAGTGGCGTTCAATAAGTAATGCAACACTTTTTTTCCGAAAGCAGCTCTTCATTTTACATTGGACCTTACGCCAAGTTGTCACGCTGATGAAGACCGGCACGTTATAAAAGGTTTGTCATAATTTGTTGCTTTTAATCCACATGACAACACGACGTGAGATCCAACGGAAAATGAGCACGTTTGATAACAAAAAGATTTTTTGAGACGTGAAGATAACAGCAAGGTCTGTCGAAACTGGCTGTTTCAAATAAAGAGCTATTGTGTGATCTCGGCTCTTGAAATTTTTTGGTAAGTACGAGGGTCTCTCCAAAAGAAATGCACACTATTTTTTTTAAATCCATCTTTTATTCTACATGTTTGAAAGTCTGTGGGTGTGTAGATACATCCTTTAGCAAAAATATTTTCACTTCTCCACATAATTTCCATCCCTATCAACTGCCTTACACCATCTTGGAACCAGCGTCTGTATATCCACACGGTAAAATTCTGGGCCAACCTGTTGGAGCCACTGTTTGGCAGCGTGCACAAGGGAGTCATCAACTTCAAACCTTGTTTCACAGTCTTTACGCTTCCCAAGGAGATGATAGGCACATGGAGCCAGGTCAGGACTGTAAGGCGGGTGTTTCAGTGTTGTCCATCCGAGTTTTGTGATCGCTTCCATGGTTTTTTGACTGACATGTGGCCGTGCGTTGTCGTGCAACAGCAAAACAGCCTGCTTTTCCCGATGTGGTCGAACACGACTCAGTCGAGCTTGAAGTTTCTTCCGTGTCGTCACATATGCATCAGAATTTATCGTGGTACTACTTGGCATGATGTCCACAAGAAAGAGTCCATCGGAATCGAAAAACACCATAACCATAACTTTTCCAGCAGAAGATGTGGTTTTGAATTTTTTTTCTTGAGTGAATTTGCATGATGCCACTCCATTGACTGCCTCTTCGTCTCTGATGAAAAATGATGGAGCCATGTTTCATCACCTGTCACAATTCCACCAAGAAATTCATCTCCACCATTCTTGTACTGTTCCAAAAGTTCGCTGCATACCATTTTTCTCGTTTCTTTGTGAGTCGTTGTCAACATCCTGGGAACCTAGCTGCACGAAACCTTTTTTAACGCCAACACTTTCAATATTCTGCAAACACTTCTTTTTCCTATCCCAACGTAGCGCGACAATTCGTTGACTGTGATGCGTCTGTCAGCAGTCACCAATTCGTTAACTCTCTGCACATTGTCTGGAGTGTGTGCAGTTCGAGGCCTGCCGCAGCCAGGACAATCCTCAATATTGCCGTGCCCGCTTTCATCACGTAACCTGCTTGCCCACCGCCTGACTGTACTGCGATCGACAGCAGCATCTCCATACACCTTTTCCAACCTCTTGTGGATGTTTCCCACTGTCTCGTTTTCACAGCACAGGAATTTTATGACAGCACGTTGCACCTTGAAGACATGCTGTGACGGCGCCACTAACGGGATCAGGCTGAAGCGGGAAGGTTGTATCTACACACTGTAAAACGTTCACACTTGCAAAATAAAAACTGTATTTTTACAAAAATAGTGTGCATTTCTTTTGGAGTGACCCTCGTAGAACAGATCGCTCATACGGTCTGCCCAAAATGGGTAAATTCGGCCAGGTCGATTTATTCAGGGTTCACTACACTGTATTATTCCCTATTCTTTGGCTAAAAAACCTTATTTTTTAGCATAATCTCTGTACAATGCGACGGCCTTAGGCCACCTTACAGGGAGGGCGGGCATGCCCGTATGGTACCACTCTTCTGGTCGACGGAAGAGCAGTTGCCTTGCTGCATCAATAACCTCATCATCATCCACGTACCGCTTCCTGGGGTGTTCATCCTTCATTGTACCAAACAGAAGAACGCCACAATGTGCGGGATGCAGGTTCTATGGTGGATGAGGAAGAACAGTCCAACGAAATTTTGTGAGCTCCTCTTGGGTTCACAGACTTGTGTGAGGTATTGCGTTGTCATGGAGAAAGAGAAGTTCGTTTGCAATCTTGTGGCGACGAACACGCTGAAATCATTTCTTCAGTTTCCCGGGGGTAGCACAATAAACCTCCTAGATGATCGTTGCACCATGACGGGGGACATCAAACGGAGTAAGCCCTTCAAAGTCCTACGAGACCGTCGCCAGGAGTTTACCGGCTGAAGGTGAGACTTTGGAGGAGCGCTGGCGTGGACACACTCGATGGTTTGCCGTTTTGTTTCCAGTTCGAACAATGGAACCACATTTCATAGCCTGTGACGGTGTTAGACAAAAGATTGTTACGATCAGCCTCGTAACACGCAATTAATTCCGTTGCTGTTTATGGTCTTGTGATAGGCGGACACACGTCTTTGAGCACACCACCTGTTGGACGAGTACGTCTAGTTGATCAGCGAGGTGTTTGATTGGGATCTGTCCATCACCTCGAATGGGAGTGTCGACGCGTTCCAACGTCTCAGGAGCCATGGCTGCGTGCGTGATGTTCTTGCAGTCGTGACAGTCGTTTCGCCGAAGGACTCGCCGTGCCTTTGTTCACTGCCTTGTCGCGCGGTTCCAGACTGTAGCGCCTAGAACCGCTCGGCCATTGAAGATACACTATGTTATCAAAAGTATCCGGACACCTGGGTTAAAGTAACTTACAAGTTACATCGAAGATATTCACGCGCCGTTTTGTTAACCTTCGTGGCAAACTATCCTGGGCACACATTTCAACAAGATAATGCCCGCTCGCATACGGTAACAGTTTCTGCTATTTGCCTTCACGCTTGCCAAATCCTACCTTGGCCAGCGAAATCGCCGTATATCCCTCCAACTGAGAACGTCTAGAGCATTATCATCAGCGCCTTCCGCCTAGCACGGGATTTTGACGATCTAACGCGCCAAGTGGATAGAATTTGGCATGATACCCCTCAGGGGGAATCCTACAGCTCCGTCAGTCAGAGCGAAGCCGAATAACTTTTTGCGTAGGAAGCTAGTGGTGGACCAAAGCATTACTTAATTGCTCAATTTGTGATGTTATTTCGCTTGAATAAGTCATCCGATTTTTCTGAAATTGTAATTAGTTGTTTGTATGTACATGTACATCACATCTAACTATTTCTTTCCCATTCGGATAGCTGCTACGTGTTGAGTCGTTTTTTGTCTTAGGATGTACGTAAGATAGCTTCAGAGGGTGTTCTTTACTTTATCATGATAGTTTTTCATATGACATAAAAATATAGTCGGGCAGTGTTCTCATGTCGAGCTTTGCAAGATTAGTTGATCGATGGCAGCAACCCCACACAAATCTATTATGTCACTGCGAGTAGGAGTTAGTTATGGCATACAGTAGGCCTATCTGGTAATAAAATTAGGATAGTTTCTGGAAAACAAACCAAACACTAAAACTTGACCCACACTATCAAACCTAATTAAGAAAATACAAGAAAAAATATCAGTGTTGAAAGGGACAAATAATTTCAAGCAGTTTCATGTAGTGGTCAGAAGTCTATTATGTTACATCAGATCCAACATCCAACTATTATTAGATGCAATTTAAGTTGTAACGAACAAAGCATTCATCTAAAGCAATCTTTTTGGAATAGGTATATTGTTCACAATCTCTCTTGGATTTCTGAAAAGCGTGGCGAGTTGAATTATGTTAGAATAGTTCCCATACATTCTGCAAATCTTCCAGCCTGTTCTCTCAAAGAATTCCGAAGTGATCAGGTGGCTATGTAGGATTTCGTCACGTACGTAGTGCTAAGGATCCTGTAGCGTACACGCGCAGTCAGTATTTATGTTAATCTCCAGGAATACTAAACGTCTCCACAGCAAGAGATCTGAAGGATTAAGGTCAAGTGAACGTGTGGTTTAGGGGAGAGGCAGGTAGGAATGTGAGGGCCATGCTAGCTGACCTTCTCAATGTTATGCCGGTCGTGCATAAACCGCATCAGTTGTCTTTCTGCACGATATATCGTTCTCATGGCGCGAGTAACTTGTTGCAGAGAAACCACAGATAAACACCACCCGTTAAGATGTCCTGTAAAGTGTAATACTCTACGAGTCAGCCACGTACAATTCCCATTCTTACACTGATACAAATGCGATAGTGATGTCTAGCTCCAACGATCGAAAAAGAGCTGCATTTCACAAGTAGCTACTGTGGTAATTTATCATTACACTGTTTGTGATCCTTCTCTCTTCCGTGAGTAAAATATAAATTGTGAAGCACGGATCTTCAGCGTGGAATTCTTTACATACACAATGGCTGATATAGGAAACAGCTGTAACTACGAGGGGCGTTGAATAAGTAAAGCAATACATTTTTTGCTCAAAGCAGGCTGGTTTCATTTAGGATTCCAATACACCATATTGTTCCTCACTCTTTTCGCTACATAATACTATTTTTCAGAGTAATCTTCGTTCAATGCGACGTCCTTACGCCACCTTATTGGGAGGGCCTCTATGCCCGCATGGCACCATCTCTACTGGTCGACGTTGGAGACAACGTCATATTGCGTCATCCATGTAATGGTTCCCGTGGAGTGAAGCCATCATTGGGCCAAACAGATGAAGCCGGAAGGTGCGAGATCCGGGCTGTGGGATAGATGAGGAAGGAAACTGGAATGACGGTTTGTGAGCTCCTCTCGGGCGAGCAACCTCGTAACGCGAAAGCAGTTCCGCACAAACGGTCCTTTGTTGCTCTCTGTAGTCTTCTCTAAGGCGGTAAGGAACCCAGAGGGCACAGAATTCTGAGTTCATCAACTGGTGGACGAGTTTGTCAGCACAGCGAATAGAAACGTCCAGTTGTATAGCGAGGTGTTTCATTTTGACCTACCGATCACTTCGACTGAGTGTCCGCAGTTCCAACACTGCACACTGCAGGAGTCACAGTTCTGTGCCACCGGCTGCCATGCACGAGATCGCTCATGTTCGCGCGACCTTGTTACGGATGATAGATGCCTCTCCCAACGACTCACCGTGTTTTTGTTCACTGCTAGGTCTCCGTAGGCATTTTGCAATGCTCTGGTTTCCCACCAAAAGAAACTCAACAACAGCTCTCTGCTTGGAATGCATCTCCGTTACAGACGCCACTTTCAAGGCGCCGCCACCTACCGGAATTCCATAAAACCATAGGGGCTCAAACAGGAATATTCCACGCTGTCCTAGAATACATTTCGCATTTTTCAACCGAAACTGGCCGAGAAAAAAATGTGTTCCATTAGTTATTGAATGCCGTCGTTGTATACTAGAATCCCTACCACCGATAGTTGAACCATACAAACACGTCCAATGAGAAATGACCGTTGAATTTCAACACTAGAGAACAGCTTTGCGGAACATACGCCATTTCATTTTAATCTTTTTTATCATTTTACGGTGATAGAGATGTATGTCTCAAGAATGAAATGGCTGCAAGAAAGGAACCATGTTATTTTATTTTTTTATTGCTCTTGCTTATGTTTTATATTGACCGCTCTTAATGGTTCTTAGAAAGTAAGTCTGAAGACGAAGGACTGATCTTCGAAATGGGTAAACTTTAAAGTTTTTGTCACTGTAAATGGGTAGTTGAGCCGACATTCTCAAATTGTTATTGTACGCAGCAAAAGATTTTAATAGGTGACCTGAACGACGAAAATAGACTGTAGGAACTAAGTAAGCTTAATCTGCGAATTCAAGAAATTACCACTGTCGTCAGTTTCGGTCAAATTGTTAAAAATATATGACCCCAAAGCGGAAAATAATAAATTCCAATATTCGACCGACGGTGACGCACAGCCTTCATCAATAAGAATAACGAAACTCATAGATTGGGGTTTTGCTTTATGTCATACCGTAGCGACACGCATTTATTGAGATTAAGCTGGGGTTGTGAAAGAGAGTGATTTCCGACGTCTAAAATTCAACCGAGCTGCCTCAGTAACTGCCGAAATCGATGTTGTGGCTGAGAATGAGCTCCCGGCATGCAACGCGAGCCTTTGCGTGTCGGCAGTGACGTTGCTCTCTGAGAATGGGACTGCATTACTTGTTATGGATCATAAAATTTGGAGAGCATCTCAATGACTGCCGTTTTGTACTCTCAGAAGGCTGTTGTAAATCAGTTTAGAACAGTCGGACGGTTCCAGAAATGTGACCAGCGCGACCTCTGTTTCCAGTATACGGATTCCTTACCGAAAGTTACTTACAAAGAAATAACGTTCGTTCTGTTACGTGAACTACCGAAAAACTTCTAGGGAAGTTTCTTCTCGTGTTATTATAAAGATTAGTTCCTCTGAAAACGGAAAAGAGAACTGGAGTTAGGGTATAACTTCTGTAGATGACGACGTTTTCTTGGAGACTGAAAAATAGGGCAGCTTTATCTCAAGTTAATAAATGAGGAACCAGCCAGGTAAGGTACGTGTGGACACTGCTGACTAAAAGAAGAGACTAGGTGTTAGGACGACTTTGTCACAAATCTGCACAGTGATACTTGTGCGGACATGGGACGTGCTAACACTTCCGCGGAGCCCAAGAAACTTCAGGTAGTTTTGTGTTTCCGTATTGGTCCCTTTCGCCAACTTACAAACCAACCGTGACATTCTAAAGTAACATAGAACTCGTCTGACGACAGGCAAAACAAATCTTCGTTTGCCTGCAGCCCGTAGAGATCACAGGATGCGTGTATAGAGGGGCACATCTCTCTCCCGGCCGTTCTCAGGTTTCGTGACCAGAGACGGTTAATTCCCTGTGAAGCAGTACTTCAATTGGAATCACAAGGCGCTCTGCAGACCCGGATGGTCAACAACCCAAGTACTAGCCAAGCTCGAAAGCGCTTAACTTCGGTCATCCGACGGGAACTGGTGTAACCACTGTAACGAGGCCGTTGGTTTGAAGACAAGCAAACCAGCCGAAACCTGATAAGGGCAAAATAACTTATCACAAAAAATGACTGGTCATTGAGCCGCGGTAAAATTTGCTGTTTTGAAGAGCGCGCATCAGCGCGTAGTGTGAAGCAGTCGCCCTCCGTTTCTGGCGGTGGCGCCGCTGTGGCAATCGCAGCTTTGGTGTCTCCCTCTGGTGGTAAAGGGGAAAGGTTGCCTGTTCACGTGCATTTAAGGGGCGCTATGAGCTCGCCAGTGAGTCAGTCTGGGTCAGCCTCTCGTCCCCAGCTTGCTAGTCTGTCTCTCGTCCGCATTTGTTAGGCAGTTAGTGTCTGTCTGTCGTTCGGAGTGCTAGTTTGTCTGTCGTTCGGATCAATCTTTAAAGCCAGCAAAATGAGAGTCTTTCCACTCCGCCAGTAAGAGAACTCGCCCGATCGGGACTTAGTTCCTGCATCTGCGCATTAGGCCGCCAGTCTGCTCGAGTTTGCCCAGGCAATGGTCATTGGCGGTTGGATCGATCGGTTGGTCGGCCGCGCACTGAGACACAAGATGACTTGTCCGTCTTGAGCATCGGCGCGTGTGAGGTCACCACGTGAGTCCAGTGGGCCGCGGCGTATAGCGAGGGGTAGTGGCTTCGCGGTCGACACGAGAGCAACAGGAGTCAACCCACGACATCAGTCTGGCCGGTGCGAGCTGCGACGCCGTGAGACGGGAGATCGGCGCGCCTTCCTGCGTCCGTTGAAGCGGCTGGCAGCGGACGGTTCGGGAGAACGATTTGGGGGTGCCGCGCCAGGGCTTCTCGAGAAATCGCAGTTTATTAGAAGTTACGTGATTGCCGATATGTTGTTTGATTTACTCTTGATAAATTCTACTTGTTTTCTTGGTGAGGTCACCAGCCGTTTGGCTTTGAGGTCGTCCCACCATTCTTCTCCGTTTGCCCACCCACTGGAAGGAGGTTGTTTATAAATTGGGTGGTCCGTTTTTCCCTTGTGGAGTAGGGGCGGGTTAGAGCAACCTGCGGTTCGGGTTGTTCGGTAATCTCCCTATCAATCTACCGTACGTTAGTGGCTACCTCTGTCATGTTTGTCGGATTTGGTGTGTTAACGAATATATTGCTTGGAGTGTAACGGCATAATACCTGAAATACGTTTTCATCTTAAGAATGATATTATTGCCTATGATCTTGAGAGGCGCTATCTGTGTACTGTAGAGCATCTTAACTATTGTTTGGCCAACCATGTAGAATTTTATATAAGATTGCATTTCAGCGGCTTTTATTTAAATGATCATTTTAGCATACAAAGTTGCCACCCTTTCACCGTAAGACTTTTCTTAGAAGTTAAAATCAAGTTGCACCTGCGGTGGCAAGGTTAAAATTGTAATTGTTAGTGTTTTGTACCATTTCCATCCCTCCTACGGTGGGTGCATCGTTTGTGTGCTTGTGTAAATTGTTAAATCTCTTAGTTTAAAGTTATCTGGTGTGTTGCAGATTTGCACCAGTGTAGTCTTTCAGAGGCTGTTGTGAGCGGTCGTAACTACGGCCGTGTCAAAAGAGAGTGGCAAGGTTCTCTGCCCGAAAGCTCATCCAGTCAAAGTTGTTTCTTTCTGCCTCTGAATAAATTGTAACTTTGATATTTAGAGGATGCTTTCTGATTATAATTTTAAATCTGTTTCTTTTAAAAATGCTTTTAGGCACTATTAAAGTGAATAAAATTCCCATTTGTTAAAAGGGCAACTACTTCCATGCTTACAAAGTGTGATTAAATGTGATAATGTTCTTTATGAATTGCTAGTAAATAAAATAAATTCTTAAGAATATTCTTTGAAAATAAATCACGGTTCAGTCATAGTTTTCTCGACCTTTCAACATATATTAAAACTAATTCCCAGTAACACGTGTTGCAGACGGCAGCACATTGGGCTAGAGGTGTACAAATTCCCCTTGCAGCCTGCTTGCCCCTAGCTCCTCTGCAACCATTCATGCAGGTCAGCCTGCCGCGACGTAAACACAAGAGTGCGCGCTTACTGAGGCATAGTGGGCAATGCGGCCGACACGGGCTGCTCCCGCAAGCCCGGGCTACCTGGGTTCCCGCAGGCCTGCCAGGCTTCACGGGACCCGCTCAGCTTGCTGCGCCTGACAACAGGTTCCGCTGTCAAGCTACCGCGACTAGAGTAGCCAGGTAGTTAGCCCGCAGTTCATTTATCGCAAGGGTGGGGGCAGCGCAATGAATAGGTCGAACTTCAGTGAGATTGAAAAAAAATTGACAGCTGGCGAATACGCCGCATGCGAAACGTTTTCGTGTGTTCATGAGGCCGCTTCAAATAAATCGGTAGGTGTGTCTCAATGCAAACTATGTAAAAAGCTCTTAAGTACTTATTCGGGAACCTCGAGTATGTTACGACATGTGTGCAAATTTGACAAGCAGTTCCCTCACTCCTTAAATATCTTGAAAGAGGACAAAGATTTAGTGGCCGAAAAGTGCATCGAAATGTGTGCTAAGGACCTGAGACCATTTAGCAGTATAGAGGGAGAAGGATTTCTTAATTTAGGGCAGACACTGATCGACATAGGTAAAAAAATATGGCTCAGTTGATATTAAAAATATTATGCCTTCCCGAGTGACAGTAGCTAGGCAAGTTCAAAAACGTGCGCAGCAAAATGCTCCCAGATATAGTGCATGCGATTCGTTCTGGTATATGTGCCAGTACAATTGATCTATGGACAGACAATTACAAAGGGGTGCATTACATTTCCGTGACAATGCATTACATAAATTCAGACTGACGTTTGAATAAGTATGCACTGGTGTGCTCTGCGTTTCCTGACTGCCCAAAAACTGGCTCGAATATTCGAAACCAGTTGGAAGATCGCTTAGAAACTATGGGTGTTTCTCGTGGAGACGTTGCCAAAAATTACGTTTGTCACAGACCAGGGCAGTAACATTGTCAAAGCTCTCGAAATATGTCAGCGTCTTCCTTACATGGCTCATAGTATAAACACAGTCTTGAAACATGTTCTGAGCGAACAGTTTTTGAAAGAAAATGTTCCAAATATATCAGCCGTTCTTAGTACAGTGCGGGCTACGGTTTCCTACTTCAAGAGAAGAGGTCTCTGTGTGAGACTGAACTCATCTTTAAAGCAGTGGGTTTCAACTCGTTGGAATAGTTATTTTGACATGCTTGTATCAGTCCATTCTCAGATTGATTCAGTGAAGGCTGTCTTACATAACGAAGGTGCCTCTGATAAGTTGCTGGGTTATGACCACCATATAACTGACCAGCTTATAGCATTTCTTAAGCCGTTGAAAGAAGCCACAGTTGATCTAGAGGGTGACAAGGAGCCAATCCTACATTTAGTTCTACCGTGGGTTTATGCCTTAAAAACTCACTGTACTGTAATGGATAACGATGAAGAGGTTTGTAATTTTATTCCATCTGAATATTATAGAACCACTTGTGAAATATGTATGTTGATAAAATGAATTTTAAGGACATGAAACCTTTGAAACAAGCCGCCGGTGCCTTCCTAGAACAGAAAACGTGCGTTAGTATGTTGCATAAAAATGAAACGTTTATTGTGCCTAACTACCGCACGTTAAGAAAGTTAACCGAGGATGAAAAAATTGATGTTTACCAAGCAGCACGACAGATGTGTGTTGAAGGTAAGCTCCAAAGATAATGCATATGTTCTTCACCTACATGTACATGGGTCCTCTGCAAGTCACACGCAAGTGCTTGTTTGATGGTTCATCGAACCACTTTCAACTTTTTTGTCTCCTATTCTCGAATTTCGCGCGGGATAAAACACCTACATCTCTCCGTCTGAGCGCTGCTTTTTTGTATTTTGTTCTGATGATCATATCTTCCAATGTAGATGGGAGTCAACAATGTATCTTAGAATTCGGTGGTGTAAGTTGGTGATCGAAGTTTCATATATATATTGAGCCACTTCAAAAAACGCCATTGTTGTAATGATTCCCACCTCAACTCCTGTATAGTTTCCGCGACACTCTTTCCCTGTTTAACGATAATACCAAACCAGCTACCCTTCTTTAGACTCTTTCGACCTCTTCCATCAATCGTACCAGAAAAGGCTCTCGTATTGCGTAGCAATGCTCCAAAAAAGTGTTTTGCCATTGAAACACCTACAACATGTTCTGTGTGTCCATTCCTATTCAAGTAGGTCGTTATTGTAATCAGAGATATTAATTATAATCTACAGCCTTTAGATTTGACTGGTTGATCTTGTAAACGAAGTTTAACGGACATGGTTTAGTACACACACGGATAACCTGGCTCTTTTCATTATTTATTGCCAACTGCTAATTTTCACACCAAAAATATATATCTTATTTAAATCATCCTGCAGTTAGTTTTGATCTTCTGGTGACTTTACTGGACGATAAATGATAGTATCATCTAAAAACTATTATAATTTCAACTATGTGTAGTACGACCTTCACATTATTCTGCAAATATTAATTGGAACCTGTACAGTTTCAGTACAAGTGCCCAATCACAGCACCCAAGAAACAAATCCAGGGCCGTACAAAATGGCGAAATTTGAGGACTGGGCAGAAGAGCCTCCCCTCCTACATGATGAAGTCAGCAGACACTTGCAAGAACACTGTGTGAACAAGGGAGATATTCTACAGTGGTGGAAAAATAACTCCCAACGACTTCCTCGACTTGCGTGTGTGGCGAGAAAAATATTAAATATACCAGCCACTAGTGCCTCTAGTGAGAGATGTTTTAGTAGCGCTGGAAACCTACTTAGCGAAAAACCATCACGTATTAATGCAGACAGACATAATGATCTCGTCATAATTAATTCAAACACTAATCAGCAGACGCATTAAGAATACAGCAGAACATTAAACGGTAAACTATGCGTTTGAGTGCAGATTTACTAATTAAGAGTGCAGTTTTCTTTCTTGTGCTTTCTGGGCGTCAATTTCTGAGATAGAAATTTTGTAATGCATACAGTTCATTTTTATTTTAGACTAAACTTTTTGATTTCAATCCCCCCAAGTGACATTTATTATTGTTTGTAAACCATTTTCTGTTACTTGTGTTTGCAAAAGTAGCCAAATTTTTTATGAGTATCTGGTTTGGCCTAAGTAATACTTTCAGGGGAACTGAAGGAAAATTTGTAAATATTTTATATAGAAAAGTGTTCTGCAAAATAAAATATTCATTTCTGGATTAAGGCAATACACATTATGAGTTTAAATTACAATTTATTTTGTTGAGTTCCACACACATTGCGAAATGTAATTTTATTCCTGTATTTATATATTAAGGGGAATCCCACAAGCAGGGTCAAGATGTTGAAGACCTAGACACTACAAATGCTTTTAAAATGAAGAGCGTCTTTTTCTACGAATGTATTGTAGTAGGAATATAATGGAAACTCTGAGCCACTCTCCACAGCTTCTACGTCTGCGTCATAAGGGTTCAGACTCGTCGTTTAGGTCTGTGTTATGAGGGTCTACAGTCGTCGTTTAGGTTTGCACCATGCACGTAAATACTCGTCGTCTAAGTCTGCATCATGAGGGTACGAACTATGGTCATTCATAACGCAGACCTAGACTACAAGTGTGGGCTCTCATGACGCAAACGTAGACGCCGCGAGAAATTGCTTAGAGTTGCCGTTTTATTCCCTGTACTATAGTTTTTAGACGAACTGGATACGAAACAAGTGCTTCGACTTTGTTAAAATGCATTTTGGCAATTTAGAATGATTTTGCCAACTTCGAATGAATTCGCAGAACCAGTAAAATACATCCTGGAAAATGAGTTAAATATTTGTATAACTGGTGTCATACTTGGCTGAAACATACTAAAGTTAAAGAATCTAGACTTCCAAAATCTTAATTTGCTTCTCATTGCAGTACAGTGGTTATCAGGGGCGTAGATAATTTATTCTTCTGGGGAGGGGGACCAATCTTCTTTTTGGGGGGTGAAGGTTCACTTCTTTAGTACAAATATCCATCCTTTTCAGAGTTGAAAACTGCAACACCGACTGAATTGCGTTCTACTAAAACAAAAAACACTATGTTCATGGGCTCGGGGGGAGGGGGGGGGAAACACCTGCCACCCCCCCCCCCCGGTTATCTACGCCCCTGGTGATTATCTGTAGCTTTTAGTGTACAAAGGAGCTCCATTTTCCGTGATTGTTCTGCTTGCTACACAAACCTGTTTGAGATGTAATCTGATGGTGGTTCGAATTGAGAATATCCAGTATTTGTGAAGTCTCGAAGAAGTCCTTTTATATTTGACAACTAGCTGGAAACCCGGCGTTTGTCTGGGCATTTATTTATTCCATACTCTCGTAGTCCATCTTCCCTCCCCTATTTTCTCTCTATCCATTTATTCCTCTCCCCCCCCCCTCCCAACCCTTGGCCCATCTCCTCCCACCCTCTATCCCTCTCCTCGTCCTCTCGCTGTTGGACTCCGCCACCTCAGTTCATCTCCTCTTCACGTATCTATGAAAACTCATTTATATCTGTCAACTTTTGTGGTGATCAGTGAAGCAGTGTCAAAGTTTATTGCTAGGTAGCATTTATTGTAATACTTTTTGATACGCAGCATTGATAGTTTTGTTTTCTGGTGCGTAAACAAATGATGTTGAAGGTGTCCCGACAGGGGAATATGCGACATACAATTGGCCATGTGAAAAACATGATTTTCAAGATTGACGCCACAAACGTATAACGACTGCCCTTGCGAATTATCTATCGACATGGCAAATGCAAGCTGCACTGGAAATTATAACCGTTTAAAGTCGAATGGCATGTCGGTCGGAATCATAGTGATACGTGGAATCAAACTGTCTTCACCTTTGTACTTTCCTTTTAAAATTGTGGCTTCGATTACGTTGTTCTTTAATTTCTTCACCGCAAGCCGGGTGCCATTACAAAGACATGGCTGGTTTACCTTTCGCAACATAATGATTGCCCATCCGACTTAATTGCAGATTGGGAGGCGGTAATCCGGGCAAATCCAGCGAATTTAAAAATTCCGTAGGGTAGCTGACTACATCATCTTGGTCAGTAACGGAATAAACCGACTTACATGTCATCAATTCGCCAGGTATCATATTTTGAATCTGAAAATTCATTTCGTTAACATTAAGGTTTTTTGCAGCCATTATAACACGTTCGCTCAATCAACCAAAAATTGTTTGCAACTGTTAAACGACATTTGCTGTGCGCGAATTGTCAGACACGATGACTGTGAATGTGTAAGACATCTCTCAAATTTCAAAAAGATAATAGACATTTCGTTTAACAAAATGTATTTGTATATACATATATATACACACACACATATAGACATATATACGTATACATATATACACATACACATACACACACACACACACACACACACACACACACACACACACGCACACACACACACACACACACACACACACACACACACACACACACACACACACACACGGAAATATACAATATCCTTCTCCATGGAAACATGCGTACATGAGCCAACTTTCATGGTAACGCGCAAACGAGGTCAAAATCTTTTGTAAGATACTCTATTCCATGCACTGTCCAAAATATTATGTAGACAGTGATGCTCCTCTTGATGATCAAGTGTGCAAAATTTCTTCATATCGGAATATAACTGTAGGTTGGTGTAGAAGTGTTTAAGTTAAGTACCCTCCACCATGCACCATTCAGAATTTTAAGAAGACAGCGCCCTTCATCCTGCTTTGAATATCAAGTGTGCCAAATTTCATCAAGATCGGAATAAAACCGTACATTTTGTCGAATTCCGTTAGGTAAAGTAACGTCTGCCATGCACCCTACGAAATTTTATGTAGACAGTGACCTTCCTCTTGGTTTCAAGGTGTAATGTGCAAAATTTCATCAAGATTGTATGCAATACAAACACACGGACACAATGAAAACGCACTTTCAGTTTTTCTCAAATTTTCCAATTTTTCGATTGATTTTCCAAAAAATTAAATTTCATAAAAACCTTGTCCTGAGAATCACGAACTCAGAAAAGAAAATTCAGCCGAACTGGTCCAGCCGTTCTCGAGTTTTACGCTTATCAACACATATGGCATTTAATTTTTATTTACATAGATAATAAGCCCGAAATATACGCGTAAAGGAAGAATGTACAAATAAAACCCAATAGTTTTTGACCAGAAATTAATATATACATATAATGTTGGGGTTTGTCCTTTGGTGTTCAGGTAAAATAAAAACTTTTAATTAACGTTCGTAATACGATAATGACGCGCGTATAATAAACGGCTGCGTAGCGCAGCTCAGCAGTAATATGGGCAGGCAAGCAAGTTTCCCGCAGCCTGCCCGGGTTGGGATCTGCCTGGCTTGGCTGGGAGGGAAGCAGCCTGCCCGTTCTGTTGACAACGTGCGGCGGCCTGACCGCCTGGCCACCGGCCAAGCATGGGCGGGTTAAAAGCGGAACATGGACACCACTACATTGGGCCACACAACTAGACAGGAACCTAATTCTTAGGGAGCCTGTATGCTACCTGCGAAAAACCACTTATCGCAGCAAGAACTCAAGACACCATAAAAATGTCTCTCTGTAAAGGTGTCACACCAACCCCATCGCCCTATTTGTTAAAACATCAGGGAATAACTTCCACGGTTCTAGAGGGCGCCAGGTTCCCAAAACCGATCGCGGTCCTTTGGTTTGGAGCCGAGTGGAAGGATAAACCAGAGGCTCAGACGATTCTGCGGATATCTGGGGTGCAAATTTCTCGACCTCCGCTATCGGGTGGAGAAACGTAGGGTCCCCCTGAATAGGTCAGGCGTGCACTACACGCAGGAAGCGGCTACAAGGGTAGCGGAGTACGTGTGGAGTGCACATGTGGGTTTTTTAGGTTAGATAATTCCCTCCCTAGGCCCGACAAGACGCCTCGTGAGACGCGACAAGGTAGTAGTCGGCAAAACGCAACAGGAAATAACAATATTAATGTGGTAATATTAGCTGCAGGAGCGTCTATAGAAAGGTCTCAGAACTGCTCTCATTAATAAATGGTCACAATGCCCACATAGTACTAGGGACAGAGAGTTGGCTGAAACCAGATGTAAACAGTAATGAAATTCTAAACTCAGATTGGAATGTATACCGCAGAGACAGGCAGGACAGTGAAGGGAGGGTCCTGTTCATACAGATAAAAAGTGCAATAGTATCGAAGGAAATTGAGGGAGATCTGAAATGTGAAATAATTTGGATGAAGGTCACGGTTAAAGCAGGGTCAAACATAGTCATTTGATGTCTCTATGGGCCCCCTGGCTCAGCAGCTGTTGTGGCAGAGCACCTGAAGGAAAATTTGGAAAATATTTCGAGTAGATTTCCCGACAATGTTATAGTTCTGGGTGAAGATTTTAATTTGCCGGAGATAAACTGGTTGGATACTGCTTGAATACTGCTCACCGGTGTGGGATCCGTACCAGATAGGGTTGACAGAAGAGATAGAGAAGATCCAACGGAGAGCAGCAAGCTTCGTTACAGGATCATTTAGTAATCGCGAAAGCGTTACGGAGATGATAGATAAACTACAGTGGAAGACTCTGCAGGAGAGGC
Organism: Schistocerca piceifrons; assembly: GCF_021461385.2. Taxonomy (NCBI): domain Eukaryota; kingdom Metazoa; phylum Arthropoda; class Insecta; order Orthoptera; family Acrididae; genus Schistocerca; species Schistocerca piceifrons. Next base: position 47,314,505 of record NC_060142.1, on the reverse strand, counting down.
GCTCAGTAGCTCGGTACGGGCTTTTGTTGAAGTTTCGAGAACATACCTTCACCGAGGAGTCAAGCAGTATATTGCTCCCTCCTACGTATATCTCGCGAAGAGACCATGAGGATAAAATCAGAGAGATTAGAGCCCACACAGAGGCATACCGACAATCTTTCTTTCCACGAACAATACAAGACTGGAATAGAAGGGAGAACCGATAGACGTTCCCAAAGTACCCTCCTCCACACACCGTCTGGTGGCTTGCGAAGTATGGGTATAGATGTAGATAGTGGGCAAAAAATATAAGGGAAAACAAAGACTCAACGCATTCGACAAATAATTCAAAGCATAGGATGTAAGTGCTATGCTGAAATGAAGAGAATAGTCCTGGAGAGAAAGTAGTGGCAGACTGCATCAAGCCCACTCAAGGTGCTAAAAAATTAATACAAAGACATTCGCCTAAAGTAGCGTAGAAAGCCTAAATGGTGAAGGATATAAAGGGAAGGTGGGGCTGCTTCGAATGTTCGCAGTCTAGAATACAAGTGCAGTGCCTTCAGTGTTACTTCACGTCACACTGTAGCAGCATTAACGGCATACAAAGACGGATTACTTAATGTTATACGCCACTTATATTGACTGATTCAAAAAATGGAATATCACTATACGACTGTTGTTGCTATCACGCCAACCCACCTCTTGGTTGGCTAGCGAAATTGAGACCTACATACGAGGATAAGTCAATTATTATCTGCAAAGTGGTTACAAAATTTTACTATAATCAAGTTGGTGAATTGTGTAAGTGAGGTTGGACGTGGGTGCTGGCCAGGTATTCACCTAGTTGTCTGTGGAAACAGAGGCTCCAAAATCCATTTTTAATCTGCAAACAGCAGAAGTTAGAAACGTACTATGTCTATTGTATTTACAGAAACAGTGTGGATGGTGCTTTGAAAATAGAAGAGAAGAGCGTGTGCTGTAAAACAATGTTAAATTGCAGTAGGCTTCAATCGAAAAAAGTAACAGTTGGTATTTGAAAGATGAAAATCAGGTAACAAATCGCTAGTATAGACCTTTATTAACAACCCTTGAGCATGGTTTAAAAAATTGTAAAACTGTCTTTATCAGAAGTAAATAGATCTATTGAGAAAAGTTTTGCATCATCGTTAAAAAGAACTATCAACGTGCACAGGATGTACAAAACCACTGGCTAAAAATACAATAAACAAAATTTACTCACACTTAAAGTCAGATACTGGCGAAGACAAATTTCAGATCTGAGAAGCTCATATTAAGTAACATAGAATGTGTGACCATCATTAAAACCATATAAAATCCATTACAAAACGTTCCCACTGGAGCTAGGCTAAGCGCAAAGGTCCTCTGATTAGAATGAACATGGAAGTTCTTAAGCTGGTACTTCAGACCGGTTAATGTAGTTACAGTTCGCCGGTGGCCTCCACTTGTCATTCGTTCTGATCAAATTTCTGTTTGTTCTCGTAAAATATTTTGTTTCTTTCCAGTTCTCGTCTATTTTAGTGTTATAATTCCCCCTGTCGCCAATCCTCCATAATTTTTCCACCTGTTTCCATCTGTTTGGATAAAGCGTGGCAGTTGGTAGTTTACTCTTTATCTTGTAGCTACGCTCATATGTTTTCGCGAAGGTACGCCAACTACTGATGTCCCCTATTTCGTGTGCTTCGACAACTTTGTGAGTCGCCGCATTCGCATGAAACCATCCACATATGGCCCGTTTCACTGCTTTTTGATCTCTGTACATTTTAATCTGGAGTCTTTTACGCCTATCCCAGTTCCGGTGGGAATGTTTTTAATGATCATTATTTGATTTTAATTATGGTCACACATACTACCATACTTGACATGAGCTTCTGTACTCCGAAATTTGTCGCCGCTAGTATGTGATTTTGCACGTCAGTAAATTTTGTTTATTATATTTTTAACCAGTGGTTTTGTACATTCTTTACACCTTGATAACACTTTTTAAATATGCTATAAAAATTTCTGAAGAAGGCAACATTACAATTGTTGATACCATGGTCACGGGTTGTGAATAAACTTTTATACTTTCAGCTGGTTGGCTGATTTTCTCAAATCATTTGTTTACATCCACCGTTGCTGAATAGCAGCTGCGTTCCAAAGTTTAACTGGTATTTATTTATGCGTGTAGCTGAGAAAAGTCGAGGAACTGCTCGAGATGTACAGTGTACCTATGTTACCGTTGGTCGCTTGCGACGTGAATGAGACAGCGTGTTCCTTGAAACAAGTTTTATATGCTTAAAACAGGACTTTCCCTCTTCGTTAAAGTTACAGGGACAGCGGTGTGAGTCACAAAGTGAGCTGTTTTCCATCCATGCGGCGCTACAGTAATCGGCTGAGGCGGGTCGTTTACACTCCACACGTCAGCTGTTAGCCCGGAGGGAAGTGTTTTACGTGAGCTGGCAGCGCCGTGCGTCAACAGAGGCTGCGGTTTGCCTGCGGGGAGCGGCCGCTACCGCAGCTGTTAGGGGACGAGGAAACGCTTTTAGTGGCGGCTGGAGCGGCGGTGAAGTCGCGACTCTCATGTTTGCGAATTACGGCGTCTCAACCTGATTCCGCCTCGGGAGCTAGAAGAGGAGAAATATTGTGTTACACGAGTAAAATATTTTGAATTTTGACAGGCGTGCAGAATCTCTGACAAAGTCAGCGAGTGTTACACTGCTGAGTTCGTAATCACCCCACTGTAGTTCCTGCTATCGTAAAAATCCTGACGAACACCATGGAGCCATGAAAGCTAAGACGATAAAGACGAAAATACCAATAAAACTGAGTTAAGCCTTGTACTAACACGGTCGTAAAATTAGCGAATCGGAAGAATATTTTATGGTTGTACAGTATTTCGCCTTTGTAATATTTTTAAATTACATGAAAATAATTTGGTTTTACGTATACGTCTACACCTTGATGACTACTCTACAATTCACATTTAAGTGCTTGGCAATGGAAATTTTCTCCACCGTTTTTCTCTCTAATAGCATGCGGAAGAAGTGAACACCTGAATCTTTACTTGTGAACATTGATTACTCTTGTTTTGTTACGATTGTCATTACTCCTTATGTAGGTCAGAGTCGATAAACTTACAGATGGTCACCTTATTACAGGCCACTGAAGGAGACAATAAAACTGCCGATACACAGAGGATAAAAATGAGAATAAGACCTCCCTTGGTTATATACAGATACCACTTAGTCGTCGTCCGTGGAATAATCTACAGTTGTCGCTGCCACTGGTTATCTTGGCATTGTAGATCTCCACTCCCATCTAATGCATTTACTACACAGCAAGTCTTAAAGCCGTTCGCAACTGCTGTGCTGGATATGCGCGTCCAAGCAATTTGGATCCATTCTACAATTAGAGACAAGGAAGGCTTTTCAGCTTTCCGGTAGCGATCAGAGCGTGACAACCTTGAAGTAACCAGTAGCTGTACAGATGTTTCAGATGGATGATCTATAAATGACTTGTTCACCTCCACATCTAACACTTGTAGTTTTGTAGTTGAGAAGTGATACCGCCTGGAATAATGACAAGATATTTGTTTAATTTCAGGATTTCCGCCTTCACTAATGGTGTCAGATGCCCCTTGCAAGCATCAAGGGTCAACATTGGTTCAAATGGCTCTGAGCACTATGGGACTCAACTTCTGAGGTCATCAGTCCCCTAGGACTTAGAACTACTTAAACCCATCTAACCTAAGGACATCACACACATCCATGCCCGAGGCAGGATTCGAACTTCCGACCGTAGAGGTCGCGCGGTTCCAAACTATAGCGCCTAGAACCGCTCGGTCACCACGGCCGGCGTGGCAGTTTTTCCTTTGGCATAGTTTCACGATTGTTCCATCTGCAAACACACAAAACATCACAGTGATACGCGATTTCTCACTGTCCGTAGTCCGAACCAATAAAAGTTTTGGCACCTTTCTTTTCGAATGTTGTTCAGTATCGCACGTCGAAGTAGACACGAATCTCGTCCGCTTTTCCGATTTGCCGTAAGAGGTAATCATATTTCGTTCTCAGTCTTAATAACGTGTCGCTGATAATCCACCAGTTTGTCCACAGACGAGGCTGGAAGAGGCTGGACGATGGATATCCGACGTCAGAGCATCAGACTATCGCGTCGAGTCATCCTTCTACACCACCCCAGCTGACTTTAAACATCGTTTTCCCAGTCAGTTCATTTCGTATGATATCGCAGTAAATTTCCTCTGTTTAAAGTTTCTCTCGCACAAATGTCACTGCTTCTATTGCAATATTTTCGAAAAGTCCACTTTGTGGGCCACAGAAAGCTTTCCTACTCGACCTAGGATTTTTCAGACGTCCTTCTGTCCTTTCGAGATCCCCGAATATTGGCTTCTATTGGCCTCCGTGGCTTCATACTTCCTCGAAGCGCAAGACAGTTTGTTGCTTCTGCATGCCGAACATACATGATTTTGAAATTTGCGTCATGATAACTCCCGCATATTGTTGAAAACTTCGATGTTGAACCACGTTGTAGCACACTATAATCCATTACACACCTTACAACGCTATTTACAAGTGAGGTCTCCAAAGTAAAAAACGTTTCCTGTTATCGTACGACAGTGTCAAAGCATATACGTACGTTCAAGGTTGAAGAGGTAGGAATATTGGCGGAGAGTATAGAGAGTATAGATAGAGCTTAATAGAAGCTCTGCTCGGTAAACAAAAAGAAAACTCTACATCATATGCTGTGAATGCAGCACGATCCCCTACTTCAGGCACGAAATTTCGCTGAAGAAAAACTCGTCTTGCACTCGGAGATACGCGTTATATTAGCATTTGGAGGAGGTAGTTTGTTTTTAAGAATTTCGAGAAAAGATCGCGCTATAAAGAAAAAGGCTAGTGTTCTAATGTTCGCCACCCCAACAAGGGTATGGTATCCATGACAAACCGTGCCGTATTCCACGACAATGCAAAACGAGCTGTACTCAGTGTCTGGATAACAATAGAACTTTTTCGATGTCTTCTGTTAATCCTATCTGGCACGGGACCTACACCATGTAGCAAAACTCAAGAACTTACAGCTTGATTTGTTGCATCTACTAATAATAAGTATACTGTTTTTCAGGTATCTTTCCATGAAATACAGCGTGCTACACGAACATAGTAATGAGATCCAAGATAGGAGGAAGAGTAGCATCGGTCGCGAATTTTTAATCGGTTTATTGCAGATGGATTTCAGCTACTGTGTTAGCTGTCTTCTGTGTAGTTATGTCCAAATCATGATGGCTCATCGTAAATAAAATCGCAGGTACTACCACACTGACATTACAGATAACTATCAGTTCAATTCTGTTTGTTATCTGTAATATCAGTGTGGTACCATGTGCTATTTTATTTACGATGAATCGTCATGACTTGGACATAATTGCAATGAAGATAGCTGCATAGCACCTACGATAGCTCTGCTATAAACAGATTAAAAATTTACGATTGATGCTGCCTTTCCTCGCATCTTGAATAACCCTATGGCCAATGAAAGCAGTCTGGCTCACCTTCTCTCAGTTTTTTCCATAAGATGGTTCCAATTTAAGTTGTTCGTTATTGTAATCCATAGGCATTAATTTGAAAGGACAATCTTTAGATCAGTGTGATTTTTCGTTTAACTGAAATGTAACGCATTTTTTTTATACTCATGAGGAGAATCTCATACTTTTCATTATTTATGCTCACATACCCCTTTTCGCAGTACACACACATCATGTCTAAACCATTTTGGAATTCATTTTGATCTTCTGATGACTTTTCTGGACGCTGAACGACACCACCGTGTGTAAAGAATCTAAAAGACTGCTCAAATCGTTTCCTAAATCGTTCATGTAGAGTAAGAACAGCGGAGGGCCTATAATACTTCCTTGGGGAACGCCTGTTGTTTCTGACACGAAATCACGAAACCAGTAACGCAGGTGAGGCGATACCCCATAGGTACGGAATCTGATTAGAAGCCGCTTGTGAAGAAAGGTGTCAGAAACTTTCCTCATCGTTGTCGTCATTATCACCATCACCATCATCATCATCATCATCATTATCAGCAGCAGTAGCAGCAGTCTGAAGTACACTGTTGGATAAAATCCGTCTCTAGACTTTAACATTCGCTAGTCAAACGATACACATCCATGCTGCTGCTTCATGTTTTATAATGTCAAGTACCCAGCTTCCCTTAGCTCATCATCTTGGTTTTTTTCCCTCTTGGAGTCAGTCAACATCTGGACTGTTGACTACATTTCTCGACTACGTTCATTCAGTTTTCATTGGTGTCAAAACTACGTCATCTACCCCATTCCGTCCTTGAGACATATGCTAGTTTTTTCACTATCTTTGGGTAGGTCCGAAACCTATTTTCCATAGCTCGTTCACCAGCTCTGTGATTTAGAATGTTTTTTTTTTTTATTGGAGCTCTATGTCTCTCTGTGATTAGTTAAAGTTGGTAATATAGATTCATTTTCAACTGGTATAATCCACAGGCAATAAATAGAGCCTTTATAGCAGTTACAGTATTTACTAGGCATCAATCAGTAATTTAATACAATAGCTGGCTCCTGATATGCTGGATGAACACCTAAATTTAAAGTTAACAAGAATAGAAAAACTGGCACTTGAAGTTACAGAAAATAGATGTCTCGACAGAATGCAACTAATTACACTTGACAATGACGTGAAGAAGTTCAGAGATTTCTCACAAGACGCAGGCGACAACAGCACATATCTTCTGACGAAATCAAAATTTCAATATGCAGATGACCTGGCAATTTCATATCAGAGTGAAGACCTTTCTGAATGTGAAGAACACCTAACGAACAGCCTTACTAAACATTATGAGTATTTTGAGACATGGCGACTGATACCAAATGTTTCTAAAACCGAGGTAAGCCTGTTCCACCGCTCTAATCGCCTTTCGTCAGCAAAGATCAGTCCACAGTTCGGCCCTCTTGGCACAGTAAGATACAACGAAAGCCCAAAATACCTGGGAGTCACTCTGGACAGAACTTTAACATACAAAAAACACCTTTCCAACTTGGCCAAGAAGATACAAACACGAGTGAACCTTGTGAGAAAGCTGGCAGGCAGTACATGGGGAGCAACCACATCAGTCCTCCGAGGAGCATCTCTTACACTGCTATACTCTGCAGAAAAATACTGTGCACCACTTTGGCTCCGAAGCGCCCACCTAGTAAAATCAGACGTCCAACTGAACTCAGTTATGAGAGTAGTTAGTGGTACAGTCCGGTCTACACCTACTTGCTGGCTACCAGTGCTTTCAAACATGTCCACCAGATCTCCGTCGAAAGGCTGCTCGTTACAACCTCTGTCAGCAAGTTTCTGAAAACAACTCGATCCCTCTTCATGATGATTTGCTATCACTACCCAGGAAACGCCTCAAATCTAGAAGACCAGCATATGAAATTGGAGTCCAAATGCTATCCACAGGCTTCCACCAACCAAGGGAAGTGTGGGTGCAGTTAAACAGGTATCGGACTGAAGAGGGTAGGTGCAAATACAACATGCACAAGTGGTGCTTTTCAAGTGACAGTGTGTGTGGCTGTGGTGACACCCAAACAATGAACCACATTGTGAATGAATGTCCAGTCAGACGCTTCCCTGATGGCATTAAGAAGCTCCATCAAGCATCCCACGAGGCACTCCGCTGGATCCAGTCCATCAACATCCGAGTGTAGTCTGAGCCGTTTTAAAACTTCTGTACTGTATATAATTTCACATGTTCACTTTTATATATATTTCTTTGTTTTGCTAAATGTGTATTACTGTAACTGATGCATACGATAATAATAATAATAATAACCTTTTGTCGAGCACTGGTGACAGAGACGAGGTCCTGTGACAGTACAGCACCGAGACACGACGGATTCTGCAGAGTGCAGCTGAGTGAAGCCATGTCGTAAACAGAGTGCAGCGACAATAGCGCTGAAAAAACAGTGGCATAGCGTAGCCGTTACTACCTACGTGAGGTAACTGTCCCAAGAGAACTGATCACTTTCTGCTCTGTGACTGGTCGTATCGCCATGTTCGTGGTTGCGCGTGTGGCAGGTCTATGTGGCCCCGACAGTCACGCAGTATGGTTACTGCCATTCAACCTACGATGTACATAGTCTCTACCGTCAGTGGGTCTTTGTCCATGACCAACACACAAGAAAAAGTTTTCGTTTCACATTGGAAGATTAGTTTTAAAAGCTCTAAAGTGGTTCAAATGGCTCTGAGCACTATGGGACTTAATATCTGAGGTCATCAGTCTCCTAGAACTGAGAACTACTTAAACCTAACTAACCTAAGGACATCACACACATCCATGCCCGAGGCAGGATTCGAACCTGCGACCGTCGCGGTAGCGCGGTTCCAGACTGAAGCGCCTAGAACCGGCCGGCCTAAAAGCTCTATTTAGTTTCATTTCTGGCCATTTCTGTTCTACTGTTGTTCAGTTTTCTGTTGTTGTCCAGACAAGGAGTACAACTGTCTAAAATAGAAAGGTCATTAACGGGTTCTAAGGCTTCATTGTTATTTTTACGTTTATACGAAGCCATCAGCAAAAAGAAAGTGGTTCGTTCGTGTTCGATTGACGTGTATTCCTTCATCATTTAGGTAAATGGACTTGAAAACGGCGTCTGGAGTTACTCGGGATAGTTATAATGAGGCAGAATTCCTTGTCTGACTCCCAGGTCTGAATTTTTCTGTATTCTCACGAAATATAATGGAAAAACCGGTATTCTTTCTGTCATCAGTGAGTGACATGTATCTATAACTGTATAACTGCAGTAGGCAGACGTTTATTGAAGACTAGCATACTTCACAAAGAGCTCCGCCCTTTTCAGTGATGACATACTGGTGATATGGCTGTTTCCCCCTATTACTGACATTCCTGATTTGTGTATACTCAGCGTCGCCCGCTGTTTAGTAAACAGATCACGGCAATAGGATTCGCAGTTTCAGTATACTTCATTCGCTCAAACAGGACTCCATGTAGTCGACTGGTCATTTTCCTCAGCAAAAGACCCGCGACGAATACAACGGTGTCGACAGGGCGCAGGGGTGACTGAAGGCTCTTTGGGTGGTCAGGGTTTGATTAACCTTGTCGCAACGCACGTCCCCACAGTGTTAATAAGGCCCTGTTAGGAATCCAGTGTTCTCAGACATTCTGTGACAGCACATGCGTCACCCTTGAATATGAATCCAATGTACTTTCCCTTTGATCCGCCTTAGACGCGCTGTGTGTTTACAGGGACCTGGTATGTGTGACTTGGGCAACAAAGAGGGCTGTATAACTAAGGTGTGACAATTTCTTTGTTTTAAAATCCCTCTGCGATATCGTTCATCCCAGGAAGTCTATTTACTGGGGGTTCGTTTTGAGGACTGCCCATAATTTTTCCTTTCATCACATGAATGTTATATGTTCTAGGGGAAATGACTGAATAGTAATTCAAATGTCTTAAATCCAGGGTTCAACCCAGTCACCACTTAGATTTTTAATAAAAACCGTCACCGCTGCCGAAGACTTCTGGTGTAGTCATCTCTCGTTCTGCCAACGACCTTGTCAAAGAGACTGAAGAGGTGACAGAGGTTTGGGCCATCCTCTTACCCTTAGGATGGAAAACTACCCATCGACGGCGGGGTAATTAGCAACGATCTACATATAAGTCTACAAACTTACACCGCAAGCCACCGTGTGGTGTGTAGCGGAGGGAACCCTATACGACTAATAGTCATTTCTTTCCTGTTACACTCGCAAAACAGACCGTGGTCAAAACCGGTTGTCTATGTGACTCTGTATGCCACGATACCTAACAGTTACTGCTAGTGTGGCTGCTCTTCCAAACAGCATCCAATATGCGCAAATCAGCTTCGTTTTTACCTGCAGTTACTCGTACTTTCAGCACTTGGGCTGTGCGTGGTTCTGTTTAAAAGGAACAACTCGATGTAGTCGTAGGGACGGGCTGCGCAAGTCTACTTTCATGCTCCGCAGCTAATCCGTTGCAAATAATAATCTGTAAGCTGTGATCCTGCAGTCCAATTGTCTATGCATTGGCTAGAATTGCAAGTTATTAAAATACAAAACAAAAGTGAAGTGGATAATTTAATAACAAGGATTCTATTCTAACGTTTGTAGTTGATGAATATGTCAGAGACACATTCAAACCTCTCACAATACAAAATTTCTTCTCAAGTTAAAGTATGGTGGCAGTCATTCACCACCCAGAATTAAACACTTCCACGAGTGAATGCCACTCGTTAACACAGGCAGGTCTGCCTTCTTCCAGAATGGTCATCCAAGTGTCCTCGTTCTTCGAGACGTGACGTAGTTAAACTCTCGTAGTGGCCGTTCACGGCCCAGAATACATCACCCACATGACAGAATAAAATATTATATCACAGGCAGGTCTGCCTTCTTCAAGATCATATTAAAAGTGTCCAGAAACGCTCCCTCGAGCTCTTCACTAGATAAAGACCCACTTTTCTCTTGAATCCCGTAGAGTTCAACTCCTGTCTGCTTTTACATTGAATGAAAGCAGTAACCACCAAAAATACATGTTGTTAAGTTCTACGTCCGTCAATTGACTCAACTTGACCATTATCTGGGATAAACTAATATACACTGCCGGTCATTAAAACTGCTACACCACGAAGATGACGTGCTACAGACGCGGAATTTAACCGACAGGAAGAAGATGTTGTGATATGCAAATGATTAGCTTTTGAGAGCATTCAGACAAGGTTGGCGCAGGTGGCGACACCTACAGCGTGCTGACATGAGGAAAGTTTCCAACCGATTTCTCATTCACAAACAGCAGTTGACCGGCGTTGCCTGGTGAAACGTTGTGATGCCTCGTGTAAGGAGGAGAAATGCGTACCGTCACGTTTCCGACTTTGAAAAAGGTCGGATTGTAGCACATCGCGATTGCGGTTTATCGTATCGCGACATTGCTGATCGCGTTGGTCGAGATCCAATGACTGTTAGTAGAATATGGAATCGGTGGGTTCAGGAGGGTAATACGGAACGCCGTGCTGGAGCCTTATGGCCTCGTATTACTAGCAGTCGAGGTGACGGGCATCTTATCCGTATGGCAGTGACGGAAAGTGCAGCCATGTCTCGATCCCTGAGTCAACAGATGGAGACGTTTGCAAGACAACAACCATCTGCACGAACAGTTCGACGACGTTTGCAGCAGCATGGACTATCAGCTCGGAGACCGTGGCTGCAGTTACCCTTGACGCTGGATCACAGACAGGAGCGCCTGCGATGGTGTACTCAACGACGAACCTGGGTGCACGAATGGCAAAACGTCATTTTTTCGAATGAATCCTGGTTCTGTTTACAGCATCATGATGGTCGCATCCGTGTTTGGCGACATCGCGGTGAACGCACATTGGAGGCGCGAATTCGTTACCGCCATACTGGCGTATCACCCGGTGTGATGGTATGGGGTGCCATTGGTTACACGTCTCGGTCACCTCTTGTTCTCATTGACGGAACTTTGAACAGTGGACGTCACATTTCAGATGTGTTACGACCCGTGGCTCTACCCTTCATTCGATCCCTGCGAACCCTATATTTCAGCAGGATAATGCACGACTGCATGTTGCAGGTCTTGTACGGGCCTTTCTGGATACAGAAAATGTTCTACTGCTACCCTGACCAGCACATTCTCCAGATCTCTCACCAGTTGAAAACGTCTGGTCAATGGTGGCCGAGCAGCTGGCTCGTCTCAATACGCGTCACTACTCTTGATGGGCAGCTGTACCTGTACACTCTATCCGAGTTCTGTTTGATTCAGTGCCTAGACTTATCAAGGCCGTTATTACGGCCAGAGGTGGTTGTTCTGGGTACTGATTTCTCAGGATCTATGTACCCAAATTGCATGAAAATGTAATCACATGTCAGTTCTAGTATAATATATTTGTCCAATGAATACCCGTTTATCATCTGCATTTCTTCTTGGTGTAGCAATTTTAATAGCTAGTAGTGTATTACAACAATATTTCAATAAAGAAATGTTGCAAACGGTCACAATCAAAGCATTCACAATAAATATAAATAAATGTTTGACCTTAATTAAATAAGCCTGTATTCTTGCGCAAATGCACTCATGATAAATGATAACATATTGTTTAAACAATTATTTAAGCCTGCCTGTCAATAACGTCTTTTGACAGTATTTTACAAAGGTGACGTCAGCTAACACATGCGATTAACCGCTTCTTAAATCACCATGATTCTGTATTCTTAATTATAATTAATATTTAAATAAATTTACTGGCAAAATAATAAAGTATTCATTAAATAAATACGTAAATATAACCAAACATGAGGTATTCATGTATTGCTGTACAACTGTGGATGATATGATGTTCTGAAAAACATTTTCATAATGACAAGATATTAAAAAAAAGGTTAAGGTATGCAGGGTTAAGAGATGATAGCTAAAGCAAAATGCTATATCGTATGAGATAACAAATATTGAAATTACATGAAGCATTTAAAAGTTGTTAATTCAGAGGATCGTTCTGAAATTTTTACCCATTGTGAAATATTGACCTTTGCTGTTTTAAAGAGCTTGAAAATATCGTTGTGCAATTAGAAGCACCTCATTTTTCTGAGATCGCAGATGTATTCTGATTTCCTTAAATACTTGACTGTGAATTATTACAGATTTTCAAAGAGCTGTAAGAAGCCATCTTTCAGCTCATCTGACACTCCGCCATTTCTTGGAGCATTGTCTGTCCTCTTAAGCGACATTCCACTGTTAAACTTCTCCGTACTGCGATTAACACATATCTGACGCTATACTGATGCCTTTGCACCTGGCTCGCCTGCAGTAGTGGCCGCTATGTGCTCTCGCTCCTGGGGCCATACAGCTCCCAAACAAATTTAATTCGCCTCGTACCAATACTAAGCAGCCGATGAACATACTTACTTACGCATAACGTTATATGTATGAGCCGTAATTTCCCGTTCTTATCTTCGTGGTTCTTTCACGAAATGTATGTTTGTGGCAGAAGAATCGTTCTGCAGTCAGCCTTAAATGCCGGCTCTCTAAATTTTCTCAATACTGTTCCCCAAAACGAACTTCGTTTTCACTTCAGGGATTCCCCTTTGCATTCCTGAAGCGTCTCCGTAACACTTGGGACTTCTTCGAACCTGTAACAAATCTAGCAGCTGGCATGTGGATGCAGAACACAATGAAAATCACAACATTAAGCATCAAGGATGTGTATACATAGGATATGTGGCCTGGAACTGATATACACTCCTGGAAATTGAAATAAGAACACCGTGAATTCATTGTCCCAGGAAGGGGAAACTTTATTGACACATTCCTGGGGTCAGATACATCACATGATCACACTGACAGAACCACAGGCACATAGGCACAGGCAACAGAGCATGCACAATGTCGGCACTAGTACAGTGTATCTCCACCTTTCGCAGCAATGCAGGCTGCTATTCTCCCATGGAGACGATCGTAGAGATGCTGGATGTAGTCCTGTGGAACGGCTTGCCATGCCATTTCCACCTGGCGCCTCAGTTGGACCAGCGTTCGTGCTGGACGTGCAGACCGCGTGAGACGACGCTTCATCCAGTCCCAAACATGCTCAATGGGGGACAGATCCGGAGATCTTGCTGGCCAGGGTAGTTGACTTACACCTTCTAGAGCACGTTGGGTGGCACGGGATACATGCGGACGTGCATTGTCCTGTTGGAACAGCAAGTTCCCTTGCCGGTCTAGGAATGGTAGAACGATGGGTTCGATGACGGTTTGGATGTACCGTGCACTATTCAGTGTCCCCTCGACGATCACCAGTGGTGTACGGCCAGTGTAGGAGATCGTTCCCCACACCATGATGCCGGGTGTTGGCCCTGTGTGCCTCGGTCGTATGCAGTCCTGATTGTGGCGCTCACCTGCACGGCGCCAAACACGCATACGACCATCATTGGCACCAAGGCAGAAGCGACTCTCATCGCTGAAGACGACACGTCTCCATTCGTCCCTCCATTCACGCCTGTCGCGACACCACTGGAGGCGGGCTGCACGATGTTGGGGCGTGAGCGGAAGACGGCCTAACGGTGTGCGGGACCGTAGCCCAGCTTCATGGAAACGGTTGCGAATGGTCCTTGCCGATACCCCAGGAGCAACAGTGTCCCTACTTTGCTGGGAAGTGGCGGTGCGGTCCCCTACGGCACTGCGTAGGATCCTACGGTCTTGGCGTGCATCCGTGCGTCGCTGCGGTCCGGTCCCAGGTCGACGGGCACGTGCACCTTCCGCCGACCACTGGCGACAACATCGATGTACTGCGGAGACCTCACGCCCCACGTGTTGAGCAATTCGGCGGTACGTCCACCCGGCCTCCCGCATGCCCACTATACGCCCTCGCTCAAAGTCCGTCAACTGCACATACAGTTCACGTCCACGCTGTCGCGGCATGCTACCAGTGTTAAAGACTGCGATGGAGCTCCGTATGCCACGGCAAACTGGCTGACACTGACGGCAGCGGTGGACAAATGCTGCGCAGCTAGCGCCATTCGACGGCCAACACCGCGGTTCCTGGTGTGTCCGCTGTGCCGTGCTTGTGATCATTGCTTGTACAGCCCTCTCGCAGTGTCCGGAGCAAGTATGGTGGGTCTGACACACCGGTGTCGATGGGTTCTTTTTTCCATTTCCAGGAGTGTATATATATATATATATATATATATATATATATATATATATATATATATATATATATATATATATATATATATCACGATCTCTTCAGTGGCAAAAGATTCCAAATCATCAGCCCATCTAGATCTCTGGGGGCAGGTTGCCAAGGGGTAGGTGACAATGAAAAAAATGTTGATCAACCAATGAAGTTCAACGAGTAGGGGTATGGATTGTCAGAAGTTTTAGTATGGTAGGGAAACTGGAAAATCTAAAAAGGGAAATGAAAAGGCTCAGTCTACATATAATGGGGTCAGTGATGTGGAATGGAAAGGAGATAAACACTTCTGGTCAAATAATCACAGGGTAATATCAACAAGAGCAGAAATGGTGTAACTGTAATAGGATTCGTAGTATATAGGCAGGTACTGCAAAGAGTGAGTTACTGTGAGAGTTTCAATAACATGAAGGGATTTTTTCGTCTGAAATGACAGGAAACCAACGTAAAACCTTTAGTTCACTACGGCTGTAGACACTGCGATACTTCAGTTGTAAAGGAAAGGACATATCTAAAGATGGCCGTCACATCAATTAGACAGACAAATGTAACTATGAAGAACATGACTGACAAGAAAGCTTGAGTAACAGAGGAAATACTTCAGTTATCAATGAAAGAAGAAAGTATAGAAATATTCAGGAAATGACAGCTGTATAACACCATGGATCAAACAAATAGGAAGTGCAGGGAAGCAGACGCGACATGATTGCAGTAAAACTGTGAAGAAATCGAGAAACATATGATCGACAGAAGGACTGTCTCAGATAAAGAAAAACCAAACCAGCCTGAAAGTATAGCGATCAACGTTCAAAGTCCAACAGAAATTTCACTATTAAACGCAAAGAAGAGAGCACGTTCGCGGGGAAAGTACACTGAACGCCAGTATGAGGAGAAAGAAATGCCTGACAACATGGCAGAAAAGGAAATGATAGACGATTTGCAACACATTGAAACGTCCCCTTAGAAAAATTAATGAATTACTGTGCTGATAAACCTCTTACATTATTTGATTTTCAAACAGCTGAACAGAACTGAACGTACTCAGACATTTCTCTCTTTACTTACTCTGATCAACACTAAACTGACACACAATGTTTTTAGTGCAACAGAATCTGACTTTCAATAATCCTTACAAAAGAATGGCCCTGACTAACATTAACCTATATCTTTCACAAATCACTTACCTCACAAAAATCTTCGTTACTCAAGCTACTGCAATACAGCGAGCGCCACTACTGCCAGCTAAATAAAAGATTCAAACTACTGAAGGCACTGACTACTGATAGGCATAGTTAGCAAATGAAAGATTTTGATAGAGAACAAACAATGTATTTACCTTAATAGTGTTCAAAAGTCATAATATATATATCAGTTCATGATATCCAGAAATTTACTGTCTCTGTCCAGATCATCCGTCTCTAAACTCCGCCATCTCACTCCCCACATCCACCACTGCTGGCGGCTCACCTCCAACTGCGCAACGCTACGTGATGTTAACATCCAACTGCCCAGCACTACAATAGCCAACAACAATGCAAACCAGCCACAGACTGCACACAGCACAGCCAGTGATTTTCATGCAGAGCGCTACGTGGCGTTACCAATATAAAAACCTAAACAGCCTATTTACATAGCCCCCATGCTCCCCACAAAAAATGTTTACAAACTGTTTTGGGCACTCGTCAATACATATTTGCTAAAAATTTTCACAGTGACAATAACAAAGAAATCAAATGCACACACTTATTGATACACTGTTGGTCAAAAGCTAAAATTTTCTCACAGTCCATAAAGACAGTCCTGATCGTTCATCATAGTAAAATTGCAGTGTTTTTCTCAAAGTCTGAGCAGTAAAAGAAAATGCACACGGAAGTAGTGGATTTCCATACAGTCTTGAAGATGTAGTGTTGTCCTTCCAACGGAGAGACAGTGCTGACTCTTGGTATGCAGACAGGTAATGGGCCATAACAGAGCAAGCCCACAGCAGAGTCAGTCGAAGTTTTGAAGAATATTGGTATGTAAGTCATCACATAGCAGACCACTGTAGTCTTGTTAGAGATTACGTGCAAATGCTACCAGTCCCATTTTTTTCTCGCATATTCTGCTTGCACTATGACCAACAAAAACGTGTGCAGTGAAATGTACCTTAACTTTAAGAACTGGTGTCTAATTATAAATTTACAACATAAGAATACAATTACAAAGATACAAATTGCATCATTAAAGAACATAACAATACAGATAACATTTGTAGTAGTACAAGCTTTACAAAGGAATAGAAATAAACAGATACATCAGTGTTACAGGAATTATGACATAAGTACATAGATGAAAGATCAGAATAACTTTCGAAACATCAACTTCACACATGAGCATTAAAACAAAACAGAATAAATAATGTCTAAACATCTTTACAAAGTAAATAACATAGTATTAATGCAAATTATATTTGAGGAAACAGTATTCCTAATCAGAGTTAATGTAGCTTAGTATTAGAAGAGAAAAAAGTTCTATGAAACAGTACACAGAGACAGGAAGAACACAAAGACACAAGGGTACACAAAAAATAGAGGAATAATACAAAAGGAAAGACAGGGTTCGTTTTCAGTGTAACATTCGGTACTGCAGTCCAACCCAAAACTTCATTCCATAGATCTTTCCTCTGATTTGAACATTTGCTCCTGCAAAAAAAAAAAAAAAAAAAAAAAAAAAAAAAAAAAAAAAAAAAAAAAAAATCCTATCTAACCCTTTTAAATAAATATTTCTTATTGTACAATACTCATTTTTTCCCAAATCTTTTTCATATTACTTCGCAATGCATTTCTTCCCTATTCTTCATAGTTAGTTTCTTATATAGTTTAGCCCCTCTTAAGTTAACTTACATCTACTGAGCTCAGATATACATACTAAGGGATGAGGCAATGCAGCAACACACAACAAATTAACACAAACAGAAATGACAAAAAAAATGCAAATTGGCAAAGCAAGCAGCATTATATCAAAATTAGCAGAGCAAATGCAACATTATCACTAATATGAGCCAATGTGCAGCAAAAAGAAAAATAAATCAGTAGTAAAACTGGCTTAACAGAGTAATACAAAGTGAAATTTAATAGCACTATGCCTGGCAACCAGCAGCAGCAAATGCAATAACTTATACCTAAGCATGACAAAGCTCAAGCAGAAAAAATATTACAGTAAAATGGCCATGTTTAATACCTATGTCATATCTTAACACTAGAGTGATGCATCACAAGAACTTACTCTAGCAAACAAGTTACCAAATCGTAAAAAAATTATTTTTGCAATTCCTGTGAAGGGAAATGTCTATTTATGTTCCCTCGTTTTCTTGGAAGTAGATCATAAAATTATTATTTACTGGATCTGTAGGCATAAAATAACTATATTAGTACATCTATTAAATTTTATTTTAACCAATGCTGCAGTGCAGCTAGGAACTAGATATTAAACAAAATGAGCAATCTCTCAACTAGAAAGACAATAGATGTAAAATGTTTCTCATCATTTCATTAGGCATTTTAGTAAATACCATAAATTAAGAGCTCCACAATGTAATCATATGTTTTTAAGTTTGAGTGTGTCGTATTTGCGATGCTTTCTGCAAAGGAATGTCAATAGTGAGGTTAATGGTCTCCTTTTTCTCCACCTGTGCCTCTGAAAGGCACACACTAATGGCTTTTTTTCCAGGCGACTGTGGCACAGCTGGGTGCTTACAGTTCATTACGTCAAGGTGACCTACCTTCCTTACCGAAACATTTACGACATCATTTTCCGCTACAGTCACAGTTTGATACAAATAAAATATCACAGGTGGAAATATTTGTGTTACAAATCTGTAGAAACAAAATCCTATAAATATAACAGTGTCCAAAAAATTTTCGGCGGCATTGTGATACATTCACACATGTACACACATTTCATAACTCTTAAAGTACGATTCTTGGTTTCCAACATCCTTTTCACATATCAGAGTCCCTAACCACTATTATTACTCCTTACCTTATTACACATATACATATTCGTCGACACTTCAATGTTTCAACATAATAAATATGTAGCATAATCAAATTTCTCATATAGCATCAACTTATTGATGGTAAACATACCTCAACAGCTTAAAACACATCGTCATCGTAATAATAACATCATAAAAACTCAGCCAAATCTCAAAAATGTCGTAGCTTTCTGCAATAATTTCAAAACCTATAAAAAATTCTCTGCTCATTTCAGTAGTGTCATCTACCTCAAATGTACATTAAAAATCACGATCCCATATCAAATACGTCATTCAAAGCTCTCATAATGTTACAATGGTTCCAAAAAAATATGAACAGTTCACAAAGTACAGACAAAATACAATTTCATAAGTGTGAAGTTATCCAGTTGTGTAATTACGTAAACTTCTGTCACTGATGTAGTAAAAAAAATGTTTGTCTCTCTCAGTTAAATGATCAGATAGCTGTGTAATTCTGTGTTACAGAAATATGGTACCGATGTGTAAAGTTGTATAAGCAAATATCATATTAGCTAGGGCTTCTTGTGCTTGCCAAACACATGGTACACAAAGTAAGCGTGTACCCCCCTGAGGATTAATGTAATTATACCCTCAAGTGTTACAGATTACGGCAATGGAATAAAATGTATCACGGAAAACCTTTGTATCATTGTACTTCAAAAATCCTTAAAAATAAATGTTTTAAGTACAAAATTAATTGCTCAAATGCCTGTGCTGTTGCGCTAAACTGTGCGTCTTGTTGTAAGACAATCTCTGTCATTAGATAAGGGTAAAAAATGCGCCAAGTGTCGTAATTATCGTCGTATATAAGCGAAATTATGTAGAAGTCAATGTACTTACCTCGTAATAAACAAAAGGGATTTGCTATGTGCATAGGTATCGCAGTTATTACGTACAGTACCGTGATCAAGAAAGTACTATACTGTAATGTATTGTTGTGCTACGAAAAAGCCTGTCTCATTGTAGCTACACCACAAAAGTTACTACTAAAACATGTTTTACTTTCCAGAAGAATTCAGAAAAACTGTGTAGATATAAAACAGATACAGCGCAAAAGCAATAATATAAATTGGGTCACTCATTAGTAGCGTCATGATATAATCGTGTAACTAATCACTGTGTCATCTGGTATCTCTCAGAAAGTACCTTAAATCCGGAATGTATTTTCAAGTAAACCAAAATGTTGCATTAAAATCTCATTAGCAGTACCCATATATGTTCTAAGTATGTAAGCCTTATAGTCATTACGTAATTGTGCAACTAACAAGCAAGAATGTACACACACAATAACACTGTGTTGTCTGTTCACTATAACAATGCAATCGTAATTACTGTGTAAATATGTTCCCTAGGTTCTAGACTGGATAGTTAACTTCAAAACATTGTTGCATGTTAACAGTTTCTCAGTGTGCCAATTGTACTAGTAGCGTGAAGTGAAAAATTTTATGGCAAAGACTAAGTTAAAAAGCAGATTATCTTTCAATAAACGGTTTTACATGTGAAATGTGGTGCAATCTATTACCCTTTATAGTGTGCAGACTTTCAACTTCAAAGCAATTATCATGTCGTACACGTCGGTAAGGAATGCTAAAATTTTTCTCAAGGTTAGCGTGTATGTTATTTTTCCCTGAGTCACCTGGCGCATGTGGCTGCCTGCGGTGCGAGTCATTGTCTGTTTCTTTGTTGGCACGCGTCGTTATTGGGATCTGGAGACCTAACTTCTACAAATTCACCTTGTCGAGAGGGCCCTGTCCTGTTTAAATCCCGCCAGTTGTGACGCAATCCAGGTCTGTCGTTACGATTATATCGTCTGTCGTCATGTCGGTAGATTCCATAATTTCTTTTTTGTCGGTCATGTAGTGGAGAATTTCTCCCTGAATCGTAACTGTGCGCTGAACTGTTGTATCTGAATTTATTCTGTCTCTCTTGATAATAATTGTTTTGGTTCCCATATTGTCTGTTTCTATGGTTGTCTCTGTCACATTCATTACTATGGAAAAGCGATCTTTCTCTGTAATTATTACTACTCTGCCACCGGTTGTCATACGGGTGGTGTCTGTTTTGGTCACGATTTACGTTGTAAGAATAGCCTTGTCGTGTCCATTTATTATTTCTGTCATCGTGGAAATATGACGGATGTGACCTGTAATTTTAGTGCTCCCGTTTTCGCGTTCCGCGATTGTCAGTGTCACTTTCCAATTCTTGTAACAGTCCCTGAAAAGCTTCAATGGTGTCTTTGCAACGTCTTGCCAATATAGTATGTCGTAAATGTTCAGGTAATTTGATTAAGCAAATGCAGATGAGTTCGGAGGGGCTGTAAGGGTTTGACAAGTACTGATTCTTTTGCAACATGTCTTCAAAATATTTCACAAGACTGGAAAATTCAGATTGTTCGAAATGTTTCATAATTATGATGCTATGTTTTACTCGGTCTTGTGTGGCTTGAGACCAACATATTTAGAGGAAGGCATGATAAAATTCTCCTTCACTGTGACAATCGTGAATGACCGATTGCATTCTCTCAGCTGGTTCATTCTCTAAGTAGCCACACATAAATTCTAATATGTGCTCTAATGACTACTTGGGAGGAAGACAATGAGAGAATTGATGAAACCACGCTTGTGGATGAATGTCGTTGCCAGAATTCTTAAATGTTTTGAATATACGTGTAGTAATGAACAGCTTATAGTCAAAATCATCGTGTCGGCGAGTCGCATATCGGTCATTGTTACATCGTGTCGGCGGTCCCATTCAAAATTCGGTGCACCTTGCCAATTTCTATCATAATTTCCGAAATGCCCTGTGTTATTATTTTGTGGCTTTTCCGTATTTCTAAGTCCCTCTTCCCGTGTTGGATCGCGAGTGTCTTCTGAAATATGTAATTTTTGTATTACTTGTGCCAACTGATCTTGTACTTCCCGGATTTCTCTTTCGTGTTGCGTATTAATTTGATTCTGATTTTGTTTGAATTTCTTAATTTTTTCATACTCTTCTGTGTCAGTGATGGCTACAGGTCTTGTGTCATTCAGATCATCATCCACCTTTGTAGATAAGTTAGTGAACTGATCCGAAAGTTCGGCTACTTTCTCCAATAGTGAACTTATTTTATCAGTGTGTTTTTCTGCACCAAGTTGCAGAGTGTCCATTTGTGTTGAAATCGTATCTACTGTGTCCTTTAAGTTTTCCTGAGTTTTTGCAAGTTGCGTGACCGAATCGGTAGATGCAACTGAGTCAATTTTAGCTTGCAAGGTGTCGTGATTTTGATGAACAACAGTTTTGCAGTTCCTTTATGGCTGCTTCGTGGTTCCGAAATGCATTTTAATGACGCGAAAAAATAGGTTGGAAATGCTCACAAATTTGTGTTTTTACGTCTTTACAGACTTTTTGATATTTCGATTCGATTTTATGTAACTCAGTAGTTAAATCTTCACGTGTTTGTTCAAGCGTGGTGTCTAACTTTCGAAGATTTTGCTCCATTGTGTCTAACGTTTGAAGATTTTGTTCCATTGTGTCTAACTTTTGAAGATTTTGTTCCATTGTGTCTAACTTTCGTAGCCTTTGTCACATTTGTTGCATTAACTGTAATAACAATGCTCTGGTGTCTGAAACATGTTCCTCAGTGCTATTCGGCAGTGCATTTGAACCGGCAATATTCGCATTTTGAAAAGCAGAAAATGTGTCTTGACTTATTTGAGAAAACGGTGAGGACGCAAAACCTGAATCTACAGTATTTGCAAGATTGTGTCCTGTCATTTCGGATTCCGGAGGCGAGCTGTTGCCGACTGATCGATCGATAATGCTTCCCTGTTCACTAATTGTTTCACTGCCTACACCATTATTTGCAGCCCGCTCCATTTCGATATGCACAATTACCAAATTACTACTTTGAACATTAGTTAATTCATTACTCGGCGGCGCTAACACACTGCTTTCGTCTTCACTGTCATTTCTCAGTTTACTTTGAAGCCTAGTATAACGTTTTTCACACGCCATTACTGTCACAATATCTCACACGACAACACAGAAAAGCACAATTTGAAGAGTAAAATAAGAAAACACATTAACATAGCATTGAAAATAATACCTCGTTAATTGCTAGTGCACCTACGAAATACTTGGTACAAATCTACCTGCATGCCACAACTGCTTTACTGTACAACAATGAAAGACTGCAACTACAAAGGAGATTCTCTCTACAATTACGCGCTAGCAATAAACAAAAGCTACACTAACTACACAAACTACAAGGAAAAAATCAGAAGATTCCAGTGAGGTATCCTCGGCTAAGGGTCGCATATGAAACGTCCCCTTAGAAAAATTAATGAATTACTGTGCTGATAAACCACTTATATTATTTGATTTTCAAACAGCTGAGCAGAACTGAATGTACTCAGACATTTCTCTCTTTACTTATTCTGATAAACACTATACTGACACACAATATTTTTAGCGCAACGGAATCTGACTTTCAATAATCCCTACAAAAGAATGGCCCTGACTAACATTAACCTGTACCTTTCACGAATCACTTACCTCACAAAAATCTTCGTTACTCATGCTACTGCAATACAGCGAGCGCCACTACTGCCAGCTAAATAAAAGATTCTAACTACTGAAGGCACTAACTACTGATAGGCATAGTTAGCAAATGAAAGATTTTGATAGAGAACAAACAATGTATTTACCTTAATAGTGTTCAAAAGTCATAATATATATTTATCAGTTCATGACATCCAGTCTTACAAATTTACTGACTCTGTCCAGATCATCCGCTCTCAAAACTCCGCCATCTCACTCCCCACATCCACCACTGCTGGCGGCTCACCTCCAACTGCGCAACGATACGCGCTGTTAACAGCCAACTGCCCAACACTATAATACCCATCAACAATGCAAACCAGCCACAGACTGCACACAGCACAGCCAGTGATTTTCATACGGAGCGCTACGTGGCGTTACCAAAATAAAAACCTAAACAGCCTACTTACAACATAGGTGTTCCAGTATTAGAATTGACGTTCCCACAGGTGTTTGGAAGATTTGAGCTCAAATAACGTCGAAGACATAGGTAATATTGCTTCGGAATTTCCACAATCATTGAGGCAATGGTCAACCAATAAACTATTCAAGCTGGTCTGTGTAATCACTAGGCTGCACAAATACCATCAGACTGTGAAATATCCACACAATCAAAAAGATAACATTGGTAGATAACGGACAAAATTATGGCAAAAACAACTTAGAGGCTCCTACATCCAAGCTGATGTCAAGAACAGTACACGCAACAATGGAAAAGAGAGTCGAGAGTCCAGAATGAGATTTTCACTCTGCAGCGGAGTGTGCGCTGATATGAAACTTCCTGGCAGATTAAAACTGTGTGCCCGACCGAGACTCGAACTCGGGACCTTTGTCTTTCGCGGGAAAGTGATCTACCAAGTGAGCTACCGAAGCACGACTCACGCCCGGTACTCACAGCTTTACTTCTGCCAGTATCTCGTCTCCTACCTTCCAAACTTTACAGAAGCTCTCCTGCGAACCTTGCAGAACTAGCACTCCTGAAAGAAAGGATATAGCGGAGACATGGCTTGGCCACAGCCTGGGGGATGTTTCCAGAATGAGATTTTCACTCTGCAGCGGAGTGTGCGCTGATATGAAAATTCCTGGCAGATTAAAACTGTGTGCCCGACCGAGACTCGAACTCGGGACCTTTGCCTTTCGCGGGCAAGTGCTCTACCAACTGAGAAGCAATTCAGAGGCGGGCTGCTGGATTTGTTACTGGTAGGTTTGATCATCAGGCGAGTGTTACGGAAATGCTTCAGGAACTCGGGTGGGAGTCTGTAGAGGAAAGGAGTCGTTCTTTTCGTGAATCTGAGGAAATTTAGAGAACCAACAGTTGAGGCTGACTGCAGTACAATTTTACTACCGCCAACTTACAGTTCGCGGAAAGACCACAAAGATAACATAAGAGAGATTAGGGGTCGTACATAGGCATACAAGCAGTCATTTTTCCCTCGTTCTGTTTGGGAGAGGAACAGGGAGAGAAGATGCTAGTTGCGCTACGAGGTACCCTCCACCACGCACCGTATGGTCGTTTGCGGAGTATGTATGTAGATGTAGTAAAGTCGGCTGGTGCCTTAAGTATTGAACCGCGACGCAATTTGTATGTTCCATCGACATTTCGAGGGTGTCAGAGTTAGAATTAACTGTCAGTGGTGCGTCGCAGACAAGAAACTTGACTCCCAGGAGAACATACATCCGGTGATTGTAGGCGCATTAGTCGCTTGGAGAAAAGATGGCTGGAGACTGAAATATTGCTTCGCGACTCAATTTGTGTGTTCCATCGTCATTACAAGGGTGCGAGGGTTACAATTAACTGTCAGTGGAGTGTGGGAAACAAGCAGATTCACTTCCAGGAGAACGTCAATTCGGTGACAGAGGGACTTCTATTGCTTGGAGACAAGTCTGCTGGGAACGGAGGTATAGGTACAATACGCAGTTTGAGCGACCTATGGTCTTTACAAGGGTGGGAGTGTAACAATTAACTGTCATTGGTGCGACTGGAACTAGACACTTTCCTCCCAGGGGAACGAAAATCAGGTGACCGTCGCTGCGTTAGTCGCTTTTAGAGAATTCGCCTAGAGACTGATGTATTGAATCGCGACGCAGTTTGTATGTTACATCGTCATTACAAGGGTGCCAGCTTTACAATAAACTATCAGTCGTGTATAGGAACAAGGAACTTTATTCCGCGGCGAAAGTAAATCCGGCGACTGTATCTGCGTAAGTCGGATGGACGAACGACGGCTGGAGATGCAAGTATTGAAACGAGACGTAATTTATGCGTTCCATCGTCATTAAGAGGGTGCGATGGATTACCATTAACGGTTGCGATGGAGACATGAAATTTAAATAACAATAGAACCTAAATCGGGTGACAGTAGCCACGTTAATCGTTTGGAGGAAAGTCAGCTGGTGATATAGGTATTGAATGGCGACGCAATTTGTGTTATCCATCGTCATTACGACGGTGTGAGGATTACAATTAAGTGTTAGTGGAGAGTCGCAAACAAGGAACTTGAAACCCAGGAGTTCGTCGATCCAGTGACTGTGGGTGTGTAAGTCACTAGGGGAAAAGTCGCCTAAAGACTGAAGTACTGATTCGCGACGCAATTTGTGTGTTCCATCGTCATTACGAGGGTGCGAGGGTTACAATTAACAGCCCATGGTGCGTCGGAAACTTGAAACTTGACTAACAAGAGACTCTAAATCGGGTTACTGAAGCTATGTTACTCTCTTGGAGAGAAGTCAGCTGAAGCCTAAAATATTGTTTCGCGACGCAATTTGTGTGTTCCATCGTCATTACGAGGGTGTGAGGGTTACAATTAACAGCCCATGGTGCGTCGGAAACTTGAAACTCGAGTAACAGGAGAATCTAAATCGGGTTACCGAAGCCACGGTACTCTCTTGGAGAGAATTCGGCTGGAGCCTGAAGTATTGACTCACGACGCAATTAGAGTGTTCCATCGTCAATACGAGGGAGCGAGCGTTACAATTAACAGCCCGTGGTGTGTTGGAAACTTGAAACTTGAATAACAGGAGAATCTAAATCTGGTTACTGAAGCCACGTTCCTCACTCGGAGAGAAGTCGGCTGGAGTCTGAAATGCTGATTCGCGACGCAATTTGTGTGTTCCATCGTCATTATGAGGGTGCGAGGGTTACAATTAACAGACCGTGGTGCGTCGGAAACTTGAAACTTGACTAACAGGACATTCTAAATCGGGTTACCGAAGCCACATTTCTCCCTTGGAGAGAAGTCGGCTGGAGACTGAAGTATTGATTCGTGACACAATGTGTGTGTTCCATCGTCATTACGAGGGTGCGAGGATTACAATTAAGAGCCCCTGGTGAGTCAGAAACTTGAAACTTGACTAACAGGAGAATGTAAGTCGGGTTACCAAAGCCACGTCAGTCTCTCGGAGAGAAGTCGGCTGGAGACTATTGATTCGCGACGCAATTTGTGTGTTTCTTTCACATTACGGGGGGGCAAGGGGTGCAATTAACAGATTGTGGTGCGTCGGAAAATTGAAACTTGTCTAACAGGAGAATCGAAATCGGATTACCGGAGCCACGTTACTCTCTTGGAGAGAAGCCGGCTGGAGACTGAAGTATTGACTCGCGACGCAATTTGTGTGTTCCACCGTCATTACGATGCTGCGAGTGTTACAGTTAACAGCCTGTGGTGCGTCGGAAACTTGACACCTGACTAACTGGAGAATCTAAATGGGGTTACTGAAACCACGTTACTCTCTTGGAGAGAAGTCAGCTGGAGACTGAAGTATTGATTCGCAACGCAATTGGGGTTCCATCGTCATTACGTGGGTGCGAGGGTTACAATTAACAGCCCGTGGTGCGTCGGAAACTAGAAACTCGACTAACAAGAGAATCTAAATCGGCTTGCCGAAGCCACATTTCTCTCTTGGAGAGAAGTCCGTTGGAGACTGAAGTTTTGACTCGCGATGCAATTTGTGTGTTCCATCGTCGTTACGAGGGTGCGAGGGTACAATTAACAACTCGTGGAGCGTCGGAATCTTGAAAATCAATCGAATCTAAATCGGGTTACCGAAGCCACGTTACTCTCTTGGAGTGAAGTCGGCCATAGACTGAAGTATTGACTCGCAACGCTGTTTGTGTGCTCCATCGTCATTACGTCGGTGTGTGGGTTACAGTTAACAGCCCGTGGTGCGTCGGACACTTGAAATTTGTCTAACATGAGAATCTAAATCGGGTTACTGAAGCCACGTTACTCTCTTGGTGAGAAGTCGGCTGGAGTTTGAAGTATTGATTCGCGACGCAATTTGTGTGTCCCACAGTCATTACGATGGAGCAACGGTTACTGTTAACAGCCTGTGGTGCGTCGGAAACCTGATACTTTTCTCACAGGAGAATCTAAAGCGAGTTACTGAAGCCACGTTACTCTTTTGGAGTGAAGTCGGCTGGAGTCTGAAGTATTGATTAGCGACGCAATATGAGTGTTCCACCGTCATTACGACGGTGTGAGGGTTACAGTTAACAGCCCGTAGTGCATCGGGAACTTGAAACTTTTCTAACAGGAGAATCTTAATCGGGTTACCGAAGCGACGTTACTCTCCTGGTGAGAAGTCGGCTGGAGTTTGAAGTATTGATTCGCGACGCAATCTTTGTGTCACACTGTCATTATGTTGGTGCAACGGTTACTGTTAACAGCCTGTGGTGCGTCGGAAACCAGAAACTTTTCTAACAGGAGAATCTAAAGCGAGTTACCGAAGCCACGTTACTCTTTTGGAGAGAAGTCGGCTGGAGTCTGAAGTGTTGATCCGCGACGCAATTTTCGTCTTCCACCGTCACTACGACATAGCAAGGGTTACAGTTAAAAGCCCGTGGTGCGTCGGAAACTTGAAACTAGTCTAACAGGAGAATCTAAATCGGGTTACCGAAGACAAGTTACTCTCTTGGAGAGAAGTCACCTGGAGACTGAAGTATTGACTCGCGACGGAATTTGTGTGTTCCATCGTCATTACGAGGGTGCGAGGGTTATAATTAACAGCCCCAGGTGCATCGGAAACTCTAAACTTGTCTAACAGGAGAATCTTAATCGGGTTACCGAAGCGACGTTACTCTCTTGGTGAGAAGTCGGCTGGAGTTTGAAGTATTGATTCGCGACGCAATCTTTGCGTCCCACTGTCATTACGATGGTGCAACGGTTTCTGTTAACAGCCTGTGGTGCGTCGGAAACCTGAAACTTTTCTAACAGGAGAATCTAAAGTGAGTTACCGAGGCCACGTAACTCTCTTGGAGAGAAGTCGGTTGGAGACTCAAGTATTGACTCGTGACGCAGTTTGTGTGTTCCATCGTCATTATGATGGTGCGAGGGTTACAGTTAACAGCCCCTGGTGCGCCGAAAACTTGAAACTTATCTAACAGGAAAATCTAAATCGGGTTACCGAAGCCACGTTTCTCTCTTGGAGAGAAGTCGGCTGGAGACTGAAATATTGATTCGCGACGCAATTTGTGTGTTCCATCGTCTTTACGAGGGTGCGAGGGTTACAATTAACAGCCCAAGGTGCGTCGGAAACAAGATACTAGACTAACAGGAGAATCTAAATTGGGTTACTGAAACCACGTTACTCTCTTGGAGGGAAGTCAGCTGGTGACTGAGGTATTGATTCGCGACGCAATTGGGGTTCCATCGTCATTATGTGGGTGCGAGGGCTACAATTAACAGCCTGTGGTGCGTCGGAAAGTAGAAACTTGACTAACAAGAGAATCTAAATCGGCTTGCCGAAGCCACATTTCTCTCTTGGAGAGAAGTCGGTTGGAGACTGAAGTATTGATCCGCGATGCAATTTGTGTGTTCCATCGTCGTTACGAGGGTGCGAGGGTTGCAACTAAGAGCCCGTGGTGCGGCGGAATCTCGGAAAACCGGGGAATCTAAATCGGGTTACTGAAGCCACTTTACTCTCTTGGAGAGAAGTCGGCTGGTGACTGAAATATTGTTGCGCGACGCAATTTGAGTGTTCCATCGTCTTTACGAGGGTGCGAGGGTTACAATTAACAGCCCGTGGTGCGTCAGAAACTAGAAACTTGACTAACAGCAGAATCTAAATCGGGTTACCGTAGCGACGTTTCTCTCTTGGAGAGAAGTCGACAGGAGAATGAAGGATTGACTCGCGACGATATTTGTGTGTTCCACCGTCATTACGATGGGGCGCGGGTTACAGTTAACAGCCCGTGGTGCGTCAGAAACTTGAAACTTGAATAACACGAGAATCTAAATCGGGTTACCGAAGCCACGTTACTCTCGTGGAGAGAAGTCGGCTGGAGACTGAAGTATTGACTCACGACGCAGTTTGTGTGTTCCATCGTCATTACAATGGTGCAAGGGTTACAGTTAACAGCCCGTGGTGCGTCGGAAACTTGAAACTTGTCTAACAGGAGAATCTAAATCGGGTTACTGAAGCCACGTTACTCTCGTGGAGAGAAGTGGGCTGGAGACTGAAGTATTGACTCGCGCGGCTGTTTGTGTGCTCCATCGTCATTACGATGGTGTGTGGGTTATAGTTAACAGCCCGTGGTGTGTGGGAAACTTGAAACTTGTCTAACATGAGGATCTAAATCGGGTTACTGAAGCCACGTTACTCTCTTGGAGGGAAGTCGGCTGGAGACTGAGGTATTGACTCGCGACGCAATTTGTGTGTTCCATCGTCATTACGATGGTGCAAGGGTTACAGTCAACAGCCCGTGGTGCATCGGAAACTTGAAACTTGTCTAACACGAGAATCTAAATCGGGTTACTGAAGCCATGTTATTCTCTTGGAGAGAAGTCGGATGGGGACTCAGGAATTGACTCGCGACGAAATTTGTCTGTTCCATCGTCATTACGATGGTGCGAGTGTTACAGTTAACAACCCGTGGTGCGTCGGAAACTTGAAACTTGTCTAACAGGAGAATCTAAGACTGGTTACAATAGGCAAGTTACTCTCTTGGAGAGAAGTCGACTGGGGTCTGAAGTATTGATTCGCGACGCAATTTGTGTGTTCCAACGTAATATGAGGGTGCGAGGGTTACAGTTAACAGCCTGTGGTGCGTCCGAAACTAGAAAGTTGACTAACAGGAGAATATAAATCGGGTTACCGAAGCCACATTTCTCTCTTGGAGATAAGTCGGTTGGAGACTGAAGTACAGATTCGCGGCACAATTTGTGTGTTCCATCGTCATTACGATTGTGCAAGGTTACAATTAACAGCCCGTGGTGCATCGGAAACTTGAAACTTGGCTAACAGCAGAATCTAAATCGGGTTACCGAAGCCACGTAATTCTCTTGGAGAGAAGTCGGCCGGAGTCTGAAGTATTGATTCGCGACGCAATATGTGTGTTCCACCGTCATTACGTGTGTGCGAGTGTTACAGTTAGCAGCCCGTGGTGCGTCGGAAACTTGAAACTTTGCTAACAGGAGAATCTAAATCAGGTTACCGAAGCCATATTTCTCTCTTGGAGAGAAGTCGGTTGGAGACTGAAGTATTGACTCGTGACGCAGTTTGTGTGTTCCATCGTCATTATGATGGTGTGAGGGTTACAGTTATTAGCCCGTGGTGCGTCAGAAACTTGAAACTTGTCTAACACGAGAATCTAATTCGGGTTACCGAAGCCATGCTACTCTCCTGGAGCGAAGTCATCTGGAGACTGAATAATTGATTCACCACGCAGATTGTCTGTTCCATTATCATTACAATGGCGCAATGGTTACAGTTAACAGCCCGTGGTGCGTCGGAAACTTGAAACTTGACGAACAGGGGAATCTAAATCTGGTTATCGAAGCCATATTTCTCTCTTGGAGAGAACTCTGCTGGAGACTCAAGTAGTGACTCGCGACGCAGTTTATCTGTTCCATCGCCATTATGATGGTGCGAGTGTTGCAGCTAACAGCCCCAGGTGCATCGGAAACTTGAAACTTCTCTAACAGGAAAATCCAAAGGAGGTTACCGAAGCCACGTTAGTCTCTTGGAGAGAAGGCGGCTGGAGTCCGAAGTATTGATTCGCCACGCAATTTGAGTGTTCCACTGTCATTACGATGGTGCAACGGGTACAGTTAACAGCCCGTGGTGCGTCGGAAACCTGAAACATTTCTAACAGGAGAATCTAAAGTAAGTTACCGAAGCCACGTTACTCTCTTGGAGAGAAGGCGGCTGGAGTCCGAAGTATTGATTCGCCACGCAATTTGAGTGTTCCACTGTCATTACGATGGTGCAACGGGTACAGTTAACAGCCCGTGGTGCGTCGGAAACCTGAAACATTTCTAACAGGAGAATCTAAAGTAAGTTACCGAAGCCACGTTACTCTCTTGGAGAGAAGTCGTCTGGAGTCTGAAGTATTGATTCGAGACGCAATTTTCGTGTTCCACCGTCATTACAACAGTGCAATGGTTACAGTTAACAGCTCGTGGTGCGTCGGAAACTTGAAACTTATCTAACATTAGGATCTAAATCGGGTAACCGAAGCCACGTTACCCTTTTGGAGAGAAGTCAGGTGGAGACCGAAGTATTGATTCGCGACTCAGTTTGTGTGTTCCATCGTCATTACGATGGTGTGAGGGTTACAGTTAACAGCCCGTGGTGCGTCGGAACCTTGAAACTTGTCTAGCACGAGAATCTAAATGAGGTTACCAAAGCCACGTTGCTCTCTAGGAGAGAAGTTGGCTGGAGACTGAAGTACTGACTCGCGATGCAATATGTGTGTTCCACTATCATTACGATGGGGCGAGGATTACAGTTAACACCATGTGGTGCGTCAGAAACTTGAAACTTGACTAACAGGAGAATCTAAATCGGGTTACCGAAGCCACGTTCTCTCTTGGAGAGAAATCGGCTGGCGACTGTTGATTCGCGACGCAATTCGCGTGTTCCATTGTCATTACGAGGGTGCGAGGGTTACAATTAACAGCCCGTGGTGAGTCGGAAACTTGAAACTTGGCTAACAGGAGAATTTAAATAGGGTTACTGAAGCCACGTTACTCTCTTGGAGAGAAGTCGGCTGGAGACTGAAGTATTGACTTGCGACGCTGTTTGTGTGCTCCATCGTCATTACGATGGTGTGTGGGTTACAGTTAACAGCCCGTGGTGCGTCGGAAACTTGAAACTTATCTAACATGAGGATCTAAATCGGGTTCCTGAAGCCACGTTACTCTCTTGGAGACAAGTCGGCTGGAGACTGAGGTATTGACTCGCGACGCAATTTGTGTGTTCCATCGTCATTACGATGGTGCGAGGGTTATAGTTAACAGCACGTCGTGCGTAGGAAATTGGAGACTTGTCTAACAGGAGAATCTAAAGCTGGTTACTAAGGGCAAGGTACTCTCTTTGAGAGAAGTCGGCTGGAGTCTGAAATATTGATTCGCGACACAATTTGCGTGTTCCATCGCATTACGAGGGAGCGAGGGTTACAGCTAGCAGCCCGTGGTGCTTCGGAAGTTTGAAACTTGACTAACAGGAGAATCTAAATCGGGTTACCGAAGCGACGTTACTCTCTTGGTGAGAAGTCGGCTGGAGTTTCAAGTATTGATTCGCGACGCAATTTGTGTGTCCCACTGTCATTAAGAAGGAGCAACGGTCACTGTTAACAGCCTGTGGTGCGTCGGAAACCAGAAACATTTCTAACAGGGGTATCTAAAGCGAGTTACCGAAGCCACGTTACTCTTTTGGAAAGAAGTCGGCTGGAGTCTGAAGTATTGATTCGCGACGCAATTTGTGTCTCCCACTGTCATTACGAAGGAGCAACGGTTACTGTTAACAGCCCGTGGTGCATCGGGAACTTGAAACATTTCTAACAGGAGAATCTAAAGCGTGTTACCGAAGCCACCTTCCTCTCTTGGAGAGAAGTCGGCTGGAGTCTGAAGTATTGATTCGCCATGCAATTTGGGTGTTCCACTGTCATTACGATGGTGCACCGGGCACAGTTAACAGCCCGTGGTGCGTCGGAAACCTGAAACATTTCTTACAGAAGAATCTAAAGTGAGTTACCGAAGCCACGTTAGTCTCTTGGTGAGAAGTCGGATGGAGTCTGAAATATGGATTTGCGGCGCAATTTGTGTGGTCCACTGTTGTTACGATGGTGAAATTGTTACAGCTAACAGCACGTGGTGCGTCGGAAACATGAAACTTTTCTAGCAGGAGAAACTGAAGCGTGTTACCAAAGCCACGTTACTCTCTTGGAGAGAAGTCGTCTGGAGTCTGAAGTATTCATTCGAGGCGCAATTTTCGTGTTCCACCGTCATTACGACAGTTCAAGGGTTACAGTTAACAGCTCGTGGTGCGTGTGAAACTTGAAACTTATCTAACATTAGGATCTAAATCGGTTAACCGAAGCCACGTTACCCTTTTGGAGAGAAGTCAGCTGGAGTCTAAAGTATTGATTCGCGACTCAATTTGTATGTTCCACCGTCATTACGAGGGTGCGAGGGTTACAGTATGCAGCCCGTGGCGCATTGGAAACTTGAAACTTGGCTAACAGGAGAATCTAAATCGGGTTACCGATGCCACGTTACTCTCTTGGAGAGAAGTCGGCTGGAGACTGAAGTATTGCCTCGCGACGCAGTTTGTGTGTTCCATCGTCATTTCGATGGTGTGTGGGTTACACTTAACAGCCTGTGATGTGTCGGAAACGTAAAACTTGTCTAACACGAGAATCTAAATCGGGTTACCGAACCCACGTTTCTCTCTTGGAGAGAAATCGGTTGGCGACTGTCCATTCGCGACGCACATTGTGTGTTCCTTCATCATTACGAGGGTGATAGGGTTACAATTAACAGCCCGTGGTGCGTCGAAAAACTTGAAACTTAACTAACAGGAGAATCTAAAACGGGTTATCGCAGACTCGTTATTCTCTTGGAGAGACGTCAGCTCGAGACTTGAGTATTGACTCGCGGCGAAGTTTATGTGTTCCATCGTCATTATGAGGGTGTGAGGGTTACAGTTAAGAGCCCGTAGTACGTCAGAAACTTGAAACTTGTCTAACAGGATAATCTAAATCGGGTTCCCGAAGCCACGTTACTCTCTTTGAGAGAAGTCGGCTGGAGACTGAAGTATTGACTCGCTACGCAGTTTGTGTGTTTCATCGTCATTACGATGGTGCGAGGTTTACAGTTAACAGCCCGTGGTGCGTGGGAGACTTTAAACTTGTCTAACAGGAGAATCTATATCGGGTTACCGAAGCGACGTTACTCTCTTTGTGAGAAGTTGGCTGGAGTTTGAAGTATTCATTCGCGACGCAATTTGTGTGTACCACTGTCATTACGACGACGCGAGGGTTACAGTTAACAGCCTGTGGTGCGTCGGAAACTTGAAACTTGACTAACAGGAGAATCTAAATCGGGTTACCGAAGCCACGTTTCTATCTTGGAGAGAAATCGACTAGCGAATGTTGATTTGCGACGCAATTTGTGTGTTCCAAATTCATTATGAAGGTGCGAGGGTTACAGTTAACAGCCCATGGTGCGTCTCAAACTTGAAACTTGACTAACAGGAGAATCTAAAGCGGGTTACCGAAGCCACAATACTCTCTTGGAGAGAAGCGGGCTGCAGTCTGAAGTATTGATTCGCGACGCAATATGTGTGTTCCACCGTCATTACGTGTGTGCGAGTGTTACAGTTAGCAGCCCGTGGTGCGTCGGAAACTTGAAACTTTGCTAACAGGAGAATCTAAATCAGGTTACCGAAGCCATATTTCTCTCTTGGAGAGAAGTCGTTTGGAGACTGAAGTATTGACTCGTGACGCAGTTTGTGTGTTCCATCGTCATTATGATGGTGTGAGGGTTACAGTTATTAGCCCGTAGTGCGTCAGAAACTTGAATCTTGTCTAACACGAGAATCTAATTCGGGTTACCGAAGCCATGCTACTCTCCTGGAGCGAAGTCATCTGGAGACTGAATAATTGATTCACCACGCAGATTGTCTATTCCATTATCATTACAATGGTGCAATGGTTACAGATAACAGCCCGTGGTGCGTCGGAAACTTGAAACTTGACGAACAGGGGAATCGTAATCTGGTTATCGAAGCCATATTTCTCTCTTGGAGAGAACTCTGCTGGAGACTCAAGTAGTGACTCGCGACGCAGTTTGTCTGTTCCATCGCCATTATGATGGTGCGAGTGTTACAGCTAACAGCCCCAGGTGCATCGGAAACTTGAAACTTCTCTAACAGGAAAATCCAAAGCAGGTTACCGAAGCCACGTTACTCTCTTGGAGAGAAGGCGGCTGGAGTCCGAAGTATTGATTCGCCACGCAATTTGAGTGTTCCACTGCCATTACGATGGTGCAACGGGTACAGTTAACAGCCCGTAGTGCGTCGGAAACATGAAACTTTTCTAACAGGAGAATCTGAAGCGTGTTACCGAAGCCATGTTACTCTCTTGGCGAGAAGTCGTCTGGAGTCTGAAGTATTGATTCGAGACGCAATTTTCGTGTTCCACCGTCATTACAACAGTGCAAGGGTTACAGTTAACAGCCCGTGGTGCGTCGGAACCTTGAAACTTGGCTAGCACGAGAATCTAAATGAGGTTACCGAAGCCACGTTGCTCTCTAGGAGAGAAGTTGGCTGGAGACTGAAGTACTGACTCGCGATGCAATACGTGTGTTCCACTATCATTACAATGGGGCGAGGATTACTGTTAACACCATGTGGTGCGTCAGAAACTTGAAACTTGACTAACAGGAGAATCTAAATCGGGTTACCGAAGCCACGTTTCTCTCTTGGAGAGAAATCGGCTGGCGACTGTTGATTCGCGACGCAATTTGCGTGTTCCATCGTCATTACGAGGGTGCGAGGGTTACAATTAACAGCCCGTGGTGAGTCGGAAACTTGAAACTTGGCTAACAGGAGAATTTAAATAGGGTTACCGAAGCCACGTTACTCTCTTGGAGAGAAGTCGGCTGGAGACTGAGGTATTGACTCGCGACGCAATTTGTGTGTTCCATCGTCATTATGATGGTGCGAGGGTTACAGTTAACAGCACGTCGTGCGTAGGAAATTTGAAACTTGTCTAACAGGAGAATCTAAAGCTGGTTACTAAAGGCAAGTTACTCTCTTGGAGACAAGTCTGCTGGAGTCTGAAATATTGATTCGCGACGCAATTTGTGTGTTCCATCGCATTACGAGGGTGCGAGGGTTACAGCTATCAGCCCGTGGTGCTTCGGAAACTTGAAACTTGACTAACAGGAGAATCTAAATCGGGTTACCGAAGCGACGTTACTCTCTTGGTGAGAAGTCGGCTGGAGTTTCAAGTATTGATTCGCGACGCAATTTGTGTGTCCCACTGTCATTACGAAGGAGCAACGGTTACCGTTAACAGCCTGTGGTGCGTCGGAAACCTGAAACATTTCTAACAGGGAATCTAAAGCGAGTTACCGAAGCCACGTTACTCTTTTTGGAAAGAAGTCGGCTGGAGTCTGAAGTATTGATTCGCGACGCAATTTGTGTGTTCCACCGTCATTACGACGGAGTGAGGGTTACAGTTAACAGCCCATGGTGCATCGGAAACTTGAAACTTGGCTAACAGTAGAATCTAAATCGGGTTACCGAAGCCACGTAATTCTCTAGGAGAGAAGTCGGCCGGAGTCCGAAGTATTGATTCGCGACGCAATATGTGTGTTCCAACGTCATGACGTGTGTGCGAGTGTTACAGTTTGTAACCTCCCCCCTCACTTATCGACCTTAATGACAGTGAGAAATTAAACCGCGTGTACCTAATGGAAATTTGGGAAAAGCAATCGTCACCGAAGTTAATCTATCGGTAAAGAGGGAGGAAAGGGTTACATCTTAATGAAAGGAAAAATGCAAATGAAACTGGTGGAAATTAATTTTGAAAAGGGATAAAGTTAATAAAGAAAGTAAATGTGCGGCCGTTACGTTAACAATTAACTAGCGGTAATTAGATATTTGAGATTTGGGGGAATTCACGGTCGCCAGTCCTAAGGACAATTACTATAGTAACTGAAAAAGAAAGGTTATTACACATATAATTAACACTAGAAGCGTGGCAACTGAAGGTTGACACGTGTAGTGTGAAAACTGAAAGTTTGTCAGAAGTAATAAATTTCGCTACACTCTGACTTAATTTAGCAAAAGAATTAATAAAACCAGAAAACTGAAAGTTAATTTAGTGACTGAAATTAATAAGAAGCTTTCTTTCTTAAGCACACCGAAATCCAGTAAAATACGGTTAGTCTTGGACTACCTCAACAATCATTTCAAAAGCAACTTGACTCTACGCAATTTAGAAACAAGAGATTTAACTTTGAACTTGAATTAAATGATTATGAACAATTAACAATAGTACAATTTAGTACGTACCAAGCTGAGCTGCAGTCACAGGTAAGCTAAAATATGCTAACAAAACTCGCACTCTAAATTTGTGCCCGTGTAACCTAAATATTGTAGCCAGCTACTGAACTTTGAAATTAAAGCAGTGAAATCTAATCATATTATTTTAATGCTGGCGTTTGAATTTCAACGACACTCGGGTTCATTTCGGAAAAGGAAGGGACCCTGCTTGGCAATGCAATTGGGACAATGAGCAACAAAGGTTCATGCTAAGTTGCTGTAATTTTGCGAGGCAAATGGAACAATTTGAAAAGCTGAGGTCTGCCATACAGTTCTGAAACTTTACGTGCTTTTAGTCTTCCTTGTTGGTTGATTGAAGGTTTGAAGCCGTCGATCGAGGAGGTGGCGACAGTCACTCATTGTCGGCCGTCGCTGTTGCAGAAGCTGGATGTTGGCGCGCCTTCTTCTCGACACGGTCACCAGGCGAAACGGGCTCTTGATGTGCGCCAGCTAATGCTTCCCGTCCGCGACACCATGTCAGAAACTATCATCGCGAGTCGAGCGCAATTACTTGCTGCCAAACCCCGAAAGCGCGGCAACTCGCGGGAGCGTCACACGACACCTGCTCCACTCGCTACTCCCGCCAGACTCTCACTGTTCTGCCCGCGCTCCACGCGGCAGAGTTAACACTACCAAAGATCCTACACACTTTGATTCGTCACACGACCTATCGACGTAATCGTTCGATAGCAGTTTTCCCTAGGCAAGACCCAGCGTAAAAATACAAATAATATTTACGAAACAAACCAATTATACATCGACATGAGTGCATAAATATATATATACAAACAGTAAAACAATTACAATATATAAAGAGACAGAAATGTCATATCTTGAGGTAACAAAACAAGGAAAAAAAATAATAGTACAATAGATGGAAATAGGAGTATATGCATTTCCGGCGTTACAAGTTAGCAGCCCGTGGTGCGGCTGAAACTTGAAACTTTGCTAACAGGAGAATCTAAATCAGGTTACCGAAGCCATATTTCTCTCTTGGAGAAAAGTCGGTTGGAGACTGAAGTATTGACTCGTGATGCAGTTTGTGTGTTCCATCGTCATTACGATGGTATGAGGGTTACAGGTATTAGCCCGTGGTGCGTCAGAAACTTGAAACTTGTCTAACACGAGAATCTGAATCGGGTTACTGAAGCCATGCTACTCTCCTGGAGCGAAGTCATCTGGAGACTGAATAATTGATTCACGACGCAGATTGTGTGTTCCATCATCATTACAATGGTTCAATGGTTACAGTTAACAGCCCGTGGTGCGTCGGAAACTTGAAACTTTTCTAACAGGAGAATCTAAAGCGCGTTACCGAAGCCAAGTTACTCTGTTGGAGAGAAGTCGGCTGGAGTCTGAGGTATTGATTCGCGACGCAATTTGTGTGTTTCACCGTCATTATGACGGTGTGTGGGTTGCAGTTAACACCCCATGGTGCGTAGGAAACATGAAACTTGTCTAACAGAAGAATCTAAATCGGCTTACCGAAGCCACGTTACTCCCTTGGAGAGAACTCTGCTGGAGACTCAAGTATTGACTCGCGACGCAGTTTGTCTGTTCCATCGCCATTATGATGGTGCGAGTGTTACAATTACAGCCTGTGGTGCATCGGAAACTTGAAACTTCTCTAACAGGAAATTCCAAAGCAGGTTACCGAAGCCACGTTACTCTCTTGGAGGTGTCGGCTGGAGTCCGAAGTATTGATTCGCCACGCAATTTGAGTGTTCCACTGTCATTACGATGGTGCAACGGGTACAGTTAACAGCCCGTGGTGCGTCGGAAACCTGAAACATTTCTAACAGGAGAATCTAAAGTAAGTTACCGAAGCCACGTTACTCTCTTGGAGAGAAGTCGGCTGGAGTCTGAAATATTGATTCGCGACGCAATTTGTATGTTCCACTGTTGTTACGATGGTGCAAGTGTTACAGTTAACAGCCCGTGGTGCGTCGGAAACATGAAACTTTTCTAATAGGAGAATCTGAAGCGTGTTACCGAAGCCACGTTACTCTCTTGGAGAGAAGTCGTCTGGAGTCTGAAGTATTGATTCGAGACGCAATTTTCGTGTTCCACCGTCATTACGACAGTGCAAGGGTTACAGTTAACAGCTCGTGGTGCGTCGGAAACTTGAAACTTATCTAACATTAGGATCTAAATCGGTTAACCGAAGCCACGTTACCCTTTTGGAGAGAAGTCGGCTGGAGACCGAAGTATTGATTTGCGACTCAGTGTGTGTGTTACATCGTCATTATGATGCTGTGAGGGTTACAGTTAACAGCCCGTGTTGCGTCGGAACCTTGAAACTTGTCTAGCACGAGAATCTAAATGAGGTTACCGAAGCCACGTTGCTCTCTAGGAGAGAAGTCGGCTGGAGACTGAAGTACTGACTCGCGATGCAATATGTGTGTTCCACCATCATTACGATGGGGCGAGGATTACAGTTAACAGCATGTGGTGCGTCAGAAACTTGAAACTTGACTAACAGGAGAATCGAAATTGGGTTACCAAAGCCACGTTTCTCTCTTGGAGAGAAATCGCCTGGCGACTGTTGATTCGCGACGCAATTTGCGTGTTCCATCGTATTACGAGGGAGCGAGGGTTACAGCTAGCAGCCCGTGGTGCTTCGGAAGTTTGAAACTTGACTAACAGGAGAATCTAAATCGGGTTACCGAAGCGACGTTACTCTTTTGGTGAGAAGTCGGCTGGAGTTTCAAGTATTGATTCGCGACGCAATTTGTGTGTCCCACTGTCATTAAGAAGGAGCAACGGTTACTGTTAACAGCCTGTGGTGCGTCGGAAACCAGAAACATTTCTAACAGGGGTATCTAAAGCGAGTTACCGAAGCCAAGTTACTCTTTTGGAAAGAAGTCGGCTGGAGTCTGAAGTATTGATTCGCGACGCAATTTGTGTCTCCCACTGTCATTACGAAGGAGCAACGGTTACTGTTAACAGCCCGTGGTGCATCGGGAACTTGAAACATTTCTAACAGGAGAATCTAAAGCGTGTTACCGAAGCCACCTTACTCTCTTGGAGAGAAGTCGGCTGGAGTCTGAAGTATTGATTCGCCATGCAATTTGGGTGTTCCACTGTCATTACGATGGTGCACCGGGCACAGTTAACAGCCCGTGGTGCGTCGGAAACCTGAAACATTTCTAACAGGAGAATCTAAAGTGAGTTACCGAAGCCACGTTACTCTCTTGGTGAGAGGTCGGATGGAGTCTGAAATATTGATTTGCGGCGCAATTTGTGTGGTCCACTGTTGTTACGATGGTGCAAGTGTTACAGCTAACAGCACGTGGTGCGTCGGAAACATGAAACTTCTCTAGCTGGAGAATCTGAAGCGTGTTACCAAAGCCACGTTACTCTCTTGGAGAGAAGTCGTCTGGAGTCTGAAGTATTCATTCGAGACGCAATTTCCGTGTTCCACCGTCATTACGACAGTTCAAGGGTTACAGTTAACAGCTCGTGGTGCGTGTGAAACTTGAAACTTAACTAACATTAGGATTAAAATCGGTTAACCGAAGCCACGTTACCCTTTTGGAGAGAAGTCAGCTGGAGTCTAAAGTATTGATTCGCGACTCAATTTGTATGTTCCACCGTCATTACGAGGGTGCGAGGGTTACAGTATGCAGCCCGTGGCGCATTGGAAACTTGAAACTTGGCTAACAGGAGAATCTAAATCGGGTTACTGATGCCACGTTACTCTCTTGGAGAGAAGTCGGCTGGAGACTGAAGTATTGCCTCGCGACGCAGTTTGTGTGTTCCATCGTCATTTCGGTGGTGTGTGGGTTACACTTTACAGCCTGTGGTGTGTCGGAAACGTAAAACTTGTCTAACACGAGAATCTAAATCGGGTTACCGAACCCACGTTTCTCTCTTGGAGAGAAATCGGCTGGCGACTGTCCATTCGCGACGCACATTGTGTGTTCCTTCATCATTACGAGGGTGATAGGGTTACAATTAACAGCCCGTGGTGCGTCGAAAAACTTGAAACTTGACTAACAGGAGAATCTAAAACGGGTTACCGCTGACTCGTTATTCTCTTGGAGAGACGTCAGCTCGAGACTTGAGTATTGACTCGCGGCGCAGTTTATGTGTTCCATTGTCATTATGAGGATGTGAGGGTACAGTTAAGAGCCCGTGGGGCGTCGGAAACTTGAAACTTATCCAACGGGATAATCTAAATCGGGTTCCCGAAGCCACGTTACTCTCTTGGAGAGAAGTCGGCTGGTGTCTGAAGTATTGATTCGCGACGCAATTTGTGTGTTCCACCGTCATTACGAGGGCGTGAGGGTTACAGTTATCAGCCGGTGGTGCGTCGGAAACTTGAAACTTGTCTAACAGGAGAATCTAAATTGGATTACCGAAGACAAGTTACTCTCTTGGAGAGAAGTCGGCTGGAGTCTGAAGTATTGACTCGCGACGCAATTTGCGTGTTCCACTGTCATTACGACGGTGCGAGGGTTACAGTTAACAGCCCGTGGTGCATCGGGAACTTGAAACTTTCCTAACAGGAAAATCTAAAGCGGGTTACCGAAACCCTGTTACTCTTTTGGAGAGAAGTCGGCTGGAGTCTGAAGTATTGATTCGCGACGCAATTAGTGTGTTCCACTGTCATTACGACGGTGCGAGGGTTACAGTTAACAGCCCGTGGTGCATCGGGAACTTGAAACATTCCTAACAGGAAAATCTAAAGCGGGTTACCGAAGCCACAATTCCTCTTATAGAGAAATTGGCTGGCAACTGTTGGTTTGCGACGCAATTTGCGTGCATCATGGTCATTACGAGGGTGCGAGGGTGACAATTAACAGCCCGTGGTGCGTCAGAAACTTGAAACTTGACGAAAGAGGAGAATCTAAATCGGGTCACCGAAGCCATATTTCTCTTTTGGAGAGAAGTTGGTTGGAGACTTAAGTACTGATTCGCGACAATTTGTATGTTGCTTCCTCATTACGATGGTGCGAGGTTTGCAATTGACAGCCGATTGTGTTTTGGAAACTTGAAACTTGTCTAACAGGATAATCTGAAGCAGGTTACCAAAGCCACGTTACTCTCTTTGAGAGAAGTCGGCTAGTGTCTGAAGTATTGATTCGCTACGCAATTTGCGTGTTCCACTGTCATTACGATGGAGCAAAGGGTTACAGTTAACAGCCCATGGTGCATCGGGAACTTGAAACTTGTCTAACAGGAAAATCTAAAGCGGGTTACCGAAGCCACGTTACTCTCTTGGAGAGAAGTAGTCTGGAGTCTGAAGTGTTGATTAGCGACGCAATTTTCGTCTACCACCGTCATTACGACATTGCAAGGGTTACAGTTAACAGCCCGTGGTGCGTCGGAAACTTGAAACTTGTCTAGCACGAGAATCTAAATCGGGTTACCGAAGCCTTGTAACTCTCTTGGGAGAAGTCGGCTGGAGACTGAGGTATTGACTCGCGACGCAATTTGTGTGTTCCAACCGTCATTACGAAGGTGCGTTGGTTACAGTTAACAGCCTGTGGTGCGTCGGAAACTTGAAACTTGACTAACAGGAGAATCTAAATCGGGTTACCGAAGCCACGTTACTCTCTTGGAGGGAAGTCGGCTGGAGACTGAGGTATTGACTCGCGACGCAATTTGTGTGTCCAACCGTCATTACGATGGTGCGAGGGTTACAGTTAACAGCCTGTGGTGCGTCGGAAACTTGAAACTTGATTAACAGGAGAATCTAAATTGGGTCACCTAAGCCACGTTTCTCTCTTGAAGAAATATCCGCTGGCGACTGTTTATTCGCGACGCAATTTGTGTGT
The DNA here is from genome assembly GCF_021461385.2 of Schistocerca piceifrons. Taxonomy (NCBI): domain Eukaryota; kingdom Metazoa; phylum Arthropoda; class Insecta; order Orthoptera; family Acrididae; genus Schistocerca; species Schistocerca piceifrons. The sequence continues at coordinate 47,271,015 of NC_060142.1, read as the reverse complement.
TCCATCGTCATTACAAGGGTGCGAGGATTACAATTAACAGCCGTAGGTGCGTCGGAAACCTGAAACTTTAACAGGAGAATCTAAATCTTGTTACCGAAGCCACGATACTCTCTTGGAGAGAAGTCGCCTGGAGACTCATGTTTTGACTCGCGATGCAGCTTGTGTGTTCCATCGTCATTATGATGGTGTGAGGGTTACAGCTAACAGCCCGTGGTGCGTCGGAAACTTGAAACTTGTCTAACAGGAAGATCTAAAGCGGGTTACCGAAGCCACGTTACTCTCTTGGAGAGAACTCGGCTGGAGTCTGAAGTATTGATTCGCGACTCAATTTGGCTGTTCCACCGTCATTACGAGGGTGCGAGGGTTACAGTTAACGACCTGTGGTGCGTCGGAAACTTGAAACTTTTCTAACAGGAGAATCTAAATCGGGTTACCGCAGCCACGTTACTCTCTTGGAGAGGAGTCGGCTCGAGACTTAAGTATTGACTCGCGGCGCAGTTTGTGTGTTCCATCGTCATCATGGGGGGTGTGAGGGTTACAGTTAACAGCCCATGGTGCGTCGGAAACTTGAAACTTGTCTAACAGGATAATCTAAATCGGGTTCCCGAAGCCACGTTACTCTCTTTGAGAGAAGTCGGCTGGAGACTGAAGTATTGACTCGCTACGCAGTTTGTGTGTTTCATCGTCATTACGATGGTGCGAGGTTTACAGTTAACAGCCCGTTGTGCGTGGGAAACTTGAAACTTGTCTAACAGGAGAATCTATATCGGGTTACCGAAGCGACGTTACTCTCTTTGTGAGAAGTTGGCTGGAGTTTGAATTATTGATTCGCGACGCAATTTGTGTGTACCACCGTCATTACGACGGCGCGAGGGTTACAGTTAACAGCCTGTGGTGCGTCGGAAACTTGAAACTTGACTAACAGGAGAATCTAAATCGGGTTACCGAAGCCACGTTTCTATCTTGGAGAGAAATCGACTAGCGTATGTTGATTTGCGACGCAATTTGTGTGTTCCAAATTCATTATGAAGGTGCGAGGGTTACAGTTAACAGCCCATGGTGCGTCTGAAACTTGAAACTTGACTAACAGGAGAATCTAAAGCGGGTTACCGAAGCCACAATACTCTCTTGGAGAGAAGTGGGCTGCAGTCTGAAGTATTGATTCGCGACGCAGTTTGTGTGTTCCATCGTCATTACGATGGTGCGAGGGTTACAGGTAACAGCCCGTGGTGCGTCGGAAACTTTAAACTTATCTAACAGTAGAATCTAAAGCGGGTTACCGAAGCCACGTTACTCTCGTGGAGAGAAGTCGGCTGGAGACTGAAGTACTGAATCGCGACTCAATTTGTGTGTTCCATCGTCATTACGATTGTGAGAGGGTACAAACAATTGTCAGTGGTACGACCGAAACTAGACACTTCACACCCAGGAGAACGTATCCAGTGACCGTAGCCGCGTTAGTCCCTTGAAATGAATTCGCCTGGAGGCTGTAGTAGTGAGTTGCGATGCAATTTGTGCGTTCCATCGTCATTACGAAGGGGCAAGAATTACAGTTACTGTCAGTGGTGCGTATGAAACACGGAAATGTACTCCCAGGAGAGCGTCCATCCGATGACTATGGCTGCTGTAGTCGCTTGCAGAGAAGTCGGCTGAAGACTGATGTATTTAATCCCGCTACGGTTTGTGTGTTAAATTCTCACCACGATTTTTCGAGTGTTGCAATAAAATTTCGGTGGTGCGTCGGAAACAAGCAACTTGACTCCCATTAGAACGTACAACCGGTGACAGTACCCGCGTTAGTCGATTGGAAACATGTTTCTTGAGACTGAAGTTCAGAATCGCGACGCTGTTTGAGTGTTCCATCGTCATTAGGATGGTGCGAGTGTTACAATTAACTGTCAGTGGTTCATCAGAAACAAGAATGTTGGCAGCCAAGAGAACCTGAATCCGGCGACTGTATCCGCGATATTCGCTTGGAGAACAGTCTGCTGGAGACTGAAGTATTGAATCGCGACGGAATTTGTGTGTTGCATCGTCATTACGAGGGGGCGAGGGTTAGAATTAACTGTCAGTGGTGCGTGGCAAAAAAGCAACTTGACTCCCAGGAGCACGGACATCCGCTGACCGGTACTGCCTTAGTCGCATTTAGAGATGTTGACTGGGGATTGATGTATTGAGTCATGAGACAATTTATGTGTTGCATCATCATTACTAGGAAGCGAGGTTTAAAATAACTGTCAGTGGTGCTTCAGAAACATGAAACTTTACTTCCAGGCGAATGTGATGCGTCTGACTGTAGACGCATTAGTTTCCTGGAGAAAAGGCGGCTGGAGACTAAAGTATTAAATAGCGACTCAATTTTTGCAATCCATCGTCAATGAGGGAGCGACGCATTTTGTGCGTTCCATGGTCACTACGAGGGTGCGATGGTTCCAGTTAACTGTTAGTGCTGCGTCGGACACAAGTAACTTGAATATCAGGAGTACGTACGTTTAGTGACCGTGGCTGCGTTGATCGCTTTTAGAGAAGTCGGCTGCAGTCTGAAGTATTGAATCGCAGCTCAATTCTGGTGTTCCATCGTCATTACGAGGGTACGATGTTTACAATTAACTGTCAGTGGTGCGTCGAAAGCAAGCAACTTCACTCCCAGGAGGACGCGCATCAGTTGACCATAAATGCGTTTCCCTTGAAGAGAAGACGGAAGTACTGAATCGAGACGCAATTTGTGCATTGCATCGGCATTACGAGGGTGCGAGAGCTGCAATTAACTGTCAGTGGTGCGTCGGAAACCAGAACGTCACTCCCAGGAGACCGTAGCTGCGTTAATCGCTTGAAAAACATTCGGCTGGAGTCTGAAGGTCTGAATCGTAAAGCAATTTGTGCGTTCCATCGTCATTACAATCGTGCGAGAGTTACAATTAACTGTCAGTGGTACGTCGGAAACATACAAGTTGACTGACAGGAGTACGTCCATCTAGTGGTTGTGGCTATATTAGTTGCTTGGGGAGAAGCCTGCTCTAGACAAATGTATTGAACCGCGACGCAGTTTGTGTGTTGCTTCGTCATAACGAGGTTTTGAGGGATGCAATTAACCGTCAGTGGTGCTTCGGGAACAAGCAACTTGACTCACACGAGAACCTAAATCGGATGACCGTAGACGGGTAAGTTGCTTGGAAAAAAGTTAGCTGGACAGTGAAGTACTGAATCGCGACGCAATATGTGCGTTCAATCGGCATTACGAAGGTGCGAGAGTAGGAATTAACTGTCAGTGGTGCGTCGGAAATGAGCAACTTGACTCCCAGGAGAACGTCGATCCGGTGACCTTCGTTGCTTTAGTCGCAAGGAGAATAGTCCGCTGTAAGCGGAAGTATAGAATCACTACGCAAGTTGAGTTTTCCATCGTCATTACGAGGGTTCGAGAGTGCAATAAACAGTCAGCATTGCGATGGAACGAAGAAACTTTACTCTCAGAATAACACTAATCCGGTGACTGTATGGAGACAGAAGTATTGATTCGCGACTCGATTTTTGTTTTCCATCGTCGTTATAAGGGTGCGAGGGTTAAAATTAACTCTCAATAGCGCGTCGAAAACAAGCAACTTGATTCACAGGAGAACGTACATCTGGTGACCGTGGCTGCGTTAGTCGCTTGGAAAGATGTCGGATCTGTGCAGATGGATTGAATCGGGACGGGGTTTGTGTGCCCCATATTCATTACGAGGATCCGAGGGTTACAATGAACTGTCTGTGGTGCATCACAAAAGCGAAACTTTACTCCCAGAAGATCGTAAATCCGGTGACGGTAGCCGCGTTTGTTACTTCGAGAATCGTTGGTTGTAGACTGAAGAATTGAACAGTGCCGCAATTTGTGAGTTCCATCGTCATTAGGAGGGTGCGAGAGCTAAAATTATCTGTCAGTGGTGCCTCGGAAACTATCTACTTGACTCCGAGGACAACGTCAGTTCGGCTACCATATCTCCGTTAGTCGCTTTTAGAGAAGTCGTCTGGAGATTGATTTACTGAATCGCCACGCAGTTTGTGGTTCCGTCATCGTTATGACGGTTACAATAAACTACCAGTGGTGCGTCAGAAAAAAGAAACTTGACTCACAGGAGAAATTAAATCCGGTAAATGTAGCCGCGTTAATCGCTTGGAGAAAAGTCGGCTGGAGACTGAAGTACTGAGTCGCGAAGCATTTTGTGTGTTCCATGGTCATTACGTGGTGCGAAAGTTACAATTACCTGTGAGTGGTGTGCCTGAAACAAGCAACTTGTCTTTCAGGAGAAGTTCCATCCGGTGACCTGATACACATTCTCCTGGGGGTCAAGTTGTTGCTTCCGACGAACCACTGACAGTTAATTGTAATCCTCGCACCCTCGTAATGATGATGGAACACACAAATTCCTTCGCTATTCAATACAACAGCCTCCGAGCGACTTCTCTAAAAGTAATTAAGGATGCCACGTTCTCCGGATGGACGTACTATTGGGGGTGAAGTTGCTTGTTTCCGACGCACCACTGACACTTAATTGCTACCCGCGCACCCTCGTAATGACGATGGAATACGCAAATTGACTCTCGATTCAGTACATTAACATCCAGCCGACTTTTCTCCTAGCGACTAACAGGGCTACGGTCACCGCGTTTGCGTTTTCCTGCTAGTCTAGTTTCTTCTTTCAAACGCACCACTGACAGTTAATTCTAACACTTGCGTCCTCGTAATGACAATTGAACACACAAATTGCGTTGCAATTAAGGACTTTAGTCTCCAGCGGACTTCTCTCCAAGTGACTAAGGGGGCTACGGTCATCGTGTTTACGTTCTCCTAAGAGTCTAGTTTCTTGTTTCCGACGCACCACTGATAGTTAATTGTAACCCGAACACCCTCGTAATGACGATGGAACACACAAATTGCGTCGGGTTTCAGTACTTCAGTCTCCAGCCGACTTCTATCCAACTGATGAACGCAGCTACCATTAACGGATCAACATTCTCTTGGTAGTCAAGTAGCTTGCTTCCGACGCACTACTGACTGTTAATTGTAACCCGAGCACCCTCGTAATGACGATGGAACAAAAAACATCAACGGGATTCAATAAATCAGTCCCCAGACGAGTTCCCCCGAAGAGACTAAAGCAGCTACGGTCACTGGATGGACGTCCTCCTACAAATCAAGTTCCTTGTGTTCGACGCACCACTGACAGTTCATTGTAACACTCATAACCTCGTAATGACGATGGATCACTCAAACTGCGGTGCAATTTAATACATCAGTGCCCGCTGTGAGTGGTGGGTCGGAAACAAGCAACTTGACTCCCAGGAGATCGTCCATCCGGTGACCAAGGTTGCATTAGTCGTTTTGTGAAAGAATGGCTGGGGACTGATGTATTAAATCGCGCCGCAGTTTTTGTGACCCATCGTCATTACGAGGGTGAAAGGGTTACAATTACCCTTAAGTAGCGAGGGCGAAACAAGCAAATTGAGTCCCAGGAGAACGTACATCCGGTCACCGAATCCGAATTAGCCGCTTGTAGTGAAGTCGGCTGGAGACTGAAGTACTAAATCGCAACACATTTTATGTGTTTCATCGTCATTACGAGAGTGCGAGTGTTACAGTTAACTGTCAGTGGTGAGGAGGAAGCAAGCAACACGACTCCCAGGACAACCCGCATCCGGTGACCATGGCCGCGTAAGTCGCTTTTATAAAAGTCGGCTGGAGACTGAAGTATTGATGCAATTTGTGTATTCCATCATCATTACGAGGGTGCGAGCGTTTCAATTAATTGTCAGTGGTGAGTCATAGCTGGAGGCTGATGTGTTGAATCCCTAGGAAGTTTGAGTGTTCCATCGTAATTAAAAGGATCCATGGTTACAATTAGCTGTCAGTGGTGCGTCGGAAACAAGCAACTTCTCTCCCAGAAGAAGGTCATCCGGTGACCATGGCCGCGTTAGTCGCTTCGGCAGAAGTGGGCTGGAGGCTGATGTGTTGAAACGCCACGCAGTTTGTGTGTTCCATCGTCATTACGAGGGTGCGATGTTGCAATTAACTGTCAGTGGTGAGTTAGTAGAGAGCAATATGTCTCGCAGGAGAAAGTGATTCCATTGAGCATGGCTGCGTTAATCGCTTGGAGAGAAGTCGGAAGGGCAGTGATGTGTTGAATCACGACACAGTTTGTGTGTTCCATCATCAAAAGAGATGTGTGTCGGAAACTTTAAACTTGCCTTCCAGGATAACGCAAATCTGGTGACCGTAGCCGAGTTAGTCGCCTTGAGAAAAGTCGTCTGGAGAGTGAAGAATTGGATCACGACGCAGTTTCTATGTTTCATAGTCATTACGGGGCTACAAGGGTTATAATAAACTGTCAATGCGTCTTGGAAACAAGAATGTTGCCACCGATGATAACGCAAATCTGGTGACCGTAGCCGAGTTAGTCTCCTTGATAAAAGTCGTCTGGAGAGTGAAGTATAGGATCACGACGCAATTTCCGTGTTCCATCGTCATTACGAGGGCGCAAAGGTTATAATAAACTGTCAGATGTGTGTCGGAACTAAGTAAGTTGTCTCACACGATAACGAAAATCTGGTGACGGTAGTCGCGTTAGTCGCCTTGAGAAAAGGCGTCTGGAGAGTGAAATATAGGATCGAGACGCAATTGCTTTGCTCCATCGTCATTATGAGAGTACTATGGTTATAAAAAACTGTCAGATATGCGTCGGAAACATGAAAATTTCCTCCCAGGCTAACGCAAATCTGTTAACCGTAGCCCAGTTAGTCGCCTTGAGAAAAGTCGTCTGGAGAGTGAGGTATAGGATCACGACGCAATTTCTGTGTTCCATCGTCATTACGAGCGTGTAAGGGTTATAATAAACTGTCAGATGTGTGTCGGAACTGAGGAACTTGTCTCATAGGATAACGAAAATCTGGTGACGGTAGCCGCCTTAGTCGCCTTTGGAAAAGTAGTCTGGAGAGTGAAGAATTTGATCACGACGCAAGTTCTGTGTTGCATCGTCTGTACGAGGGTGCAATGGATACAATAAACTGTCAGATGTCCGTCGGAAACAAGAACGTTGGCTCCCAGGATATCGAAAATCCGGTGACTGTAGCCGCGTTAGTCGCTTGGAGAAATGTAGGTTGGAAAGTGAAGTATGTTATCACGATGCACTTTCTGTGTTCCATCGTCATTACGACGGTGCAGGAGTTATAATAAACTCTCAGATGTGTGTCGGAAAGTTGAAACTGGCCTCTTAGACTAACGCAAATCTGTTGACCTCAGCCGAGTTTAGTCTCCTTGAGAAAAGTCGTCTGGAGTTTGAAGTATAGGATCACGACCCAATTTCTGGGTTCCATTGACATGTAGAGAGTGCACAGGTTATAATAAACAGTCAGATGAGTGTCGGAATTTTGAAACTTGCCTCCCAGGATAACGAAAATCTGTTGACCGTAGCGGAGTTAGTCGCCTTGAGCAAACTCGTGTGGAGAGAAGTATTGAATCGCGACGCAATTTTTGTGTTCCATCTTCATTACAGGATGCAAGTGTTATAATAAACTGTCAGATGAGTGTGGGAAACATCAAATTTGCCTCCCAGGAACACGCCAATCTGGCGACCGTACCCGCGTTATTCGCCTTGGGAAAAGTCCTCTGGAGACTGAAGTAATGGATCACGACACAATTTCTGTGTTGTATCGTCATTACGAGGCTGCAAGGGTTATAATGTACTGCCAATGTGTGTCATAAACAAGAAACGTGCCTCCCAGGACAACGCAAATCTGGTGACCGTAGCCGAGTTAGTCTCCTTGAGAAAAGTCGTCTGGAGAGTGAGTAGTGGATCACGACGCAATTTCTGTGTTCCATCGTCTTTACGGATGCAAGGGTTATAATAAACTTTCGCATGAGTGTTGGAAACAAGAAACTTGTCTCCCAGGATAACGCTAATCTTGTGACCGTAGCCGCGTTAGTAGCCTTGGAAAAAGTCTTCTGGAGAGTGAAGTAACGGATCACGACGCAATTTCTGTGATCTATCGTCATGTTATAATGAACTGTCAATGTGTGTAGTAAACAGGAAACGTTCCTCCCAGGATAAGGCAAATCTGGTGACCGTAGGCGAGTTAGTCGCCTTGAGGAAAGTGGTCTGGAGAGTGGAATATTAGATCAAGACGCAATTTCTGTGTTCCGTCGTCATTAGGAGGATGCAAGGTTTATTATAAACTGTCAGATGTGTGTCGGACACTTGAAACTTGCCTCCCAGGATAACTCATGTCTGGTGACCGCAGCCGTGTTAGGCGCCTTGAGGAAAGTCCTCTGTAGAGTAGGTATTGGATCACGAAGCAATTGTTGTATTCTATCGTCAATACGAGGGTGTAAAGATTATAATCAACTGTTAGATGTGTGTCGGAAACAAGGAAGTTGACGTCCAAGATAACGCAAATGCGGTGTATATAGCAACGTTAGTCGCTTGGAAAAATGGCGGCTGGAGAGTGAATTATTTCATCACGACGCAATTTCTGTGTTCGATCGTCATTACTAGAGTCAAGAGTTATAATAAACTGCTGATGTGTATCGGAAACCTGAAAATATCTTCCCAGAATAACGCAAATCTGGTGATCGTAGCTGAGTTAGGCGACATGAGAAATGTCGTCTGGAGAGAAGTATAGGATGGCGACGCAATGTTTGTGTTCCATCGTCATTACGAGGGAGCGAGGGTTTCAAAAAAACAGTTACATGTGTGTCGGACTCAAGAACGTTGACTCCCAGGATAACGCAATTCTTGTGACTGTAGCCGCGTTAGTCGCTTGGAGGATTGGCGGCTGGAGTGTGAAGTATTGGGTTACGACGCAATTTCGGTGTTCCATCGTCATTACGAGGGTGAAGGGGTTATAATAAACTGTCAGATTTGCGTCGGAATCAAGGAATTTGCCTTACAGGATAACGCAAATCGGTTGACCGTAGCCCCATTAGTCACCTTGAGAAAAGTCGTCTGGAGAATGAAAAATTGGATCGCGACGCAATTTCTGTGTTGCATAGCCGTTACGAGGGTGCAAGTGTCATAATAAACTGTCACATGTACTTCGGAAACAAGAAACTTAGCTCCCAGGATAACCCAAATCCGATGACAGTAGCCGATGTAGTCACTTGGAGAAAAGTCGTCTGGAGGCTGAAGTACTGAATCTTGACGCAATTTGTGTGTTCTATTGTCATTACGAGGGTGGATGGGTTATAATAAACCGTCAGGTGTCCGTCGGAGAAAGGATACTTAACTCCCAGGATAACGCAAAACACGGTGCCTGTTGCCGGTTTAGTTGCTTGGAGAAAAGTCGTCTGGAGAGTGAAATACTAATCGTGACACAATTTGTGTTTGCCATCATTTTTACGAGGGTGCAATTGTTATAACTAACGGTCAGATTTGCGACGGAAACAAGAAACTTAACTCCCAGGATAACACAAATCCGATGACCAAAGCCCATGTAGCCGCTTGGAGGAAAGTCGTCTGGAGACTTAAGTAATGAATAATGAAGCAATTTCTGTGTTCTGCAGGTGAGGGTGCAGGTATTATAAAAATCAGTAAGACGTGTGAAGGAAACAAGATCGTAGACTCCCAGGATAACGCAAATCCGGTGACTGTAGCCACGTTAGTCGCTTGGGGAAATTTTCGGCTTGGGTGTGAATAATTGGATTACGACGCAATTTCTCCGTTCCATCGTCATTATGAGGGTGTATGGGTTATAATAAAATGTAAGACGTGCGTCGGGACAAAGGAACTTGCCTCAGAGGATAATGCAAATGTAATGACCGTACCGCGTTTGTCCCCTTGCGAAATGTCTTCTGGAGAATGAAGTATTGGATCGCGACGCAATTTCTGTGTCCCATCGTCATTGCGAGGGTGCAAGAAACTTAACTCCCAGGATAACACAAATCCGACAACAGTAACCGATTTAGTCGCTTGAGGATATGCCGGCTGGAGAGTGAAATATTTTATCACGAAACAATTTCTGTGTTCCATCGTCATTACGAGAGTACAAAGGTAATAAAAAACTGTGAGATGCATGTCGGAAACAAGAACGTTGACTCCGAGGATAACGCAAATCCGGTGAATGTAGCTGCGTTAGTCGCTTGGAGAAATGGCGGCTGGAGAGTGAAGTACTTTATCATGACGAAATTTCTGTGTTCCATCGTAATTTTGAGAGTGCAATTGTTATAATAAACTTTCAGAAGTGTGTTCGAAACTTGAAACTTGCATACCAGGTTAACGCCAATCTGGTGACTGTAGCCACGTCTGTCACCTTGAGAAAAGTCTTCTGGGGAATGAAGTATTGGATCACGACGCAATTTTTGTATTCTATCGTCATTAAATCGGTGTAAAATTTGTAATAAACTGTCAGATGTGTGTCGGAAACAAGAAAGTCGCCTTCCAGGACAACGCAAATCCGATGAATATAGCAACCTTAGTCGCTTGGAGGAATTGTGGCTGGAGAGTGAAGCATTTTATCGCGACACAATATTTGTGTTCCATTGTCATTACGAGAGTGCAAGGGTTACAATAAACTGTCAGATGTGTGTCGGAAACAACAAACTTGCCTCCCAAAATAACGCCAATCTGGTGACCGTAGATGCTTTAGTCGGCTTGAGAAAAGTCGTCTGGAGAGGAAGTATTGGATCACGACGCAATTTTATCATTCCATCGTCATTACGAGGGTGTAAAGTTTATAATAAACTGTCTGATGTGTGTCGGAAACAAGAAAGTTGACTTCCAGGATAACGCAAATCCGGTGAATGTAGCAACGTTAGTCGCTTGGAGAAATGGCGGCTGGAGATTGAAGTATTTTATCACTACGCAATTTCTGTGTTCCATCGGCATTACGAGAGTGCAATGGTTATAAAAACCTTTGAGATGTGTGTCGGACGCCCGAAAGTCGCCTCGCAGGATAATGCATATCTGCTGACCGTAGCCGCGTTAGTAACCTTGAGAAAAGTCGTCTGGAGAGCAAGTAGTGGGTCATGTGGTGTCACCGCCAGACACCACACTTGCTAGGTGGTAGCCTTTAAATCGGCCGCGGTCCGTTAGTATACGTCGGACCCGCGTGTCGCCACTGTCAGTGATTGCAGACCGAGCGCCGCCACGCGGCAGGTCTAGAGAATCTTCCTAGCACTTGCCCCAGTTGTACAGCCGACTTTGCTAGCGATGGTTCATTGACAAATTACGCTCTCATTTGCCGAGACGATAGTTAGCATAGCCTTCAGCTACGTCATTTGCTACGACCTAGTAAGGCGCCATTATCATTTGCTATTTATCTTGTGATGCATGTACCATCAGACCGATGTTCACCAATTATGAATTAAAGTTAAGTATTCCTGTAGTTACTTACGTTCTTTGCTAATATAAATTCCCTTACCTGTTCCAGACCTCACGCCAGCCTGCGTGAGCTTAAACGAGTGCCTTTCGGCTTCCTCTCCTAGTGGCTTGGCTGTCTTGCCAAGTCACAACAATTTGGCGACGAGGATGGGATGCTTCGTCGACCGGTATTTGCAAGTACGCATCTGCTAGGTCCAACTTCGAAAAATATTTGCTCGGGCACAGTTTGTCAAAAAGATCTTCCGCGCGGGGTAAAGGAAAAGTTGCAGTCACTAGTTGGGGATTCACTGTTGCCTTGAAGTCCACGCAAAGTTTCATGATTTCTTGTATGGTCGTCACTTTACCATCATTACAGACCACAAACCTTTGACATCGCTTTTCCATCCTACCAAGCCTGTACCTCCACGTACAGCGCAGTAATTCATTCGCTGGTCTATTTTCCTCTCGCAGTACCGCTACGATATCTTGTATCTGTCCACTGCTAAGCACGGAAACGCCGATGCGTTGTCCCGTTTGCCTGTTGCTGAGGATAGAGCATTCGATTCCTCCGAACTTGCTTGGATGTTCATTGATTCGGAAATCGATGACGTGGTCGAATCGTTTCCGATTGATTTTCGTCGTGTAGCTACAGCCACAGCTGTAGACCCTGTCCTTGCTACCGTTCTGCGTTTTGTTGCTACGCAATGGTCCTTCTCAAAGTCACGGATCGAGGATCCGTTGGTTCGCCGATTTTTTGCTCACAAGGAGAGACTTTTTGTTCGACGTGGTGTTTTGCTGTTGCGTTCTGATAATGATCAGTCCAGGGTCGTGGTCCCACGTTCGTTACAGTCCTCTGTCTTACGGCTTCTCCACAAAGGACATTGGGGTATAGTGCGAACGAAACAACTTGCTCGTCAGCACTGTACTTGGTTCGGAATCGATGCTGCGATTACGAACATATGCTCTTCTCGCATGGCGTGTGCCGAACAACAATCCACACCGCCGCGGAAATTGTTTGCATGGCCGAAAGCCACTTCCCCTTGGCAACGCTTACACATCGATTTTGCTGGTCCATTCTGGAATGCTCGATGGTTGGTTGTTGTCGGTTCATTCAGTAATTTCCCTTTTGTTGTCCGGTCGTCTACCACGACGTCATCTGCCACCATCCAAGCGTTATCCGCTATCTTTTGCATTGAAGGTCTTCCACAGACTATTGTTTCCGACAATGGCCCACAATTCATGTCCGCAGAATTTCAGTCATTCTGCAAGGCCAATGGTATTAAACATCTGATGTGCGCGCCGTTTTCGCCGCATTCAAACGGTGCCGCTGAACGTTTGGTCAGGACTTTCAAGTCCCAGATGTTGAAGTTAAAAGAGTCTCATTCTCGGGAGGACGCGTTATTGCTCTTTTTGTCCTCGTATCGCTCTCAGCCCCGAGATGGTCGCTCGCCGGCTGAGTTGTTGCATGGTCGCCCTCATCGCACCTTGATGTCTTTGCTACATCCACCGCATCAGGTTCCTGTGCAGCGGCAGACACCTGCTTTTGCTCCAGGCGACGTTGTCTACTATCCTCACCATCGAGGTTCACGGCGTTGGCTCGAAGGCGCATTCTTCGCTGCCTCGGACGCGCTATGTATCTGGTTTTGGGGGCCTCTGGTGAGGTGCGTCGGCATCTCAAACAGCTGCGCCTCTGTCGTCGCACGGGTTCTGCCGCTCCCCATCTGCTTTCAGCGACGGTGCCGTCCGGTCAGCGCCCTGGGGACCCATCTACTGGCTCGTCTCAGCCCCAGGTGTTACCGACGCTGCCTTCCATTTTTTCCCATTGCGACGCGCCGCCGCCTGTTCTCCCGCCGGCGACGCCCGCAGTGGACGCGTCGCTGCAACCGCCGGGCGCCTCCCTGGGTCACGCGCCGCCGATCGCTTCCCGTGACCCGTTGTCCTCCGCTCCGGACCATATGTCGTCTTCGCCCGGCGGGTGCCCCGACCCGATGGAGGTCGACCCTTCGGCCCCTCCTGTCTCTTTACGGGCGCATACACCGCATGCTGGCGTGCACCCTGGACTAGGTTTTCAGGCGTTTCCTAGCTCCCCTCGGACCGAATGGCAGGGTGCGGGTGGCACAGCCTCGCCTGTTGTTAGGCTCCCCTCCTCGTCGCATACGTCAGCATGGGGTCCTCCTCACGGCGGGCGGATGCCTTATAACACAACAGTTCGCCGATTTGCGGGGGAGGAATGTGGTGTCACCGCCAGACACCACACTTGCTAGGTGGTAGCCTTTAAATCGGCCGCGGTCCGCTAGTATACGTCGGACACGCGTGTCGCCACTATCAGTGATTGCAGACCGAGCGCCCCCACACGGCAGATCTAGAGAATCTTCCTAGCACTCGCCCCAGTTGTACAGCCAACTTTGCTAGCGATGGTTCACTGACAAGTTACGCTCTCATTTGCCGAGACTATAGTTAGCATAGCTTCAGCTACGTCTTTTGCTACGACCTAGCAAGGCGCCATTATCATTTGCTATTTATCTTGTGATGCATGTACCGTCAGACCGATGTTCACCAATTATGAATTAAAGTTAAGTATTCCAGTAGTTACTTACGTTCTTTGCTACTATAAATTCCCTTACCTGTTCCAGACCTCACGCCAGCCTGCCGGAGCTTAAACGCGTGCCTTTCGGCTTCCTCTCCTAGTGGCTTGGCTGTCTTGCCAAGTCACAACAGATCATGACCCAATTTTGGATTCCATCGTCATTACGAGGGTGTAAAGTTTATAATAAACTGTCTGATGTGTGTCGGAAACAAGAAAGTTGACTTCCAGGAGAACGCAAATCCGGTGAATGTAGCACCGTTAGTCGCTTGGAGAAATGGCGGCTGGAGTGTGAAGTATTTTATCACTACGCAATTTCTGTGTTCCATCGTCATTATGAGAGTGCAAGATTTATAATAAACTGTCAGATGTGTGTGGGAAACAAGAATTTTGAATCCGAGGGGATCGCAAATCCGGTAACTGTAGCCGCGTTGGTTGCTTGTAGAAAAGTCTTCTGGAGAGTGAATTACTGAATCGTGACGCAATTTGTGTGTTCCATTGACATTGCGAGGATGCAAGGTTTATAATAAACCCTAAGATGTGCGTCGGAGAAAGGGAACATAACTCCAACGATAACGCAAACCCGGTGTCCGTAGTCGATTTAGTCGCTTTGAGGAAAGTCGTCTGGAGAGTGAAGTACTGAATAATGATGCATTTCTGTGTTTAATCGTCATTACGAGGGTGCAAGTGTTGTAATAAACTGTCAGATGTGTGTCGGAAACTTGAAACTTGACTCCCATTCGAACGTCCATCTGGTGACCGTAGCCGAGTTAGTCGCCTTGTTTAAAGTCATCTGGAGACTGAAGTATTGGATGGCGACGCAATTTTTGTATTCCATCGTCATTAAGAGGGTGCAAAGGTTATGATAAACTGTCAGACGTGTGTCGTAAACAAGGAAGTTGACTTCCAGGATAACGCAAATCCGGTGACTGTAGACGCGTTAGTCGCTTGGAGAAATGTCGGCTGGAGAGTAAAGTATTTTGTCACGACGAAATTTCTGTGTTCCATCGTCATTACGAATGCAAGGGTTAAAATAAACTGTCAGATGTGCGTCTGAATCAAGAAACTTGACTCCCAGGACAACGCAAATCCAGTGACTGTAGCCTTGTTACTTGCTTTTAGGAATGTCAGCCGGAGAGTGAAGTACTGAATCGTGACTCAATTTGGGTGTTCCAACGTCATTACGCTCGTGAGAGGGTTACAATTAACTGTCAGCTGTACGCCAGAAAAAAACCTTGTTCCCCAGGGGAACCTAAATCCGCAGACTGTGGACAGGGTTGTCGCTTTTAGAAAAGTCGTAAGGAGACAGGATTATTGAATCGCGACGCAGTTTGTGTGTACATCATCATTACGCTTGCGCGAGGGTTACAGTTAACTGTCAGTGGTGCGTCGGAATCAAGCAACTCGATTCCCAGGTCAACGTCGATCCGGTGACCGTGTCAGCGATAGTCGCTTGGAGAGAAGTTGGCTGGAGGCTGATGTATTGAATCCTGACGCAGTTTGTGTTTTCCATCGTCAATACCAGGGTGCGGCGTTACAATTAACTGTCAGTGGTGCGTTGGAAACGTGAATCTTCACTCCCAGAAGATAAATCCTGTGACAGTACGCGCGTTAGTCGCTTGGAGAGAAGTCAGCTGGAGACTGATGTATTTAATCGCGACGTTGTTTGTGTGTTCCATCGACTTTACGAGGGCGCCAGTTTACAAATACCTTTTGAATACATTATGACAGTGACACCGATCAATTTGTTACAAATATTTACTATCAAAAACAGTCTTGATCAAAATTTATTTATTATGGTGACCAGTTTCGACCACTACTGCGTTCTTAGCAGTGATTCTCCAGCAGGATCTTACTCATTGGTCTGAAGTTGACCCAAGTAGTGGTCGAAACTAGTCACTGTTATAAATAAATTGTGATCAAGACTTTTCTTTATAGAAAATATTTTCAGTTAACTGTCAATGGTGCGACGGAAACAAGAACATTGACTCGCAGGAGAACGTTAATACGGTGACCGTAGCCACGTTAGTCGCTTGGTCAGAAGTCGGCTGGAGGCTGATGTACTGAATCGCAACGGTGTTTGTGTGTTCCATCGCCATTACAAGAGTGCAAGGGCTACAATTAACTATCAGTGGTGCGTCGGAAACATCAGCTTCACTAATAGGTGAACATACATTGGGTGACAGAAGCCGCATTAGCCGCATGCACAGAAGTAGAATGGAGAGTGAAGTACTGAATGCGACGCAATTTTTTCTTCCGTCGTCATTACGAGGGTGCGATGCTACAATTAAATGTCAGTTGTGCGTCGGAAACAAGGAACTTGACGTCCAGGAGTACATACACTCCTGGAAATTGATATAAGAACACCGTGAATTCATTGTCCCAGGAAGGGGAAACTTTATTGACACATTCCTGGGGTCAGATACATCACATGATCACACTGACAGAACCACAGACACATAGACACAGGCAACAGAGCATGCACAATGTCGGCACTAGTACAGTGTATATCCACCTTTCGCAGCAATGCAGGCTGCTATTCTCCCATGGAGACGATCGTAGAGATGCTGGATGTAGTCCTGTGGAACGGCTTGCCATGCCATTTCCACCTGGCGCCTCAGTTGGACCAGCGTTCGTGCTGGACGTGCAGACCGCGTGAGACGACGCTTCATCCAGTCCCAAACATGCTCAATGGGGGACAGATCCGGAGATCTTGCTGGCCAGGGTAATTGACTTACACCTTCTAGAGCACGTTGGGTGGCACGGGATACATGCGGACGTGCATTGTCCTGTTGGAACAGCAAGTTCCCTTGGCGGTCTAGGAATGGTAGAACGATGGGTTCGATGACGGTTTGGATGTACCGTGCACTATTCAGTGTCCCCTCGACGATCACCAGTGGTGTACGGCCAGTGTAGGAGATCGCTCCCCACACCATGATGCCGGGTGTTGGCCCTGTGTGCCTCGGTCGTATGCAGTCCTGATTGTGGCGCTCACCTGCACGGCGCCAAACACGCATACGACCATCATTGGCACCAAGGCAGAAGCGACTCTCATCGCTGAAGACGACACGTCTCCATTCGTCCCTCCATTCACGCCTGTCGCGACACCACTGGAGGCGGGCTGCACGATGTTGGGGCGTGAGCGGAAGACGGCCTAACGGTGTGCGGGACCGTAGCCCAGCTTCATGGAGACGGTTGCGAATGGTCCTTGCCGATACCCCAGGAGCAACAGTGTCCCTACTTTGCTGGGAAGTGGCGGTGCGGTCCCCTACGGCACTGCGTAGGATCCTACGGTCTTGGCGTGCATCCGTGCGTCGCTGCGGTCCGGTCCCAGGTCGACGGGCACGTGCACCTTCCGCCGACCACTGGCGACAACATCGATGTACTGTGGAGACCTCACGCCCCACGTGTTGAGCAATTCGGCGGTACGTCCACCCGGCCTCCCGCATGCCCACTATACGCCCTCCCTCAAAGTCCGTCAACTGCACATACGGTTCACGTCCACGCTGTCGCGGCATGCTACCAGTGTTAAAGACTGCGATGGAGCTCCGTATGCCACGGCAAACTGGCTGACACTGACGGCGGCGGTGCACAAATGCTGCGCAGCTAGCGCCATTCGACGGCCAACATCGCGGTTCCTGGTGTGTCCGCTGTGCCGTGCGTGTGATCATTGCTTGTACAGCCCTCTCGCAGTGTCCGGAGCAAGTATGGTGGGTCTGACACACCGGTGTCAATGTGTTCTTTTTTCCATTCCCAGTCACCGTAGCCGCGTTAGTCACATGGAGAGAAATAGGCTGGTGACTGATGTATTGAATCGCGACGCAATTTTTGTGTTGCA
Organism: Schistocerca piceifrons; assembly: GCF_021461385.2. Taxonomy (NCBI): domain Eukaryota; kingdom Metazoa; phylum Arthropoda; class Insecta; order Orthoptera; family Acrididae; genus Schistocerca; species Schistocerca piceifrons. The sequence continues at coordinate 47,253,266 of NC_060142.1, read as the reverse complement.
TTGTCATTATGGAGGTGCGAGTGTTACAAATAACTGTCGGTGGGCGTTGGAGAGAAGCTACTTGACTCCGAGGAGAACGTACAGTCGTGCTCAAAAGTATCCGAACGACCTGAATTGCATTTCACCTGATTCGCAAACAACCCTCATAACGCATCTGTCTAGCAGGTCCTCTAATCGCTCCTCGGTACAGTCGTTTGATTATTGAAAATGGTTCCAACAAATCACCACTAGAAAACACTGCTCTGTATCGCAATAACTCAAGACATAAAGTAATACCACGATACTACAAATATCAGGGAACACCTTATCACAGATGAGTCTGTCCTTAAGGCTTGTAAGCTCACGTTTATTACAATAAATGACATACCTGAAATGTTACCACTCTCATTATTGCGTCAGGTAGGTAATGCACGTAGTAATTTCGTCGTATTCATGATTTCCTCTTCAAAGTAACATACCGCACTTATTATTTAACTCAAAATGACATTAAAAATTTAAGTTTTTCACGAGCTGCTAGTTGAGAGTATGTATGAACTTCAAATGACACGACGAACCGTCTCGTTTTGCATATGGATTCGAACCCAGGTCATGCAGACGAAGCAAAGATTTCGTGACTGTCGGAAACTAACAGTCATTCCTGACTAGGCATACAGAGAGTGATATAACTCGATTTTAGACAGTATCAGTTAGCAAATATCAACTTTAAATTACATAACGTAAACATTTTTAACGGACGCGAATTTCTACCCAGCATCTATTGTCCCTGTTAACGAACTACGAGAGATGTTAAATATTGCTTCTTCACAAGTAACTTACTTGAAATGCCGTGAGGTAAAGCTTTGTGTTGGACAGGGATTCGAACCCAGAACCTAATCGGATTGTTATCGAAGCACAATCAACTGTGACACATCGGATTTTCTCGGCAGTAGAAAGACGTTTTAACTGAAATAACGAGACGAAACATTAATTTTTTCCTTCCCAGGACTCCAACCCGGCACCTATTGCTGTTATATTCTAGAGAAAACGAGCGTTAAATATGGGGTTGTTACGCCAGCAGCGACAAGTGAGCATGTTTGAACTAGGAATAATATGACGAAGAGTTCAGTGTCGACTGGTAATCGAACCCCACACATATCGTTGTTCACTACACACAAAGTGACGTCAGCTACCGATTTTTTTCGACCAGCAGCTCGGAATAACATCCTTGAACTTACAGCGATGCCACAAATAGTTCTGTGTCTCACTGGGAGTCAAAAACGTCAGATAGCATTAGTGCTGACAACGAATGAAAATACATTAAAAATCAAATCTATGATCCACCAGCAGATAGGTGTTCTCATGCTAGAGCTTGATAATACATAATGAAAACTTTAGTGCCGGGTCAGGATTCGAACCCATTCACGAGCAATGTGTGGAAATGTTGAAGAATCTACAGTTTTCAACAAACAACAAATTGTATTCGAGCTGTATTGTCACGAAGGGATCAAATTCCAAGTTAAGGGCGGTCTGAGTTGCATTCTCAGTTCAGAACCAATTTTATCGGCATACAGAAGCTCAAATAAAAGATGGAATAAGTGTCCTGTGACCATACACAGGGTTTGTTTCATCACTAGAAATAAATAACTGGTATAAGAAAGGTTACTGGTGATAGAGTTTCTACATGTCGCCACTCCTGATTTCATTGTGGTTCAACCTAATATCTACTTGGTAGTGAAGGAATATCATGTTTAATGTGAATTTCAGAGCACAACGCCATTATACCTTCTTCACTTGGTGTTGCCAGAAGAGAATACAATCTGTCTCTCCCTATCAAAAACCATCGGCAGAGGTTGCAATCGAACCCCGACCATGTGTATATGAATCTATCAGCAATCCAACAGACCACCAAATCCTCTTCTCCGTGACTCCTTTTTCTATTGTAACATCGTTGCGCCACACTGGGTGAGAATTCTGACACACAGGCTCCCTGTAGTGGTTTGCAGAATGTTCAGTACAATCATTTACTTGGTTGACCGAATCGCCTTGAACTAGCTGCCTCGGCTACCCAGTGCATACATTCGACTCTATTTTGCAATCACAGAAATACAATCATGTAAATAGGAAGTGTTCCTTTCCACTTGAGCTACTCTATTGCGCTATCAGTTTGTTGAAAACGTCGTGCAGTGCAAAAGAAAATCTGTAACTGTCTGTCTCTCAGAAGTCTACATCCGGCCATATACATTATCTCACAACACTGTGGAATGCGGAAGTTCTGGAGGAATTGTTGTTGACTCCTGGAGCTGCTGTACCTACAGTTCAGCGGGTAGTGTAACAGTAAGTGTAGTGCACAGTAGGCAGAACGTCGTGGGTTCAAATGCGTTACTGTTACATTTTTTAAAACACAATTCTGTTTTCTGCTGAAGTTATCAATCTAATGGAACTTTGAACATAATTCTCTTCACTTCTCAGCCCAAAATAGTTGCATGTGGAAAAAGGGGCAACTACTGCGACATTTGGTTCTTTTCAGGCAGCAGATGCATTTCGAAACTTTTGTATTATGTATCTGGAGAGCGCATCGTGCCAAAATACGTCGTAAAAGTAATTTCTACATTACCTGTTGTGTAGTAGTGGCATTTTATTCTTCTTAAAACCTTCTATGACAGCTTTAACTCAGAACAAGTTTTCGACATGCATGTAATCAATAAAATGCATGTGCATTGTCAGACTGTTATAGATAGAGGTCAGCATGTGACCACAGAGCTAGTGAAGAGGTATGTATCGGTTATTCCTACTACGAGGCCAATAGGAACTAGAACCCGTAAATCGCTATTTAAAGGACAAGATTAGTTGCGATTTCCACGTGCAACAACTTTCCTGCGCTGAAAACCGTAAATTTACAATCTTTTGTTACACCTAAAGCTATAATAACTCAGATTATTCAATGGAAATGACAGGAAAAATCAAGTGAACTTTGTGACTTAATTCCGTGCACACCAGGAGGTAACTCGTCGATCACAGAGTTGCCAAACATACCTTGCCTTGTTGCCAAACCTCAGTTACAGTACCAGCAGGAAGAAGATGAACCGATTGTGCCTACAAAGGGCTGGGAAGTGATCATAGGCGGCATCTCAAAGACACGGCTGGCACAGCCTGGAATACGTTATGCGTCTGATTCGCATCTCTGTAACTAGGTTTAGGGACTGGAGCGTAGTTACTAATAATATTCAGAACTGACTGCAACTAAGCATCATAAATCAGTAACTCTCATAGTTGTTGTTATATTTCTTTCGTAAGTGTACTCAAAACTAAGAAACTCATCCATGGACGTTTTCGTGCCTGGCCGATAGTCGAGCACAACAAACAAATAAAAATCAATGTTTGTGTGTTTGTATGTCTGTGTGTGTGTGTGTGTGTGTGTGTGTGTGTGTGTGTGTGTGTGTGGGTGTGTGTGTGGGTGGGTGGGTGGGTGTGAGAGAGAGATAGAGAGAGAGAGAGAGAGAGAGAGAGAGAGAGAGAGAGCGAGAGCGAGTGAGATAAATACAAAAAAGAATGAGAGAGAGAGTAAATAGTTGTTGTAAAGAAATTGCAATATGAAATGTAAAGAAGTCTTTCATTAAAATGACACGTTCCACATCATTACAAAATGTAGTATTCAGGATCTATGGAACAAATATTAATCTAATCTAATCTAATCATATTGCTGACTAGCCTTGAAGAGTCATGAACTACCGAAATTTTCGCCAATATCAGTAATCAAATCCAACCTTGAAAATAAAAGACCACAGTTTTTGTAATAAACCGGGACGCCTATCATGTCCCTTTAGTCTCTGTTAACTAACCAAGAAAGATGTCTGATATACCTCCATTCAGAAATAACAAAGTGTGCATGAATTTAAAGATGAAGTGCATGATTTGAAGTTTTGTGACGGAGATTCGAACCCAACACGTAATAGGATTGTTAACTAAGTAAAATCAATTGTTATGTATCGGTTTTTCTTACCAGCTGCTAGGTGTTTGAATCTAAAATAAGGATACAAATTTTTGTGCCTAAGCGACAATCGAACCGCACACCTGCCGTCCTTCTTTACCACTCACGAATACAGCGTAAGTATCAATTGGTTATTCATCAACAGTAAGATGTTTGCGTGTTTGACCAGATATAACGGCACCTATTGCAAATATTGGCAACACATCAACAGACATTAAAAATGCATGTTAATTTTCACTAGCAGGCCTGTGTGCACGTGATAGGGTTTGAAATGAGATTATGAATATTTTTGTACTGGATCAGTATTCGGACCCACATACTTACCTTTGGAGGAGACCTAGAGATGATTGCAGTCTTGGGAAAAGGAACAAAATGACTGAATTATACTGTTCCGAGAGATTCAGATCCTCGAGAGAGGAGATACGAATTCAAATCACAGTCCAGCACCAAATTTTCAACGTCTGTAGTTCAATCAAGTACAAGTAAAATAATAGGCCTGTTCCTTTAAATGGCTATCGGTTCAACAAATAAAATAAAATTTTCTAATGTAAGTAAGTTTACTGGCGACAGTATTTCTGTTTATCATGACTTCCGCCTATGTCATTTTCCAACGTAGACAGGCTCTGCCCGGTTGGTAATGAAAGAACGTGATGTTTAATGCCGATTATGAATTATAACGTCTTTCTCTTGAGGTTACCAGAGGTAATCTGTTTGTGCCTCTTAAAAGTAAATTCCTGAACCCACGCATTGCACCTGTGATAGTTCGTTCCACCAGACCATTGTGGCCACATTTCCCAGTCCCAGGAGTGTGCTATAACGGATCATATGCTTAGCTTACAAAATTAGTCACGGCAGAAAGAATGTGAGTATATTAAATGGTTAAGTAGAAGCAAGTTTCTGACGCGGAGATTATGCTATTCTCCTGTCAGCAGGATGTAAAGTCTCATCTGGGCATCATAGCCTTGATTTGAAGCCATTTTGAAATTTTCACTAATACAGAAAATTTCTTAGTTCGAGAAAATCCACTGTGAAGTGTGAAGTTACCGGATAACTCGATTATTACCGTCATTATTACTATCATTTTCCTCATACCGCTGCTGGAACACATGTGCTTGAACATCATTTAATGCCTTTTGGTCATTTTAGAAGTAGTTGCCCAAGAACAGGTTATTTCCCTGTCTACGGAATTCTTTTCATGTTAATATCAAACATCAGCAATTACTCGTAGATTGCATTAAAACTGAAGTAATTGATGAAGACGTCACTTGATAACAAAAACGTGCTGTCTTTCTTCATTTACTTGCGCCTAGAAATGGCTGTCGAGTACTGCCAAACAAAAAGCCAAGGGATGTTACTGCCTTCCGATATACATCGCTGTCGGTTCTTCCATATGATTTGGTCAACGTGACCTGTTTCAAGTTGTGCATGACAGAGAATGTTTTAGAAAATCAATTGTTTTCCTTTGCAATAAACAGAAAAATTGTCATTCTAAGGTGTCCAAGCTCAAAATTTTCGCAGTATTAGTTCACATTTAATATTCGCTTCTGTAATGTGGGAACGTATTTCACAGTTGCAAAACCCGCAGCCGACCCATTGACCTTACACTTAGTCGCTGACCATAAATTCTAGCTCAGAGTGACACCAGTTTAAGTAACCTAATGTAGCGAAGACTGTTTGCCAGTGCTCTTTCTCACCGGAAAATACATAGTTAACCCATTGGGCTCCATAAGTACACTGTAACAGTAATTTCTGTGTGTGTGCAATGCATACGGATTGTTGAATATAGTGGTGCTCTCTCTTCAACTTCTGTATAGAATATGCCTGATCTAAACGGGTCCTTTATCATTACATGCTCACAACAGTAATGTGCTTTTACTGACAACCTCACTGTTCGTTTTACCTGATTTTGTAATGATTTAAATAAAAGAACATGATCTTCCAGTGGGAGACATTTCGTCCCCCTTTCCACTCTGTGAAATTTGTCAGTAACCTTTTTACCTTCCAACCAGCGAAATGCTCAGAGTACGGCTGGTAAACGATTCACAAACCACGATTTAGTGCCTTTAAGACGATTTCTTTAAACATTGTAGTCGCTGAAGGAATTTATTTTCTTCTTAAATCGTCTTATGCAGCACCGTTCACAGATATCTCAAATAGGAAAAGCTCTTTATCCAGGTACGAACGTTGTAAAACAAACTTCCCACAGTTTGTGTCAGGTTGATCTTTTCGTCTGATAGCACTGCGTAAGTATTTTGTCTAAGAGGTATCAGAAGTAGTGTTCCTGTAGCTGTGGGAATCATTGGTTGAAAACGAGTTTAACACCAATGGGTACAGTACTGATAAATATTCAAAATGATTGTCAATCTAGGACTGAGTTAATTCACAAACTGAGACGTATTTATGATACTGATGCTAGACTGTATATCCTTAAGTGGGCATTGGAAGGCTTTCACACACACGTATACAATATTTTGAATACTTCGGACGCTATAGTTAATGTTGCTCTCATAAACTAATTTTAATTCTTCTGGGTCTTCAGTGTGCAATATGTGTTGTAGATACAATCTTAGACATAAAAATTGACCGCCGAGTCGTTCACGTAAGGCGGACAATACAGTCGTGCTCCCCTCAAAATTCTATGTCCGGAAATATGCTCGATCTGGCAACATTGAACTGTCCAAGACAGTTAAAGGATAACTTTTCCAAAACGACGAAACTGCTTCCAGTTGCAATGTATAAGTTTTAAATTTGGTTCGAAGATACCTACGACGTTACTCTGCAATAGTGCAAAGGCTTGGCGCCTTATGACGTCATTCTCGGGCTGGACGACGCTTCAGACAGCAAGGTGTCGACACATGCGAAAGAAAGGCCACAGCTCAGAAGTACGTGCGAGGTGGAATTTGGATTAATGATGTCACACTGGACATAAATTTTACCAAAATTCAAGGCCACGTGGACGTGTCAGACGATGGTAAGCTCGTCACAACACGTCTTAACCACATTCCGTCCTTCCTTTTGACACCTGCAATGGAAGTCAGAGCCACGAGCCCCAGAGTAGATATCAGGTGTTTTCTTATGAGTGGCCGAAAAAAACATTTGAGACGTACCGTCGCTCAGAACTACTGACACGAGACCCTTAGGGGTGGCATAAAGGGCTGTCAATAAAACCACCTATTTCCTTGGGGCTCTGACTTCCACAAATTTCGCGGTTGAAAAGGGCAGATTACAGTGTGATAAGCAACAGGACGACGTTTTACACACATCAAAAACCGTTTTGCATCCCCTCGGTTCCGAGAGTTCCGGAAACTGTACAGGAAATAGGAATAGAGATCAACATAAACATCATTTCTGACATTTTTATTGCTCATGAAAACCACACATTGCATGTTATACCGCCATACAGTGAGACCCCCAGAGATGGTGGTCCAGATTGCTGTACACACCGGTACCTCTAATACCAAGTAGTACGTCCCATTGCATTGATGCATCCCTGTATTTGTTGTGGCATACTATGCACAAGTTCGTCAAGGCACTGTTGGTCCAGATTGTCCCACTACTCAAAGGAGATTCGGCGTAGATCCCTCAGAGTGGTTAGTGGGTCACGTCGTCCAATCTATTCCAGTCTTGTTCAATACGGTTCATGTCTGAAGAACATGATGGCCAGTCTAGTCTAGCTATGTCGTTATCTGAAGGAAGTCATTCACAAGATGTGCACGATATGGGCGCGAATTGTCGTGCATGAAGACGAATGCCTCACCAATATGCTGTCGATATGGTTGCGCTGTCGGTCGGAGGATGGCATTCATGTATCGTACAGCCGCTACGGCGTCTTCCACGACGACCAGCGGCGTACATCGGCCCCATATAATGCCACCCCGAAACGGCAGGGAACGTCTATCTTGCTGCACTCGCTAGACAGTGTGTCTAAGGCGCTCAGCCTGACCGGGTTGCCTCCAAACACGTCTCCGACGATTGTCTGATTGAAGGGATATGCGACACTCATCGGTGAAGAGAACGTAATGCCAATCCTGAGCGGTCCATTGGACATGTTGTTGGGCTCATTTGTACCGCGCTACATGATGTGGTGGTTGCAAAGATTGACCTCGCCATGGACGTCGGGAGTGAAGTTGAACATCATGCAGCCTATTGCGCACAGTTTGAGTCGTAACACGACGCCCTGTTGCTGCACGAAAAGCATTATTCAACATGGTGGCGTTGCTGTCAGGGATCCTCCGAGCCACAATCCGTAGGTAGCGCTAATCCACTGCAGTGGTAGTCCTTGGGCGCCCTGAGCATGTCATTGACAGTCACTGTCTCTCTGTAAATCCTCCATGTCCGAACAACATCGCTTTGGTTCATTCCGAGACGCTTGGACAGTTCTCTTGTTGAGAGCCCTTCCTGGCACAAAGTAACAACGAGGACGCAACCGAATCACGATATTGACGGTCTTGTCGTGCTTGAGCTACAGACAAGACGAGCCGTGTACCTTGTCCCTGATGGAATGACTGGAACTGATCGGCTGTCGGATCCCGTCCGTCTAATAGGCGCTGCTTATGCCTGGTTGTTTACATCTTTGGGCGAGTTTAGTGATATCTCTGAATAGTCAAATGAACTATGTCTGTGATACAATATCCACAGTCAGCGTCTATCTTCAGGAGTTCTGGGAACCGGGAAGATGCAAAACGTTTTTTGATGTATATAGTTCACTTTTGCAGTGTTGAAATCCGCCAGACACTTCAAATCCACTGGGGATCGTTCAGAACCATTCGACGCAAGGGCCGGGAAGGGGGGGGGGGGGTAGTGGACGGATTTTGGGGACGTAACGAAATTGACGCATGTGTGAATAAAACGCCCTCTAAGACTCTTTCATTTGGCCCCACCTTCGATGTCACTTGCTAAGATTTGTTGAACTCTTTAGAAATGTTCCTGTCCAGAGACAAACTGGCGAGAGTCCTAGGCACCTGCTAGTAGGTATAGGGCACCAGTGGGGTGTCAAGCGGCTGCACGTCTGCAGTCATCTAAGATTCCGTCTCAATTTTTCTCTGTAGCGGTAAATTTTTAAGGTGCTGAATAGTTGAAGGCGTGTGGAGTGTTGCCCAACTGGGCATGTTTAGAGAGACTCTTTACCGTTTTATTCACACTTGTGTCAATGTTGCGTTCCTCCCTGCTCATACCACAGGAAGGCGTGAAACAGGGATGCTGCAAAAGCGTAAGCACTGTTTGCTGTTTCAAATTTCGTAGAGTGGTTTACAACGACCCCTAGTGGTTCTACTCTGTACACCAGAGCTGAAAGTACTGTCGTACTGCATTTCAAAGGGGTGCTGCCATGTTAAATGGTGTTGGTGGCGCACGATGTCCTTAGCGGAGGGTTGACTCGTCTCTGGGGGTGTCGTCAGTGTCAAAGTTTGCCAAGAATGTCGTCCATTTGACCACCACTTTGGGAAATGTCGTTTTCGATCGCAAAACGAGTGAGAATCAACGCGCCAAGGAAAGATGTCGTTTCTTTATGCCTTTTATGCCATCCCGTAGGGCAGTGTCATGTTGATTTGAGCGACGGTGTGCCTCAGATGTTTACCTCGGCCACCCATAAGAAAACCCCGTGATTTCAACGCTGGGCGAGTCAAAAGAAGGGGTGGAATGTGGGTAAGGCGAGATACGACCATCTTTCCATCCTTTGACACGTTCACGGTGGAGTTTGCTGTATTGTGGTGATATTCGTGCTAATATGACATCATTAACCCACCTTACGCCTGATCTCTGACATTTTCTTCTCATGTATTTAGAGCTTGCTGTTGAAGTGTCGCCAGCCCGAGAGAGACCTTGCAGTGCCAAGTTTTCGTACCATTACAGAGGATCATCATTGATCCATTACGGACCCTGGGACAACGGCTGGCATGTATTTCATGATGCAATCATCCCGCAGCTGCTCACGCCAACCACGGGACCACGGAGCTCTTGAGCCTACACTACCCTTGATGTTGCCTATCTTGCGCATGGACTACTCAGTTTGTATATTTTGCTTATTTTTTTCATAGTTCCACACAACTTCTTCCTGTTTTCTCGATTGATCTGTGTTCAGTTTTTCAAGGCCTATCCACTGTGCCAACTTATAACTAAATCTGAGGGGGTTGCGATGGGGAGGTTCCCTTGTTAGTACACGGATTACTCTTGGATATTACTTGGACTTGTATTGCTGGTGCACGTTTCGTCAGAAATAAAGACAAGTTATCTCTTCATTCTAGCTGGCGCAATTCTTGTCATTAATTATTTTTCGGCCAACAGACATAGCTACATCCTGGTCACTACCCACGCTTTATACAATTTGTGGTGGCTGCCCAAAAGTACCACCGAGGACCTTGGGTTTGGGAGCCGTCACAAAAGACGCCATCTTCAGGCCCCTGTACAGTGAGTAGAGCAAATGTACTACTATAAAAAATGTAGAACATCCGCTAACAATTGACAGGTATCATGTTAACCATGTAAGTGGCAGAAAAAGACATATTGTATATCATTAAAACTATATGCAACATTAGGGCAAATATGCTTCTGCCTATATCATGCTGTTGTTGATAAGTTTCATTGTTTTACTCGATTATAGCATGATAGATGAACATAGGTATACGCTATTATTCATAAATCCGTATCACATAGTTGTAATAGGCAATGCAACACAACAATCAATGTACTGCATACAATCATATGTCCAGTGGAAGAATATTATTTTAGCCGGCCAGTGTGGCCGTGCGGTTCTAGGAGCTTCAGTCTGGAACCGTGTGACCGCTACGGTCGCAGGTTCGAATCCTGCCTCGGGCATGGATGTGTGTGATGCCCTTAGGTTAGTTAGGTTTAATTAGTTCTAAGTTCTAGGCGATTGATGACCTCAGAAGTTAAGTCGCATAGCGCTCAGAGCCATTTTTGAATATTTTTTTAAAAATAACTTATATAAATAAATAATGAAAAACTAAAATACAAGAAAATGTGACATAACGATGTCAAAATACATAAGTTACATGTGTGTAGCCTAGGTCGCATTATGTATGGTACGACAAATTGCTGCCGCAGTATTAACGATAAAAAGCATAAAAGAGTTTTGTATTAAAACCCAATTGCATTCACGAATTAAACCAATGCAATCGTATTATAAAAATCATCAAAAACCTGGTCACCGTAGGCACATCATTAGAACCCCTATGTAGGACCACCCCGCGCTGTGCTGAGTGGATTAATGCAACGACAGTAGCTGCCTTATATCGTCATAGTTACAAAGAAGATTCTCTATCTCTGTATATAAAGAAATGGGTAGTAATACAGTTTAGGAGGTATGTGCGCTGATCACGAGAAAAGTACCTATTTTTGAAGGAAACGTGTATTTCTGAAGATATAAGCATATATATGCACGGAATACCAAAAAAATTTGTATTTAAAAAATTGTGTGTTACAATCATATCTGATGCGTTCGTCACCAAAAAAGTACTTATTTTCATATGGATGCAAGAAAAGATCAATTAACTGTCTCAAAAATTTTTTTTAACAAAAATTATGTATTGCATACGTATGCACGGAATTTCAGAAACTTTTTTTTTCAAAAAAGATGGAATTAATAACAAAATTTTCTCAAAAAATCATATTCGTTTATTTTGCGCAGATATACATTAAAGCTCGAATCACAGATTAGATAAAAACAGCTATCTCAAGTTAATCTGCAGCATTAGGATATATTTTTCGAACATGCTCAATGAAGTTGTGGAATGGATTTTCCCCAAAACGTTGACGCCAGAGAAATTCCGCGAGATAGTTATTCAGCATAGCACGGTGAGTTCCAAAACGCCTTTTATTTTTTTTCTTTAGCTTTTTGCCAGACTGACTCCACGTTATTTGTGGTTACGTTTGTAAAGGGATCGACAAAATAAAGCGAATGGCTAACCTATGGTGTTGCAAGCTTGCCACAAATCAGAAACTACTGTGGTTCCAGTTAATTTTTTTTTCATCCATATGAAAATAAGTACTTTTTTGGTATTCCGTGCATATATAAGCTTATATCTTCAGAAATACGCGTTTCCTTCAAAAATAGTTCTTTTCTCGTGATCAGCGCATGTACCCCCTAAACTGCATAAGTGCCAAAAAATGTCTATCTCCCTGACATATAAGTCCTATACAATTATGAGGGAGTATACCGAGTGGAATCGAGTGAATAAAAAGGAAAGGAAGAAAAAGAAGAAGAAAAATATAGGTGGCGGCCTAGAAGTCCGAACATAAACGTCAAAATGAAATGTATTCCATCCCTAAGACTAAGAGCGCCACGTATAACCATGTCAAATCATTCTCAAGGTTGCATGAAGGCCGGGTGTAATAACATATGAGATGACTATCAGGTTTTTAAGTACATCATCCAGTATCATCATAATGCACGGCATTTGGCGGCGTGCTTAAACCACAGTAACATCCCTGCAATGAACTGGCCTGAATCATATAGAACACCACTGGAATGTTTTGGAAGGCCGACTTCGTGCCAAGCCTCACCGACCTACATTGATACCTCTCTTCAGTGCAGCACTCCCTGAAGAATGGGCTGCCATTCCCAAGAAACCTGATTGAACGTATGCCTGCGAGAGTGGAAGCTGTCATCAAGGCTAAGGGTGAGTCAACACCATACTGAATTCCAGCATTACCGATGGAGGTCCCAATAACTTGTAAGTCATTTTCAGCCAGGTATCAATATACTCTTGATCACTTAGTGTATGTAGTTACGTAATCAACTCCTGCATCTCTACACAAATACTCTATTGTGGGATGATAAAATAAACTCACTCAAGAGGCTCTTCATCATTCACTCAATGAAATAGGAAGGAAATTGTTTGCACTAGCGTAAGACATATTTCATTATTGTACAGAAAGGTATATAGTATTATGTAAGTCACATATTCAGTTTTCTTCCCACAGAAATGAAAATCCAAACTGAACAGCTTCCCTGTGGCACATTATAAAATTGTTCATAAGACTCACTAAATATTTTCGGTGTAATGTGTAATTCATTTCGCTACACGGTCGTAAACTTTTACATTTCCGATATGTGAGATTGATTTTTTTATGTTTATTATTTTTTTTATTTTTTAAATATTTTTATTATATACTTTTATGTATATTTATTTTTTATTTATTATTTAGGTTTTGTTATTTTTTCGTGTGTGCATCTGGGACAACTGTACTTCAACATTCAATTTGATTTTTCGGCTGTGAACCCTAAGGAAGAAGAAATAGTGCCGTTAAGGCTGCACCCTCAAAGGTGGCCGTGTGGTTCATCCATCGAAAAACAATGAAGGATCACACAGTTAATATTCTGTGGATTATTTAGTGACTTCCCCCATTGACAAGTACCTTCGGCTTACACAGCCCTACAGAACTCGGGAAAACAAAAGATGCAATGCTCTGTCGATGTACAGTAAAGTTACTGTAGCATCCATAATGACATAATTACTGACGATAGTGTAAGTATAATCTGCCTTCCGTAGTAAAGGTGTTGCTACTGTTCGAAATTTTCGTCAGGAATTCTTCAGAGTGGGACGAGATCACGAAAATGAATCAGGAATTCATACAAATTTATGGTTTCAACAAGAACGATTCCTCAAACTCTATAAATTACAGATTCCCAGAGCCAAAATTATCTCCCCTAGTGGAAGTAAATAGTGGTGAGTGACAGCTTAACTTTGTACTTACCAGAGTGTTTCCTCTGCAGTGCCAAGGAATCTTCCAGTCTCCTAGCAGCACTCGCGGGGACAGGCGTGACGCCAAAGTTGAGTAGGTGATCCATCATGTAAAGACGCATAAGTTAGAGAATATTCACAAACTTTGCTGGATTATTAATGTGGTATGAACGACACCTCCCAAGTGGCTTCTAATATTTCGTTAAATATTCCACTATATCCTGAGTCAAACAAACACCGTAATTTCTTTTTTAAATGTTGTCTATTGTGAACATACAGCACAAAATGGTCAGTTCCAGCCCGCTGGCTCTTACGAAGTGTCTGAATTAACACAGAAAAACGTTTCAAGTATGCAACCATATGTGCACCACTTGGCGCACATCTTTATCATCACAGAACTTCTTGCTGCCCATTGCCTCATTCAGTGGACTACAGATATGGAAATGAATGTTGGTGAATTCTCATTAGCGGCGAATTCTGTGCTTTGCCATATTGCAAGAGAACACATGCAAGCAGCAATCCTATTTGCTTGAGTTTGATTACGCACCGAGGATGATTTATAGAAGTTTTGTGTATAGTACCTAACTGACGACTTTGGACTACAATGGATAGGGTCAGCGGGTCTTATTTCGTGAGCAGCAAGATCTCCTGATTTGACACTCATTTACTTCTCTTTACTGAGATATATGAAGAGAGTGGTGTGCATTCTTCTAACTACCATATGAGGTCGGCTGAATGCCCATATCACTCGAGAGCTTCGTGATGTGATAGAAGTTCCTATCATTCTCGAGGTGAAAGTATCAGGTTCAGTGGTTCAGTGGTGTGCAAAATTTAAGGAGGAAAGTGATGTTCGCATGATGTGTCAATGCTAAGCAAGATAGTTCTATGGCTTTTGGACCACTGAAAGAACTGATGTAATATAATACAAACATGACACTTTTATTCGATGTCAATAATTACACGGCAATTATCACGATTCACGATGGTCCCCTCGACATTACAAAAGGCGGGATGTGGTTCTTCACAGGCTGTGCTATTACCACGGACAGCAGCACACGTTTTTCAACGTGCTCCGATACTGGCCGTAAGGTTGGTGAAGAGTTCATGTTATACGGCGTTCCATTTCCTCAATCAGCGCAATTGGCAGCTGCTGGGTGGTCGTTGGTGCGTGTGGACGAGATGCAGTACGTCTGCTCAACGCACCCCACATGTGCTCTATGAGATTTAAGTCGGGGCAGCGGGCAGGCCAGTCCATTCGCCAAATACCTTCCTGTTCCAAGAGTTCATCCACCTGCGGTGTCCGATGGCGGTCGCCATAGTCATCCATAAAAGTGAAGTGCACCCCTGTAAAGACGCACATGGGATGGAGTACAGGATCATAACAACGTTGACTGGCGAATACAACGTGTTCCAATATTTCGAGGGCAGTACATGGTCGTTTTAGTGGTCCAGGTGTTATGGGGTGGGGAGGCATTAATGTTGCATGGATTTATAGACTTCCAAATCTTTGAAAATGGTTCACTCACCGCTCGATTTTATTGTGACACTGTACTCCGACCCCAAGTGCATCTTTTCAGGGGTTCACTTGGCCCTGTCTTCATTTTCATGGATGATAGCGACCGCATCGAACAGCGCAGTGGGACGTGCTTTTGGGATGATAAGATAGTCAAGGAAGTGACTGACCTGCCAGTTCCCAAAGTTAATTCTCATCAAACTCGTATGTGACGCTATGGGGGGACGTATTGAAGCACGTAAACAAACAGCCACGACTATATTGCAGTTGTCAAGACACAATGGTGGAGGAATGGATAGCCCTACCACAACAACTCCTTTCAAGCCTTGTGGCCAGTGTAGTAACACGTTGAAGAACGTGCACTGCCGCTTGTACTGATCACACATCCTATTAAGAATCATGCTAGGCCTTTTGTAATGACCTAGGGATCAATAAGAATCGCGGTGACTTAATTGTTATTATGTCATTTCGGTTCGGCCGATTGGGTGTTTTTCTCAATTCCCTTCTGTACTGTCCGCAGCTCGCGGTCGTGCGGTAGCGTTCTCGCTTCCCGCGCCCGGGTTCCCGGGTTCGATTCCCGGCCGGGAACAGGGATTTTCTCTGCCTCGTGATGACTGGGTGTTGTGTGCTGTCCTTAGGTTAGTTAGCTTTAAGTAGTTCTAAGTTCTAGGGGACTGATGACCATAGATGTTAAGTCCCATAGTGCTCAGAGCCATTTGAACCATTTGAACCTTCTGTACTATACTGTAGCCGTTCTTTCTACGTTTGGTCCAAGTTCCACCGAGTTACGTTACGTAGCAGTGACACATCATGCAAAACTCAAGCCAGTGACATCTCTGTAAACAGGCACTGGACTCCACTGCCCGCCACCGGATTTGAACGTGGATTCTCTGCTGGGGGTGTGGAAGAGGATGGTGAGGGTGTGTCTACAACTAGATCTACATCTACATGCTTACTCTGCAATTCACACTTAAGTGCCTGGCACAGGGTTCATCGAACCATTCTCATATTACTTCTCTATCATTCCACTCTCGAATGGCGCGTGGTAAAATGGAACACCTAAATCTTTCCGTTGGAGCTCTGATTTCTCTTATTTTATTATGATGATCATTTCTCCCTGCGTAGGTGGGTGTCAACAAGATATTTTCGCATTCGGGAGAGAAAGTTGGTGATTGAAATTTCGTAAATAGATCTCACCGCAAAGAAAACCGCCTATGTTTCAGTGACCGCCACCGCAACTCGCGTATTGTATCAGTGACACCCTCACCCGTATTGCGCGATAACACGAAACGAGCTGCCCTTCTTTGCACTTTTTCGACGTCCTCCGTCAATCTTACCTGGTAAGGATCCCACACTGTGCAGCAATATACCGGCAGAGGACGGACAGATGTAATGTAGGCTGTCTCTTTAGTTGGTTTGTCGCATCTTCTAAGTGTTCTGCCAACAAAGCGCAGTCTTTGTTTCCCCTTCCCCACAATATTATATTTCTATTTTAAATTGCTCGTAATTGTAGGTCCTAGGTATTTTTCGAATTGATTGCTTTTTGCGGATGATGCTGTGGTGTATCGAGAGGTTGTAACAATGGAAAATTGTACTGAAATGCAGGAGGATTTGCAGCGAATTGACGCATGGTGCAGGGAATGGCAATTGAATCTCAATGTAGACAAGTGTAATGTGCTGCGAATACACAGAAAGATAGATCCTTTATCATTTAGCTACAAAATAGCACGTCAGCAACTGGAAGCAGTTAATACCATAAATTATCTGGGAGTACGCATTAGGAGTGATTTAAAATGGAATGATCATAGAATGTTGATCGTCGGTAAAGCAGTTGCCAGACTGAGATTCATTGGAAGAATCCTAAGGAAATGCAATCAGAAAACAAAGGAAGTAGGTTACAGTACGCTTGTTCGCCCACTGCTTGAATACTGCTCAGCAGTGTGGGATCCGTACCAGGTAGGGTTGATAGAAGATATAGAGAAGATCCAACGGAGAGCAGCGCGCTTCGTTACAGGATCATTTAGTAATCGCGAAAGCGTTACGGAGATGATAGATAAACTCCAGTGGAAGAGTCTGCAGGAGAGACGCTCAGTAGTTCGGTACGGGCTTTTGTCAAAGTTTCGAGAACATACCTTCACCGAAGAGTCAAGCAGTATATTGCACCCTCCTACGTATATCTCGCGAAGTGACCATGAGGATAAAATCAGAGAGATTAGAGCCCACACAGAGGCATACCGACAATCCTTCTTTCCACGAACAATACGAGAATGGAATAGAAGGGAGAACCGATAGAGGTACTCAAGGTACCCTCCGCCACACACCGTCAGGTGGCTTGCGGAGTATGGATGTAGATGTAGATGTAGATTTGTACGATTTAACGTTTACCTAAAATTTATCGGTTTTTTTAGTACCCATGTGGATGACCTCGCACTTTTCTTTTTTAGTGGCAATTGCCACTTTTTGCACTATACAGAAGTTCTCTCTAGATCATTTTGTAATTGGAATTGATCGTCTGATGATTTTACTATACGGTAAATTGCAGAGTC
This sequence comes from Schistocerca piceifrons, assembly GCF_021461385.2. Taxonomy (NCBI): domain Eukaryota; kingdom Metazoa; phylum Arthropoda; class Insecta; order Orthoptera; family Acrididae; genus Schistocerca; species Schistocerca piceifrons. The sequence continues at coordinate 47,235,539 of NC_060142.1, read as the reverse complement.
ATCTGCAAAAAATCCAAGAGTCTGCTCAGATTATCACCTAAATCATTTGTGTAAATCAGGACAGCAGAGGGACCATGACACTACCTTACGGAACGCCAGATATCTCTTCTGTTCTACTCGATGGTTTGCCGTCTGTCACTACGAACTGTGACCTCTCTGAGAGGAAATCAAGAATCGAGTCACACAACCGAGACAATACTCCATATGCACGCAATTTGATAAATTGCGAGGAACGGTATTAAAAGCGTTCTGGAAATCTAGGAATATGGAATCGATCTGAGATCCCTTGTCGACAGCACTCATTACTTAATGGGAATAGAGAGCTAGCTACGATGCACAAGAACGATATTTTCTGAACCCGTGTTGATTTTGTATCAATAAGTCATTTTCTTCAAGGTGATTCATAATGTTCGAGTAGAGTATATGCTCCAAAATCCTACTACAAATTGAGGTCAGTGATATGGGTCTATAATTCAATGGGTTACTCCTATTTTCTTTCTTGAATATTGGGGTGACCTGTGCTACTTTCCAGTGAACAGACCTTTTGTCAAATGAGCTGTTGTATATGATGCCCCTCCCGCCGGAGGTTCGAGTCCTCCCTCGGGCATGGGTGTGTGTGATCTGTGAGTACATAAGTTTCAATGTGTTGGCCAAAGAAGCAGACACGTTCTTGTTGTGTCTGGGTTCTGTAGTATCGATATCGATATCTTTCCCAAGAGACGTGAAGCAAACTCAGTAAAAAGACTGGCTGTCTTTGCCCGCGTCTTTTAGCGCAGCTGCAGAGTCTGGCTCTGTAGGAATCAGCATTGAGAGATGTCCGTCCGTCTCCCCCCCACCCCCACATCTTAAAAAAACGGTATGCAGAGCCAACTACCTCTGCTCGATTTTTTGAAGGGACACTAGATACCCTGCTGCCACCCTAGAAAGACACGTAATGATCCTTGGAACACAGTTTGTTACAATTTAGTTTCAGTTATTGTCGATTTCCTCTCATTCACAATATTCTGGAGTGTTTTTCGGTCTGTTTCTTGTTTTTCAAGTAATTTTCATGAGTTGTGTGTGAACTGGTACTTTCGATTTGTTCACGCCAAGGGTAACCACACGTCGTTATTTGCTTACTAATGTACCCTGTTTTGGTTAAGAGTAACTCATCCATTCATAGAAATTCCACGTTTTCTTATCTCATTTCTGCTATTCGATTAGCCGAACAGGATAGCCACGTGGTCTTGGGGGCGCCTTGCCACGGTTCGTACGGCTCCCACAGTCGAAAGTTTGAGTTCTCCCTCGGGCATGGGTGTGTGTGTTATCCATAGCGTAAGTTATTTTATGTCAGATTAAGTAGTGTGTAAGCCTAGGGACTGACGACCTCAGCAGTTTGGTCCCATAGGAACTTATCACACACATTTCCTATTCGATTCAGTCTAAGATTCTTTGAGTAATGAGCTTGCTGTACGCAAAGTGATGGTTTTGTAAGTGCAGACTATCTCATCCTGTAGAGCACCAGAATCTATGCGGACGAACCTCATATTGAACAACACTACTCATCAAGTTTGATGCTCGTGTATTTTATGTTTTATTGGAAAGCCTCTGACTTTATTTCCGTAACCTCTCCGCCTCATCCACGTAGCTACAGTGGTGACAGGTTGAACTGTTCCTCTTTTCTTATGCGTTGTTTTGTTATATGATTAATGCAGAATTTACTTTCAGTTCCAATGTTTTGTATCCCCATTCTTCAGTCAATTATGCTCATTTTCTTTCTTGAAATATGTAACTCAAGCATGACCACTGGAGACTGCAATTTAATTCTGCTGTTTAAATATAAGATCGTGTATTTTGACTAATGGGTATTAATCAGTGATATTAGTTTACGCAATTCCACGTCACATGTTTTGCTTTCTGTATACTGTTTCCCCCCAAAAAATAATGATGAAGATGTTTAAATTCAGTATCAGAGTTAACAGAGAAATACTACACCTATGTGTATTTTCCCCGAATGACTAGAAGTGCTATTTTGGCTGAATTAGTATCAGGGTGCTCTTTTCGTGCATAGTTCTGATTACCGGACATATGGCAGAGAAGATATAATTACGTGAGCTACTTGATCCCTAAGATTATTGAGTACATACTTAAAATTTGGTTGCCTACCCAACACAGAGATTAGTCACAGACCTACAAGTTCAATCATGCAAACCGGGAGTAATAAACCATAAGTAGTACAGATCTACACGATTTCTAGTGACATGGACCGGCAGACAGCTTGCGCTTGACGGCATTGTTCCCTTATGGCAAAAAGGATTGACATTGTTGTGACAGACAATTCGCAATTTTTCACAAACACAACTTTTATTGATGTAAGTTCACAAGGTTGGTGACTGAACATACAAACGAAAGGTAACAATAACGAAAAAAAGTCTCCTAATTGAGGCAAACAAAAGTTCACTTCTAATTTTCCACAAAGATTCGTGGTAACACACTCATACACTAGTAACAGTCCAATTCGGAGACGAAGACGTAATCTTCAACGGTCGCAGTACACGGGGTCGGTATCTGGCGTGAACTGAACTTCAAGTCTGGTTCTAGTCCCTAAATAGCTGTCTCCAGCCAATCAGGTTTTTGCGTAGTGATACTTCCTGCAGGCCATGGCTCCAGCCCCCGCTGCAGTAAGTAGGCATGTCTGTTGCCATTATCTTGCATGTAAAGAGCCGTTGTTTACCATAGTGTTTTTGAGTACGCCTTGGGCATAGACAACCTCGTCCTCAGTGGTGTTATATGGATTTCCGGCCTTCAGGGGCTACCTTGGCTCCGGTATAACAGACAGCATGGAAAGTTGCCCGATTAGTTGTCAGACAGCACCGCAATTCTATCAGAGCAGTGATTATCCCCCTCATATTAATCGTCCGTGGTCAACTACATTGGTTTATGAGCACTGTCTGCGAGCTACGGCTCTTTGTTACCACGGGGAACATCAACAGAACTGTGATATGCTTTGTTTGAGGTCAGTGATCTGTGTCTGCCGAGACAGTCCGGAACTGTCACTACATGATCAGTTTGGGTCGTAGGCCCCCATTAAAAACATCAGTACTGGTTCTCTTTATTGACGAATGATAAATCTGTCTGGTTCCTGATGATCGCCCTAGAACTGTGGAGGTGGACTGGCACCAATGCTCGTATCTGGCATTCAAGTAAATGGGTGTAGCTGGGATGTGGGACACTCTTATTTGGGGCCAGCACCACGGGTTTCGGACGCCTGTCAAAGGCATCAAGGGTAATTTGAGGACCGTGCAGTGTCGGGACAGAATTGTGCAAGCTACTGTCCTATCAACAGCGCCTTGTACGTCATTATATACAGTGGTGTCCAAACCTTAAGGGCTCAAGCCAGCATTTTTGATTACAAGCACTCCTTTAATGGAGTGAGTGTAGAAATTGCGACTGCGGGCGACGATCTAGAACGCAAGAGGTGCTGCAAACACAGTGTCCAACTTCCACAGTGGATTTTGTTTTGTCATAACGGATAGGTGTCCAGTGTCGTAGAACGGCTTTTGTTGGGTACATGAAGTATACTGGGTGCTCAAATTACCCGTTCTCCCAATAGTGCACTAGATAGTGCAATTCCTGTTGTAACATTGTGGTGGATGTGTTGTTCGCATTTATGACTTTTTCCGGTGGTCATTCCACCTCCGATTATGGATTCCTAATATTATATCCTGCACTTAAATCCTCCCATTCCATCTGTCACCCAGTGACAGATATTTGTAGTGTATCAGTAAACTGCAGGTTGTATCAAAGTAGATCAAAAATGCAGCGTGGTCCATTGTGTAAATACCAAAATAAATAAATGTCTGTATGTCACGGAAATTGTTTTTGTGTAGCACACTGAGCATGTCTAGACTTTCGTTTCTTGGCCAGTCGCTGTTGACACTCGTCCTTTGTTCATAAAAATTGAATTTCAGATTCCAGCAGAAGCTACACACGCAATTACAGTTCCAAACATACACTCACACGGTGTTTCAATTACTAAAACTCTTTCTGGCGTAGGGTAAAACGTTACATGGCAATTTTATTAGATTCTGGTTTTGGGCCTCTGATTATGGTGTATTCCTCTATACACTTCATCATTTCTTAGTGTCACGGATTGGCACGTGTCAATTAATCCTCGTTCTTATCTTATTATTTCCTTCATTATGTATATATTTACAGGAACTTCAATGAAGATTGCATTCCAAGTAATTAATATGTATGTTTTCCTTCACTGCTCTTCCCTTAGCAAAAATACCAAATGTTTATAACGTTAAGTACAGCTATTATCTAAATGCTCCTTAATTCACACATTTTTTCACATGTAGTGCTTAATCTTTCTTTACGTGCACATTATTCGTTGAAATTTTTGATGTCGCTATCAAACATCTCGTCTAGAATTACTGCACTAAATACTTAGTCTACTATCAAAGTACAATTTCAAAATCGGTCTCTACTTCAAAGCTGCTGTTAGCACTTTGTCAGAACTTTCTGCCCTGGACTATATTGAAATGGAACTTTTATGTGTTTCATGTTCTCTTTTTAAATATTTTTTCTTTGAGTTTAACCATTAATGAGAATTGAAAGCTACACTCTAGCAGTCTTTAGATTTGTTTACTACATTTACCCAAAATAAAACTGGCTCGAAAATTGCGTATCGAACATCAGCCTTAACAACGGTCGCAGCTGATCAAGATTTTCTGATAGTTAATTCAGAATGATTATGTAGTTCACACGCCCGGACAAATTATACTGAGCCTCACCTAAAATATGAGAAAACTGCGAATCCCTTTGACCCGACGCCAATTCATTCAAAAACCACCACTACAAGCGAAATTGCTACTGTTGACCTGGAAACTCTATGGTCAATAGAATATGTGTACGAATAAAAAAGCAGGACTTTTGTATAAAATTCTACTGAGACTATCTTCTAATTCCCACTTGCACAGCCAATCGTCGCTGCAGTTTTGACACTCTTTTGTGCAGTCTATCTTTCACTTGAGAAATATTTTCTGTGATTCCGGCTCCTTCTCAATTGTTTCGTTGTGATTTATGATATATAACGGTTGACTTCAATAGTATTTTAAATATTATAACAAAAATTATGAAACCCTTTCTAATTGATTTTTCGCCATTTTTCAGGCAAGCGCTTTAGATAATGTACCTGACCCTAATTTAATTGGTAACAACAATTAACTTTTTCACACGCAACGCAAAATATATTCGTGTTTATCTGAAGGAAACCATTTATTAACATTAACACAGGGGATCTGAAAAGCTTGAATGGGTTTTGGGTAAAAAGGTACGTTATATAGAGAAACACTCGTGCAGTGTATACGTTTATGCAATCAGTGGAAACTGAAATAGCAGTGGGACTTACTTACATGTAGACACATTAATGAAATTAGTTGAGGTTTTCTTTTCAAACTACGTTTTAACAAAATACTGAAAATAGGTTTCGACCGATTCCTCTTCTGTCCTCATTGTACAATCTAATATCTTCCCTCTCCAGTGGGTTGGAGACAGCCTTATAAGAGTGACAGCGGTAGCATTAGGTTGATGCATAGGTTCACATCGTTTTTCCATTAGTTTCATGAACACAGCGCGTACACGTAACAGAGACTTTGGTCATCCATAGTATATTCTCCTTCACTATTTACAACAGCCTGCCAACGCTGGGATAACGTTTCGATTTCTTGACCCTAGAAATCACGTGGTTTTGAGGCGAAGATCTCGTCGATACATGATTGGAATGAATTTTCATCCGCAAAGGAAGCTCCTGTAAGGTTGTTCGATAGCGAGTGGTAAAAGGGAAATCGGAAGCCGCGAGATCAGGTGAATAAAGTGGGTGCGGAATGTTTTCACATTCCAACTCCTATATAGTATTTTTTGTCAGTCTAGCAGAATGCGAGTGAACGTTATCGTGTTGTAGCATCATTTCATTCAATGTTCCCGGTCGTTGTTCTTGGACTGCGTTTGCAAGACGTCTCAGTTGTTGACAGTACGTCTGAGCAGCACTGGTAACAACTCGGGGAAGCAATTCGGAGTACACCACACTGTCGATGTTCCACCAGATGCATAAAGTTATCTGTATTGGACGCACACGGGTCTTTGTACGGGGATTTACTGCTTTGTTTGGGCTTAGCTACTTTTTCTTTTCTTAGAGACACCATTTCTCGTCACTGGTAACAATTCAGGATAGGAATGGTCGGTGTTGTTCACGAACCAGTTGATGACGAGCAACCAGAGATGCACACGTGGGCACCCGCCGAGTTTTGTGATTTTGGCTTACAGCATGCAGTACTCATACACCCGATTTTTGAACCTTCCCCACTGCATGAAATTGTTGCACGATGGTGGAATGATTATAGTTCATCACATCTGCCACTTCTCGAGTAAACTGACGTGGATCTACATCTACATCTACATCTACATGGATACTCTGCTAATCACATTTAAGTGCCTGGCAGAGGGTTCATCGAACCATCTTCACAACTCTCTATTATTCCAATCTCGTATAGAGCGCGGAAAGAGTGAACACCTATTTCTTTCCGTACGAGATCTGATTTCCCTTATTTTATCGTGGTGATCGTTCCGCCCTATGTAGGTCGGTGTCAACAAAATATTTTCGCATTCGTAGGAGAAAGTTGGTGATTGGAATTTCGTGAGAAGTTTCCGTCGCAACGAGAAACGCATTTCTTTTATAGTGATTTCCAGCCCAAATCCCGTATCATTTCTGTGACACTCTCTCCCATATCTCGCTATAATACAAAACGTGGTGCCTTTCTTTGAACTTTATCGATGTACTCCGTCAGTCCTACCTGGTAAGGATCCCACACCGCGCAGCAGTATTCTAAACGAGGACGGACAAACGTAGTGTAGGCAGTCTCCTTAGTAGGTCTGTTACATTTTCTAAGTGTCCTGCCAATAAAACGCAGCCTTTGGTTAGCCTTCCCCACAACATTTTCTATGTGTTCTTTCCAATTTAAGTTGTTCTTAATTGTAATACCTAGGTATTTAGTTGATTTTACGGCTTTTAGTTTAGACTGATTTATCGTGTAACGGAAGTTTAACGAGTTCCTTATAGTACTCATGTGGATGACCTCACACTTTTCGTTATTTAGGGTCAACTGCCACCTTTTGCACCATTCAGATACTTTTTCTAAAACGTTTTGCAGTTTGTTTTGATCTTCTGATGAATTTATTAGTCGATAAACGACAGCGTCATCTGCAAACAACCGAAGACAGCTGCTCAGATTGTCTCCCAAATCGTTTATATAGATAAGGAACAGCAAAGAGCCTACAACACTACCTTGTGGAACTCCTGAAATCACTTCTGCTTTACTCAATGACTTTCCGTCAATTAGTACGAACTGTGACCTCTCTGACAGGAAATCGCAAATCCACACACATAACTGAGACGACATTCCATAAGCACGCAATTTTACTACGAGCCGCTTGTGTGGTAAAGTGTCAAAAGCCTTCCGGAAATCCAGGAATACGGAATCGATCTGAAATCCCTTGTCAATAGCAGTCAGCACTTCATGTGAATAAAGAGCTAGTTGTGTTTCACAGGAACGATGTTTCCTAAACCCATGTTGACTGTGTGTCAATAGACCGTTTCCTTCGAGGTAATTCATAATGTTCGAACACAATATATGTTCTAAAATCCTGCTGCATATCGACGTTAACGATATGGGCCTGTAATTTAGTGCATTACTCCTACTACCTTTCTTGAATATTGGTGTGACCTGTCCAACTTTCCAGTCTTTGGGTACGGATCTTTCGTTGAGATAACGGTTGTATATGATTGTTAAGAATGGAGCTAGTGCATCAGCATACTCCGAAAGGAACCAAATTGGTATACAGTCTGGACCAGAAGGCTTGCTTTTATTAAGTGATTTGAGTTGTTTCACTACTCCGAGGATATTTACTTCTGTGCTACTCATGTTGGCAGCTGTTCTCGATTCGAATTCTGGAATATTTACTGCGTCTTCTTTTGTGAAGGCATTTCGCAAGACTGTGTTTAGTAAATCTGCTTTGGCAGCGCTGTCTTCGATAGTATCTCCATTGTTGGCGCGCAGATAAGGCACTGATTGTTTCTTGCCGCTAACCTACTTCACATACGACCAGAATCCCTTTCAATTTTCTGCCAGGTTTCGAGACTAAGTTTCGCTGTTGAAACTGTTATAGGCATCTCGCACTAAACTCCGCGCTCAGTTTCGAGCTCCTGTAAAAGATCGCCAATCTTGGGGATTTTGCTTCTGTTCAAATTTGGCATGTTTGTTTCGTTGTTTCTGCAACAGTGTTCTAACCCATTTTGTGTACCAAGAAGGAGCAGCCTTGTCGTTTGTTAGTTTATTTGGTATAAACCTCTCAACTGCTGCCGATACTATTTCTTTGAACATCTGGTCTACACTTATATCATTAATTTGGAATGAGTGGAGATTGTCTCTCAGGCGTCAAGTGAACTTTTATCTGCTTTTTTGAATAGGTATACTTTTCGCTTAGTTTTCGTGGATTTGGGTATTACAATATTCAATCTCGCTACGACAACCCTGTGTTCACTAATCCCTATATCGCTTTTGGTTCAAATGGCTCTGAGCACTATGGGACTCAACTGCTGAGGTCATCAGTCCCCTAGAACTTAGAACTACTTAAACCTAACTAACCTAAGGACATCACAAACATCCATGCCCGAGGCAGGATTCGAACCTGCGACCGTAGCGGTCTTGCGGTTCGAGACTGCAGCGTCTTTAACCGCACGGCCACTTCGGCCGGCTATCGGTTTTGATGCTGGTTGTTAACTCGGGATTGTTTGTTGCTAAGAGTTAAGTGTGTTTTCACAACCGTTTACTATTCGCGTTGGCTCATGAACTAACTGCTCGAAATAAGTTTCAGAGACTGCGTTTAGCACAATTTCGGATGATATTTTACGCGTACATCCGGAATTAAACATGTATTTTCGCCAACATATCGAGGGTAAATTAAAGTTACCATCAACTATTATCGTATGCGTCGGATACGTTTTTCAAATCAAACTCAAGTTTTCTTTGAACCTTTCAGCAGCTGTATCATATGAATTGGGAGGTCGGTAAAATGATCCAACTATTATTTTATTCCGGTTGCCAACAATGATCTCTGCCCATACTAACTCACAGGAAGTAACTACTTCAATTTCGTGACAAGTTAAACTACTTCTAACAGCAACAAACACGCCACCGCCAATCGTGTTTAACCTATCTTTTCGGAACACCGTTAGGTTCTTCGCAAAAATTTCTGCTGTGTTTATATCCGGATTTAGCCAGCTTTCAGTGCCTATAACGGTCTGAACATCAGTGCTTTCTATTAACGCTTGGAGCTCTGGTTCTTTCCCAACACAGCTACGACAATTTACAACTGTTATACCAATGGTTCCTGTATCTATGTTCTTCCTGTGTTCAGCCTGCACCCTTTGTGACTGAAGCCCATCTTGTGTTTTCCCGAGACCCCGTAACCTAAAAAAACCGCCCAGTCCAAGCCACACAGCCCCTACTACCCGTGCAGCCGCCTCCTGCGTATAGTGGACACCTGACCTATTCAGCGGAACCCGAAACCCAACCACCCTTTGGTACAAGTCGAGGAATCTGCAGCCTACACGGTCGCAGAACCGTCTGAACCTCTCATTCAGACTCTACACTCGGCTCTGTCCGCATTCGGTCCTGTCGACTATACTGCAAATGGTCAGCTCTGCTTTCATCTTGCAAGCAAGACTGGCAGCCTTTACCACTTCTGTTAGCCAGTCGAAATCAGAGAGAATCTCTTCTGATACAAAGCGACACACATCATTAGTACCGATGTGAGCAACCACCTGCAGTTGGCTTACATGCAGTTGGCTCTTCATAGCATCCTGGAGGACCCTTTCCACATCTGGACTAACTCCACCCGGTATGCACAAGGAGTGCAAATTGGTTTTCTTACTCTCCTTGTTAGCCAAGTCCCTAAGGGGACCCATAACGCGCCTAATGTTGGAGCTCCCAACTATCAACAGTCCCACCCTCTGCGACTGCTCGGATCTTGCAGGCTGAGTGGTTTCCACTGAAACAGGACAGGCGACAGCACCCGGCTCAGCGACAGTGTCAGCCACAGACAGCACCTGCAACCTGTTTGTCAGACAAACCGGGGAGGCCTTACGTGCGGCCCCCTGGGAAGTCTTTCGCCACCTGCTTCGCCCCAGCGCGAGCTCCCACTACACCACAGGTGAGGGGTCACTGCGAGCAGTAACTGGGTTGACCACCGGTGAGGACCGGTCGGAGGACTCTGACGCGGTGGACGTCCGTTGGATCCCCATGGCCGGTCCACAACAGTAGTGCCCATCCACTGCAGCCTCAAGCTGTGTAACCGAAGCCATCACAGCCTGAAGCAGAGAGCGAAGTGTCACCAACTCGGCTCGCATCCGCACACAACAATCGCAGTCCCTGTCCATACCAAAGACTGTGGAAAACTAAACTATGCAGATAAATGGACTATCAGCACTTGCTGTGCAACTCTACTCTAGACACTGATGGAAACGCACGAACTGTCTAATAATACACAGATATTCTAAAACCTAACTACCGAAACTCTCAGGTGAAACTGAATAATTTACCCCTGATTAGGAACTTGTAATATTTCACAAAATCGGTTTACTTTCTGACGAAAACGAAAACGCGAGAACTGTGGCTGTTATACATTAAATTAACGTGCAGAAGCCCAAGAAACTAAACTATTAAAGCACAGAGATGAAATAATAAAATTCGCTCCAGGTTAGGAACTCGTAAATGTCACAAAAGCGGTTTACTTATCTGTTGCTGCATCTGTTGCAGTCGGCTACTACTGCCTGACTCATTCTCGATTAACGCGTTTAAACGATCTTTATCAAACCCCGAAGGTCTTTCTGAACGCGGAAATTCACTAATGTTAAAACTATCCTCCATAAAACGAGGAAACCATTTTCTCGCTGTGCTCTGTCCAGTGGCGTAATCTGTGTAAATCGCGCAAATTTTCCTTCCTCGCCACGCTGCTGTCATCCTTCTATTGAAATCAAAACAGAAGAATATGTCGGAAATGCTCCGATTTCTGGACTTGGCACTCGATTTTCTAGCGCTCACAGCTCCACTCACTATCTCCAAATGACAAAATGACGATATGTAAAGTCAAATAGTAACAATGAACTAAAAGGAAAAAAAACCGATAACTAAGACCATAGCAACCGGATTACCAAGACGCAAAACAAAAACTCTACGAAAATATCCACCAATCTAAAATTTGTGTGGCGAAGTGTAGTTCCGCTTATGGCTGCTACGACTGCACGGATCACAGCAAACACGTCACATGAGGATGGCTGCTCTCCTCTACAGAATGTACATACTTGGGCTTGTAGGTTAACCCACAGTAGTAACTCATTTCTGAAGCGGTGATTACACCGACATCAGAATACAAACGCTGCCTCCCTTCAATCTGGACCTCTGTTACTGTTTAGGAGGATTCTTGATTTGTTATTCGATACTGATTTGAGGTCATGTTCCAGGCAGTCGTAACGTTTGCTATCTTCTGCGTCTTCGGCAGTTGACTTGGCACCGTTTCTGATTTCCACAAGCTATGTTATGCTGCTATACAAAATACTCAGTCATCGAAATACAAAATTGAGTAGCAAACATGCGAAGCACGGATTTGCCTTATAGTGCGAACTGATATCGTATACATTTATTATTTTTCCAAAAATATGTTCTTGCTTCAGGGTGTACTTCCTTGTTCCTCCACGTTGCTCCCTGGAGTGATACAGAAGCTCTCGCGCAGCGTTGCCTCTGTGTTGCGTCCTCCTTTCCTCTGTCCTCCTGCAACATCCCCCCTCCTCCCACCCTCCCAACTGCTCCTCCCCATTCCCCCACCCCCTACTCTCCCCCTTATTCGAGCCACAGACGACACTGGAGCTCTCTGCGGCTGGAAAGTGAAAGAGGATTACTCCTTCCCCATCTGACGCTCTCGCTGCCTGCGAGGGTTCTCAGCTGATACCATCAGCGCGTGTGAGTTTGCGCACGCAGTCGGAAGGGTTGTGCGACTCTGTAGACCTCGTTGATACGTAATTTCGCTTACTTTTTCTCGCTCGACTCAAACACAGGGGCTGTTTTTTTTTTTTTTTTTTTTCGTTCTCCGTCGTTCCTCAATTGCTTCAAAATTCGTGGAGGTATATGAGTCTTCCTTCGTTGCAACTAAATGAAAGGCCGTCTGACATACGCGTTTTGCTTCTTTAACTTGTGAAGCAGCTTCAGTGGACTGTAATACATATTTGTCTCATAAATATACTCAGTGAGTTATATGGTAATTACAGCTATGTTGTTATATTACGTTTTATCTCGTTATGCTCTTGTTTTCCAGGTAAGGAACAACTTTTTGCAGCAAGTGTCGTGATATTAAATTACCCTTTGGTGTTACATTTCCGATATTTTTAAGCCATGCGTGTCGTCCTGGAGATGTGTTTATTCAGTTTGAACCTCCGCATGGACGATTTTTGGTGTTTTTCGACCACATTTATTTTAACACTTCACTTTCACTTGCGTTGAATGTGTGTGTTCGTTGTGTGTCGTGTTGCTAACCTTCTTCTGTTGTGTTGTGGTGTGTATCCGTAGTTTGCTATATGATCATTTTTTGTGTCTGAATGTGTGTGTGTGTGTGCTCGCAATATGTATGTCTGGTTATGGTTTATATGTCTGTAATTGTTTTATTGGCTAAGGTGATCGGAGTTGTATTGATGTGGGTATTGATTACTTTCTTTTCCATTGATTCTTATATGTTCTTTATACCTAGTTTTGACATTACTTCCCGTCATTCCCAGGTACACTGATTTACGTTCTTCACATCGTAATTGGTATTGTTCTTGGTATGTATCTACTGTTTATAAATTGACTGGAGTGTATTTCTTGTTCTGTCAGCAATGTCTAATCCCTATTTTCATTAGTATATTTGCTATTCTGTGTGATGAATTGTGTTTGTAAGTTAAAGTGAACAATTTCTTTCTGTTAGTCGTATCATGAGAGTTACTGTTTTGTGTTTCTGTGTGTGCTGTATTGTCGCTGTTGTTTGTGAGGCACTGTGGTGTTTTGCGTTCCCTGCTTGCTTTCATTTTTATGTAGCTCATTTTCGATTTTTTGGTTGACCTTTTATACTATATGGGTGTTATAACAATTGTTTGTGGATATGAATTGTATTGCTTGTAATACTTTGCTGAGTTGGATAATATTTAGTCCGCATACCATGTGTCATAGGACAGCAAATTTTTTATTTTGAGGGAGGTAGGTTGTGGCATACATAATTATGTCTGCTACTATTGTCTTTCTGAAAATATAAAATGTGTGGAAGGTGCAGTGTCTGTTCTTATATGAAAAAAATCTCTGTTAATAAACAATTTTGTGTCCTTTCTTTGTGACGGTTGTCTCAAACATTGTATTTTTTGTGTAGATGGTGAAAGTGTTTCTAATGTTTACAAGATCATCACTTGTACTAAATTTTCAGAAATGTCTCAATTTCGCCGCTGAGTCCGTAGATGGTGGTATAAGAGCCATACAGTATAACTGACCACGCTTTCCTACCTGGATTTAGCAATAGCAAAGTTAGTCCGTCCTTGAACTCACTTAGTGACCATAGGAATTCTCCTTATCTGTTACGTTGAGGTGTTGTCATACTTTTATGTCCACTAGCAGGAAATTAGCAGCGTCGTCAGACTGTGAAATGTTCAATACTACTGCCTATGTTTCACGTAATGAAGTGGGAAGAAGTTTTTGTGCAAATAATTTTTACACAGGGTGCTATTATAGTATGTTTATTTTGGAAACATCATAAACTGAACTTGTTCACATCGATTTTAAGCTAACTGTTAATGGTAGGACAGCATGGTCTGCCTCATGACTAGATCGAAAGGCATCCTGTCGAGAACTGCCGACTATGGTGCACAGTCCGTAATCTGAGTGTACAATCAGTATAGATCATATAAGATCATAAATTTCAGTTATGCTAAATTTATTCACTTATTTGTGAATATCAACATTTCCTCGCATTGTAACGTTACTGAAAGATAGTATATATGACCCGTATACTCCTCCTGATATCTGACTGGCAAAAGACAACTTTTCTTGCCAAATAGTTATTAATAACAATTACTTGATTCACGCCAGGATAAATATATTTTCCCTATGTATCTCTTTGCTGATATAACGAGCGATTTCTGCATCAGCACCTCATCCCACTGGCTTTGAAAGCGCCAGATGGCCAACCGCCTCTGCCACACAGCATGGGAACATACCGTTCGTCCCTTACTCTGTACCTACTGCAGCACTGATATGTTCACTTCACATATTCGAAATAGTTAAACTGGAAATAAAGTAAAATGCTCTCCTATGTGCAAATAAAGGGTACCTTACTCATCCACTTCAGTAATTTCATTTCAAAATTGTAATTTCTTTAGTTCAGACAATATCGGAATTTTGGAAACATTAGAAACGCGGTTTCTCAGTTCTTAGGATCAGCATTTATACCACAGTTCATTTTATTTTATGCTAGTTACTTTAAATATTCTTTTTCTCTCAAAAAAATGTTTAAAATGTAAAATCCAGTGGTTTTGCGCCTGCTAAAACAGTTTTCCTAGCTTCCGATTGTTACTATTTGCGTAATCTTTGAGTTCTGACATGCTGTCCTAAATTTTAACCACCAAAATTCTTTCAAAATATCACGTTAATATATATCAACAAAACGTTTCAAGTAAATCACGAAGACAAAAGAAACCTTAGCTTTTCAAACCTTTATCAAGCATATAAATTTAGTTTAACAAATATCATAATAGCACAATTTATTTAACGGAGACCTAGATAACCTATTACAAAAATTTAGCTCATGTTTTTAAGCAGCTTGTTGGCTGTCCCAATGGAGTGCATTTCAGCATAATTTTCCAGAATTTCCCTAAATACGCAACATATACAAAATACACAATACATTTCGTAAAAGCATACGGAATTTTTTTTACGGTGCTATGGTGTTTTCTGGAGCACTTAACTCCTCAAAGTCATTCTTTGGTAAATCACTGAACTAACAAACTGAAACGACGAGAAGCATAAGTAATCGCCAGGCAAAATTGTTGGTACTAAGCGATGTTTTTGCATTGCTTGATGACTGCAGCCAAAATTCGCGCATATGGTAACAGTGTCTCTGGTTCTTGACGGGTCATAAGGCTTAGTTGTCAGTGCACTTTATCTAGATAGGTGTGCTGAGAGTTCCCAGTGTTTTACCATCGAGAAATCAAGAATGGATACTTGAAACAAAGAGACATGTTTTAGAACCAACGTTATAATAATAAATTACATTTACCAAACATTGAATTCTTCGTTTTAATTGACTAATGGTTCATCCCAAGTGGCCAAAAATCAAACTTTTAATTAACTACTAACTTCATGAATTGGTGAATTCTTTTCAAATAATTATTATGTAATAAATAATTCTAAAGTTATGTGACAGACTATGTATTTCATTAATTCTTGCAAAATTAGCCTCTTTTAATTACTTCTTTCTTTACTTAATTGTTTCTTTAATAACACTATTAACTCTTGGTATTAAATTATTTAGGTTTGCATTGTTGGTTTATCTGTACTTAATGAAGTTTCGCTATGTTTACCACAGTCGTCGTCATGACGTGTCTGCTTATGTCACACTAGCCACATCACACTGACGCGGCTATTTCAACCGCTACGCTCAGCACATGTAATTAGCCTCCCACAGCCTGTGCGATCCCTTTAATGGCCTTGCTGACGTCAGAATACACCATCACACCACTTACTCTCGGGGTTCATTCAACCCCTGCCTTTTGTTTGCAAACACATGAAGTGGACATCTGTTGTTCCAAAACTTCCTCTCTCCGCAGTTTAATAGAACTGCTATATACAATGCTGTCTCTTTCACAATATGTATTCTTTATTATCTTACTAGACAGATATTCTATCTTGTGGCTGACATTGAGGCATGGGAAAATTTGAAGGCTTCCCTTTAATTATCACGGAATCTAGAATTAATGTGTGGCACCCAGCTAATTAAATATTACGTTTCAAAAATTTCACTAAATTTCTTTATTTCAGTATCTATTTTAGATGATTTCCTTTGATCCCTTATGAGTACCAGATCACTGACGGCGTATTCCCTAGGTGTTATAATCTTGTTATGCCTTGCCTTACAAGACTGTCCCTACACTATTGTCTTTTACAAAGCTAATTTACGTTTTTCTTCCATGCTCGAGTCATTTCTTTTTGGGAATTTTACTAAGTATTCTATCACAGTTTCATGTCTTTTATCCATCAACAGTTTATAGAAGCATATTTCTGGTGTCGAATGTGAAAGGTCATCAAGTATTTCCTGAAACTGTTTAACATACGTTTCTCAAGTAATATGGTGGTCATGGCAAAAAGCTCTACATAGTCTTCCTAGCTCTTTCATAACCCTCTCCACAGGGCTTGAAGATGATGGAATCTGTGTATACATACATCCAGGACTTTCAAGGTATTCTTCAATGTTTTTGATAAAAACTGCGACCCATTCTCACTATGTATTTCTTTAGGTCTCCATACTGTATGCTCGTAATCATGCCCAAATTTACTAGTATTACTTTTTCATTGTACATTTCGTCTTATGGTGCAATCTTAAAACCATATAAAACACGTCCATGACTACCAATACACATTTAAAACCTTCTTTGGTGGTTGGGGGAGGCCCGAACACATCGCCTGCAGCTAGGTTGGCTACCTCTTTTGTTATAATACAACAAATGTGGCCTTTACCGATGGCTGCAAGCGTTTTCGTTTTCTGACGCCTTTCACATCTTTCTAATATTTTTCTAGCCCTCTTTATCATATTATTAAAAATGCAATTTCTTTCAACCATAGCTCAAGTGTATATACCCTATGAACTCCTCAATGGTATGTTCTAGGCTTCCCGCACGAAATTAGTTCTGTGCTACAATATCCTATTTCCAGCAACTAATATTCCCTTAAATTGCTCTCCTAATTTTCTCCCCACTTTTTCTTTGCCAGAACCAAAATTAGATCTTTCTCTTGTACCTTTTTGATGTTTCTCAAGATTATTCGAAAGTCGCTCTCGTGGTCTACCCATCTCATGTAAATCAAATGTATGTTCTGGGTTCTGACTCACTTTGTTCCCCTTGTTCCATTCATCATGGCTATCGTGAAAATGCATCTACCACCATACTGTACTTGCTGGGACTGTATTGTGTATCAAACTGGGATTCCTGAAGAGCTATGGTCTATCTGAAAAGCCCACGATGTGTCAGTCTGCAGCCCATGATAAACGACAGTGCTTTATGGTCTGTGTATATGTGTATTTACCTCCATAATGGATAGTTTTGGAACTTCTACAAGGCCTACACAATTGCTAATGCCTCTTTTTCAGCAATTCACATTTTGTTAACGTTCTGCTAACAAAACTAACTGATCTCTATTTACTATTAAAAACAGTCTTGATCACGATTTATTTATCAAGGTGACCGGTTTCGACCACTACTGTGGTCATCTTCAGACCATTGAGTAGGAACCTCTTTCTGTTGGAGAATCACTAGTGATTCTCCAACAGAGATCAGTTACTTTTGAATGCATTACGGGAACAGCAGTGATCAATGTCTTATAAATATTTACTATTAAAAACAGTCTTGATCACGATTTATTTATCAATGTGATCGGTTTCGACCACTACTGTGGTCATCTTCAGACTAGTGATTCTCCAACAGAAAGAGGTTCCTACTCAGTGGTGGGAATTCCTTGGTAGCCTCTAATTTAGCAGGATTCAGTCAAATACTTTCTGCTGGTATAATATGCCCTTTTATCAAATTCGGATATGGCTCAGTTAATTTTGACGTTACCTATTTTAAAGACCTTCAGTACCTCCTCCAATATTCGATTCTGTTCCAGCGAACTGCTGGCTGCAATTGGAATTGTCCACATACAGAGTGATTTTAGATAACACCTCTCCAAATATGTACTCTGAGGCCCTTATATAAATGCCTACTGAAATACTTAGTCCAAATGGCAGCACCTTGAACTGATAGCATCTACCCTTGCGTATGAAAGCTGTGAATTTCTTGTTAACTCCCAGCCAATTTAATCTGCCAATAGCCACTAGTTAAATCCAGACTAGATACCTCACTAGCACCCTAAAATTTCTGCAATAATTCCTCTAAAGTTCCTGGTCTATCATTCTCACATTCTATTACCTTATTTAGTACCCTAGTATCCAATGTAACTCATACTGAACCATACTGAACCATCATTTTTGCTAATGTAAACTAGTGGGTTACAGCCTCCTTTCTTGTTGCTGGTATTACATGTGGTCTCAACGTAAAAGGATGATGTGTTTTGATTTCAAATTCATAAGGTCCTGCCGTGTGAGATATCTGTGCAGTCTGAGGCACGTCGAGTCAGTTCACATGGCTCTCCCCATCGGAGGTTCGACTCCTCCCTCAGGCATGGGTGTGTCTTGTCCTTAGTGTAAGTTAGTTTAAATTCGATTAAGCAATGTGTAAGCCTAGTGACCGATGACCTCGGCAGTTTGGTCACATAGGAACTTACTACAAATTTCCAAATGTTTCTCCCTTCATTAATCTTGGTCTATCAGAAAATACTGCTTATGTTTTAACAACACATTTTCTAGCTCTCTTTTAGCACCTGTATCAGTAACATCAGTATTCTTTACGTTATTCTTTATTTCATTTATTATCCCTGAGCCAACCTCACTCTCTCATCGTCTCTCCCATTCTGATTTCTGTTATGTTCTGCTGCTCATTATGGTTTGTTCCCTTCATTTACCACTTTCTCGCGATCTCCAGTTTACTCCTCTTCAGCCCTTACCGGATTTTTTTCTCCCCTGAAATTGCATCCAGATCGTCTAAACCTTGTAAAATATCTTCTGTCTTCTTTTCCGATATCCCTATTAAGCTTTCCTGAAGACTTACCAAGACTAAAGCAATAAGGTCTCCCTCTCTAAGTGGGTTATCTAAATACAAGTTCTTCTCGCAAAACTCTGAAAGTAGTCTTTATAGTTATACCCACTGCCTAAGAAATTTCTCCCCCAGAAGATGCTGTTTCTAACATTGAATTGAGTACAGTTAGACCAGTACTTGTCTAAGAATTTTTTAAATAAATTCGTCGTACGATTGACATGATTCACCATGAAAGAGCATCTCCTTCCATTCTACTTGTAACACATTCTATTTTCCTCCTCTCATCCCATTTTTCTGATAACAGAACTTGGAACTGTTTCACAAACGCTTCCCGATGAAGTTTTCCTTGTGCCAAAAAATTATGTAAAGTAAAAACATTTATATAGTGGTCTTCATTTGTACTGGTTCCACTATTATTTACAGCAATAATATCTTTTAATTTTGAATGTAATTCCTTTACAACCCTTTCAGCAAAGATATCAGGGCACCTGTTACTAAGATCACTGACCTCTTTCGAAATACTAAGGTTATTTGTGAATATCCATTTAGTATTGCTTTCTAATGAAGATATCGTATGGGATAAAGCTTTCTCTGTTTGATTTACTTTTTAGTTTCATTGGAAATCAACCCATTACCTTTTTCAATCTCCTTGCAAAATTGTGATCCACAATTTTAACATTCAGTTGTAAATCTTTAATAAATTTACCGTGATATTCTATGACTACTTCCCCAGTGGCCACTCCTTCTTCCAAATTTTGAGCCACTGCACGCAGCTCCTTGATTATATTCTCAATTTTTTCGTGTACCACATTCAAATTTTGGTTAGTGTCCCTTATACATACATCCAACCTATCAGATGTGTTCTTGTTAATTTCTTTCATAATTTTTATCAGCTGTTCTTTAATGTATCTAGCACTTTCCTCTAATGTCTTATTAGTTGCTTCGAATTTTCCGTTATTTTTTCGTAGTTCCTTTTAGTTTTGCTAGGAGTTTTGGTTTAGTTGCTCAATTTCCCTAGAATTTTCCTCTACTTTAATCATCAAAGCTGTAAACACAGTTTGCATATTAAATTATGTACGATTAATTCTGATTCCTTTCATTTTCTGTTCTCATACTTTCCTTAACCACCGTCTCAGTATCTGAACCAGCAGTATTTTCTGTGGTATCTATAATATTTAATGTAACTTCCTGCCCTCGTTGCCTTCACTATCTTTAACGCCAACTACAGGGCCTTCTTTTGATTTTGCAAGCGGAAATACATCATAGGTCTCTGACAAGTCAGAGGTGTCGTTAGCCACATCCTCGCTAATACTTGGTTCACTCACTTTGCTTTTAGTTGTCCTACCAGCTCTAAGCAACGTTAACTATTTACAACACTGTTCTGGCACCTTAATTTACTTTGAAAATTGTATATTTTTACTGGACGCAGTAATGCTCCGCAGCCTCGCCGAGCATCGAACTCGAGAGCTCAGCTAGAGCGGCTCCAGCGCACCCCTTCTCTGCTGCTGTACTGCGCTGAGTTGCTATCTACGCGATGTCGTTGAGTCGCGTTCTTTCCTCCAGTAACGTGCTTGCCTTGCCACGTTGGACGTCGCGATCTTCTTTCTTCTGCTATGAACTTTTCTCAACGATCGTTCGCTATTCATCAGTAGCAAAATGTTTGTACTCCAGTGACGCGGACTGTATTTTTCGCTATGCGAAGCTTATCACTTTACAATTTTACATGACACGCTTCCTGCATTACTTGACTTAGATAGATTTAATGTTACACATTGCAGTCTCTTTTAACAGGTATTGTTCACTTTACACTTCTTTTCTCGTCACTCATAAGATGGCATGTGTAAGACATGTCCACTGAAAATTGTCCAAATATGCGGGAAATTAATCCCCCCGCCAGGGATGCCAAATGCAAGAATCGCTCACTTATACTGAACCTCCAGAAAAGTTTAGCTAATGAGTCCATATATGGTGGTATAAGGGACGTTAAGTATAACAGGCCACACTTTCTCGCCCGAGTTTTGTGACAATGAAGCCAGTCAAATGGCTCTGACCACTATGGGACTTAACTGCTGAGGTCATCAGTCCCCTAGAACTTAGAACTACTTAAACCTAACTATCCTAAGGACATCACACACATCCATGCCCTAGGCAGGATTCGAACCTGCGACCGTAGCGGTCGCGCGGTTCCAGACTGTAGCGCCTAGAACCGCTCGGCCATCTCGGCCGGCTAAGCCAGTCCGTCCTTGAACTTTGTAGTGCTGGAGGGAATCGACACCATGAATCCTGCTGGGGTGGAGATCTCTTCTAAACGGCAAGTTGCAAGGTATGCCAGATATGCTGAATAGAGTTTATGTCAGGGTAGTTTGGTGGCCAGCGGAAGTTTTCAAACTCAGAAGAGTGTTCCTGGGGCCGTTCTGTAGCGATTCTGAACGTGGTACGTGATGCATAATCCTGCTGGAATTGCCCAAGTCCGCGGAATGCACAATGCACATGAATGGATGCAGGTGATGAGACAATACGTGCCAGGATCTCTCTCTATCAGTTTCTCTGCAATAACTTACGTGATTTTAATTTTGAATTTCGATTTGAGATTTCCGAAGTGCGTAAGCCTACGACTAGCTTGGCATCTTAATCTTACTACTGGTTTATCACTGGTAAACAAGTAATAAGTCTAAGATGCCAAGCAACGCCTGCATTTATTTATTCATCCAGCAATTATACAAGAAGTCAAATTGGGTAAATGCTCCTCGTTAACGGCGTAGCGTAATGATAAAGCGCATTACTTAACGAACCAGGGGACCAGCGATCAACCCAAGGTTTTCTTTTTTTTCTCATTGTTATTTTAGTTCATTTCTTCAGACTTTTCAACTATTTACCGTAGAATTTAAATACATTCAAGCTTTCCAATGAAATATAAAACAATCATATCGTAAATGACGTACAAAAGGGGTAGAAAATAAAATATTATTCTTATTGTGTATATGACGCTAACAGACGTTACCCTAGCTGACCGCTGGAACCGCAATCGTCGCGTCAGCTGTCAGACGGTAAATGGATTTCTCACCAGTGAGTGTCGCGACTGTATGTATTAGACTGTGCTCCTATTGTCAGTTCGCAACGATTCGTGGAGCTGTGAGTATCGGCGCGCCAAAATCAAACATGGCAACCCAACAAAAAGTGACTGATAATCTCAAAACGTTTGATGAAGATTTCAAAGCAAACTTCACCAGTGCTCTTTCCTAAGCTTTTTCAATTTATAAAGAATAAGGGATGATAACTGACAATCCTCCTATGTCCTTCAGTCCTACAGTAATATCCATAGGTGAAGCAATTGCAGAGGCAGTTATCGACGTTATGAATACGCATTTCATAGAGCACGACGAAGATCTGATACTATGCACAGAGCCCGAAGAAGAAAATACACTCCTGGAAATTGAAATAAGAACACCGTGAATTCATTGTCCCAGGAAGGGGAAACTTTATTGACACATTCCTGGGGTCAGATACATCACATGATCACACTGACAGAACCACAGGCACATAGACACAGGCAACAGAGCATGCACAATGTCGGCACTAGTACAGTGTATATCCACCTTTCGCAGCAATGCAGGCTGCTATTCTCCCATGGAGACGATCGTAGAGATGCTGGATGTAGTCCTGTGGAACGGCTTGCCATGCCATTTCCACCTGGCGCCTCAGCTGGACCAGCGTTCGTGCTGGACGTGCAGACCGCGTGAGACGACGCTTCATCCAGTCCCAAACATGCTCAATGGGGGACAGATCCGGAGATCTTGCTGGTCAGGGTAGTTGATTTACACCTTCTAGAGCACGTTGGGTGGCACGGGATACATGCGGACGTGCATTGTCCTGTTGGAACAGCAAGTTCCCTTGCCGGTCTAGGAATGGTAGAACAATGGGTTCGATGACGGTTTGGATGTACCGTGCACTATTCAGTGTCCCCTCGACGATCACCAGTGGTGTACGGCCAGTGTAGGAGATCGCTCCCCACACCATGATGCCGGGTGTTGGCCCTGTGTACCTCGGTCGTATGCAGTCCTGATTGTGGCGCTCACCTGCACGGCGCCAAACACGCGTACGACCATCATTGGCACCAAGGCAGAAGCGACTCTCATCGCTGAAGACGACACGTCTCCATTCGTCCCTCCATTCACGCCTGTCGCGACACCACTGGAGGCGGGCTGCACGATGTTGGGGCGTGAGCGGAAGACGGCCTAACGGTGTGCGGGACCGTAGCCCAGCTTCATGGAGACGGTTGCGAATGGTCCTCGCCGATACCCCAGGAGCAACAGTGTCCCTAATTTGCTGGGAAGTGGCGGTGCGGTCCCCTACGGCACTGCGTAGGATCCTACGGTCTTGGAGTGCATCCGTGCGTCGCTGCGGTCCGGTCCCAGGTCGACGGGCACGTGCACCTTCCGCCGACCATTGGCGACAACATCGATGTACTGTGGAGACCTCACGCCCCACGTGTTGAGCAATTTGGCGGTACGTCCACCCGGCCTCCCGCATGCCCACTATACGCCCTCGCTCAAAGTCCGTCAACTGCACATACGGTTCACGTCCACGCTGTCGCGGCATGCTTCCAGTGTTAAAGACTGCGATGGAGCTCCGTATGCCACGGCAAACTGGCTGACACTGGCGGCGGCGGTGCACAAATGCTGCGCAGCTAGCGCCATTCGACGGCCAACACCGCGGTTCCTGGTGTGTCCGCTGTGCCGTGCGTGTGATCATTGCTTGTACAGCCCTCTCGCAGTGTCCGGAGCAAGTATGGTGGGTCTGACACACCGGTGTCAATGTGTTCTTTTTTCCATTTCCAGGAGTGTATAAATATACTACTTGAATGTGTTTAATTTCTACGGTAAACAGTTGAACAATCGGAAGAAACGAAGTAAAATAAACATGGAAAGAAAGCAGAAAAAAAATATCAGTATGCACTTGAGATTATTCCGACGTCGCCTATTCCGTAAGCAACGCGCCTTACCATTACTCTACGCCGTTAACGACAAACGGATCGCTTAATAACACATATAGTGCTATCTGAAAATCTTTCGAGAGCATTTTCTCCTTTCCTAAGGCCCACTCAGGCGAAATATTTAAGGAACATGACGTGGAGACTCGCCTCCTTCTACACACGCAATTTGGGCGAAATCAGCGTGTCCCGATTGGCGACCTCCCCATGTTAGGACCTTTTTTCTTCTCCGTTTATGTTTCATCTTATAATGGTGTAGCTAAATGTTACTGGCTTTCCAACAATACTTGCCAGTTACTCAAACACTGTAAGCCAAGTTCGACCTGTTACATTGTTTACTAATAATGCACAGAACAGTATATTTTGGAAATTTGTGATAAGTTCCTATGGGACCAAACTGCTGAAGTGTTCAATCTAACTTAAACTTACTTACGCCAAGGACAACACACACACTCATGCCCGAGAGGGGGCTCGAACCTCGTACGGGGGGAGCCAAGCGAACCGTGACAAGGCAGAGCAGTATAAACTGCAACAGATTGTGCCTGAAAAGTGCAGAGTAGGCTGGAAAAGGAGTTTTCTGGGTAAGTTAAGCAGAAAGATTCATCCTTTACTAATAACTAGACAGTGCATAAAGTTATTTTTTAAATGAAATGAGGCAGCAGAAATGTCGAAGAATGAAGATTAATGTTCGAGTTCTAAGCAGAGTATAAGTACAAGGAAAAGAAAAGTGTTGGCACGCGTTTCTGATTCTTTGAAAAAGTTACGGGCAGTGAGTCATATTACAGGTGAAGGTTGTGAGTGTTTACGATCGAGATGTTTGCAGAATTTTCCACTTATGTAAAATAATAGATTTTTGAAGAAGTTCAATCAGATTGCTTCCGATGATGGACAAAACTCAACTCACTGGAGGAGTTATCAATGTAAACCCTGTGATACGAAGAAGACCAAAGAAAAGTCCATAGGAACCTGCAGGTTATGATTTCTCCTATGACTATAAGGTGCTTATTAATAGAGATGGACAAATACAGGATGTTCAGACATGTCAACCAGCATTGTCAGTATTACATGGCATAACCAACAGACATCTTATTACTCTTAAAGATGCATTGATTAGTATAAGGAAATCACAAATGGTTCAAATGACTCTAAGCACTATTGGACTTAACATCTGAGGTCATCAGTCCTCTAGACTTAGAAATACTTAAACCTAACTAACCTAAGGACATCAACACATCCTTGCCCGAGGCAGGATTCGAACCTGCGACCGTAGCAGAATCGCAGTTCCGGATTGAAGCGCCTAGAACTGCTCGGCCACAGCGGGCAGCACGGAAGTCACATGTGAACACCAGAAAAAAAGATAACGCTAGGCCTAACAAACTTAAATGAGGAACCGTAACTAAAGTGGATCAACATATAAAGTTACTGAGAGCCCGCAAGTCACGTTAAAGTATTCATGATAGCAAACGTTTATATTTTTCAGAATCACTTTATATTGGAAAGTTATACCCATTGTATTCAATGGAAAATCCTCCAAACCCTGTGTCGTACGAACAATGCCGACTGATGTTTGTGACTAACAAACTGGGTATCCCAGAACTGACCTATGTTCAGCGTGTGATAAATATATAGCCAGACTGTTCTAAAATTGATTTACAGATAGACAACCAGAAAGGAATAGCTCAGATACAAACACTGGATTAGAAGGAAGAAAATCTAACGACTAAAAATGAACTCGCATAAAAGGAAACCAGGCAAGTTGTACAAAATGAAACGTTCTGAACGTTTGAAGTCCATAAGTCTGTGATTAGGAAAGCAGTTTTTGTAGATTACCGGAAGAAGTTTCTCCTGCTTAAGATTTCCACCAACGAAGCATGTTTCCACAGGAAGCTGTAATTTTATTCATTCTACAATAATTTGCTTTCTTCTTCGAAACCTGTGTTTTATACATTTGACAAAAGTTTCCCTGAAGGTAATGTTTTGGGGAAACTAAGATGACGGATCTCGGATTCAAGTTTTTGATGTCATGACAAGTACCCTTATTTTTACCTCCATGATGCCAAAAATGTATCGTCATCTCTTAAGTCTTTGTTTCCATTACGATACGTAGTCCTGGAGGTACTCCAAAGCAGTCTGTCGGTGTCAAGTTTCCGTTCCACGCACTTCTGTGTGCGCAGCCCATATCGGTATTAAAATTTTACTTTCTATTACGAGTAACATTGTATTTCACAGTCTGAATAGTCTGATTGAAACTGTTAGTTGACTGCCGCTCGCCGGTCGGAGTGGCCGAGCGGTTCTAGGCGCTACAGTCTGGAACCGCGCGACCGCTACGGTCGCAGGTTCGAATCCTACCTCGGTCATGGATGTGTGCGATGTCCTTAGGTTAGTTAGGTTTAAGTAGTTCTAAGTTCTAGGGGACAGATGACCTCAGCAGTTGTCCCATAGTGCTCAGAGCCATTTTTTTTGACTGCCGCTCGATTATAGGTGACACACAAACACGACGGGTCACTTGATAGGTGCTGTTACTTACGTGGAACATGGAACAGTTCTGTCAACGACACCGTTAGGAGAAATGGGAACGCGCGATGCTCTATTCATAGCTGATTTTAAGCAACCAATGACCGAACTGCTGTAGAGGCCCTGAATTTGAACTCATGTCCTAACCTAAGCACATGCTCGTGATATGCATTGTATCTGAGAAAACAGCGATCAACAGCCTGCGGCAGAACTGTTAATCACGTTAGTTTCGTTCACGGTGATTAATCTGAAAACACAGCAAACTGAAGACAGAAAAATTTCATTTTCAGCGCTGAAAACAAACTCTAAAGTCTCGCTTTCGTGGGTTATCTGAAATTATCCTTACACTGACTGCACCAGCCTACGCATTACCAACCAATGACGAGTGCTGGCTGGCACTCGGTTACAAGTTATTGGTGACACAGGCAGATTTCAAAAGAAAGAAAGGATGACAGGACGGAAATATAATAGCAATGAAAAGTCAATATTGCGATGAAAAAGCCACGGCAAAAGATTAGAAATGAAGCAGTTACATTTTAAACTAATTAACAGAATAAAATCCGTAATAAGAGTCAATTTGATAAAGGTGTAAAAATGAAAAATATCAAACTATCTGACGAGATTCGAACTAATGACATTCAACATATCAGGCACGTATCTTAACTACTGTGCTACACTTGCACTTTGGAACACGCTCTTGTATTTACCATATATTTGGTCCCAAATTCCTGGCTCTGACCCACTTCTCGTCAGACATGATAGCCACACGAAAAACAGCACATACAACAATTCTAACGAAATACCCACGTTTCGTACACATCACTAGCCAAAGAATGAAACAGTTTAAATCGTGGGCTGTAATCCATGTCTGCTCGAACAAGACCTTGTGCTTATGCTTACTCTTAAGGTTGTGTTCTGAAGCAACAGATTTTTCTTGATTTCTGTACGTGATGTGTGTCGCTAATGGTGCTGGGAAAGTGCGAGTGTAGACTGCCCCAGGTAGCTACCTCCTCAATGCTGTAAATACGTGAGACTGTGAGCTGTCTGTCGCTGAGGGCAACATCTCCATTATTTTCTAATGTGGCTGATCGTTTTAATCCCATCTCGCTTTAAGGTTGGTCGAACTTAATTTCATATTGCTTTACAGTATGGTGTGAATGGGACACGTTTATCTTTTTACCGTGATCGACTGGATTCGGTTTTGCGTTTTATTGAGAAAGCAGACGTGATTTCAAGTGCCAGGTTGCCATTTTCATTGAACATTTGGACTTTATGGATAGTGAGGTACCGAGATGATTGACATCGGATTCGCTTTGAGGACTAGGTACCGGAGTGGCCAGCACAATTCTCTTTTGGGCTGGGTGGTTAGAAAAACTCCGGTCGTGCACAGTGGTTGTTCACCTTATCGTGTTCCACTTTCCTGGTTTGTGATTATTGCTGTCATTTTGCCATTACAGTTTTTTGACGCCATATGGCTTCCTTCCTGTGGGGATGATTATGCATGAAGTTAACAGAATTCAAATTCCATGTAGTATGAACTGTTGGTTTATTCTATATCTTCGACAACTATAACACTCACCTCAAAAGGATGTTTACGACAAGTGTGGAATAATCATGGATACGATGTGAAAATCTGTTCGCAGAGATGTAATGAACTGCGATATTTTTGTCCTCCACAGCACTTCGTGGAATAGTTTTAAGAAGAACATATTGATCACTTTCCGAAAGAACCGTCGTTCACTCCCCAGCGCACGACGGTCCCACAATCAGATTTTGTATCATGCTGAAAAATAAATGTTCAATGGTCAGACTGAAAGTTGTGTTATGGAAGACAAGTGGTATATCGCTATCCAGTGAGGAAGCTAAAATTGGTGTTGTGAGTAATCCTCATGGTGGAGTAATCCTCATGGTGATTACAGTTATGAATCAATTACAAACTTCAAGCACACATTCTTCACATGTGATTACAATTATGAATCAATTACAAACTTCAAGCACACATTCTTCACATGTGAGGGTCGTTCAATAAGTAATGCCCCACATTTCTTTAAAACCCCATTAATATGCATAGAAAAAAGTCCTTGTTGGTGCTTCACATTTGATGTTTGTTCCGTGCGCCGGCGAAGTTTCGAACCATTCTGGCAGATGGCAGAGCCCTAGTACAGCGTCAAATTGGCGTCTACATACGACTCACGTTACAAGCAGCGTACTGTTATTGAATTCTTGTATGCAGAAAAAGAAACTGTGGTGAGCATCCATTAATGTTGGTGTGCAGTGTGTGGCGATGCTGCTGTTCATAGGAATGCAGTTGGGCGATGGGGAAAGAACGTTACAGCCTCAGGAAGTGCAGAAACAGAGCCCCATGATCAGCCACGCTCGGGCCTTCCTGCAAGCATTTATCCTTACCAAAGGAACGAAAGAATCATCAGTATGATTAAACTCCAGGAATTACGTCCTGGAACTGCAGGGTTCAAAACCCCTTCGATAATATCGACATACAAATTTCCTCATTTCCCCCAAATCACTGGAGCAGCTGATAGATTGCGGTAGAACACAATATTGAAAGTTTCATGTCTCATACTTATCCAAGCCGATCTGTAAAATGTTATTGTCGTATGCTATTGTTGCCTGAGTACTCAACTAGGGTTTTAGCTGCTTCAGTGGAAAATATTTGTTTTCTTAGCACTGAATGCGTCACTTTGGGTTACGACGTGAATTCGATGCAGCGTTTTGTGTAGGTGGTTATGATGTGCGCCTGTATAATCTTATTGTTCGTGACGCTTAGGCAGGAGGGTGAAAAACAGAACGCCGTACACATCCTATTTCTGCCGGGACTTTACAGCACAACGGCTCCTTTCCGTTTTGGCGATTTACCCTACTAAACATATTTCCGCTATCAAGATTCGAATCGGTATATGCGGGTCAAGTGTCACTACACAAATCTGATTTGAGGATCTCTAATAAGATGCACATTAAACCACGGAAGTGTTAAGTTCGTTATGATCTTGTCATCGACAACCCATTAAGCTGAAACTGTTGTTATAGCGCTACCATGAGATGCAAGTAATGGATCTGCATAACATTCTTTCATTAAGAGATTCTCTTTCTTTTGCAATATTAGGAATAGTGGTCAGATCGCCTCTGAGCGAATATCAATGAAATTTCCAATTATCGGGCTATTTGGTTCAAATGGCTCTGAGAACTATGGGACCTAAAATCTGTGGCCATCAGTCCCCTGGCTGGTTACCTGTTCCAGACACGCTGAATCTTCCAGAACTGGCACCCTCGGACTTCCATCTCTTTGGGCCGCTTAAAGATGCTCTACGGGGAACACACTGTGAAGATGACGAGAGTGTCAGTCATGCAATGGAAACATGGCTACGCCTACAGGACAAGAGCTTTTACCAGCAGGGAATACATGCTATTCTACACTGTTGGTGCACGTGGTGGAGACTACGTAGAAAAATAGGACACGTTGTTCTACATTGTCATCAAATTCTGAGTCTTAACAATAAATATTTTCTGAGAAAAAAAGTGTGGCATTACTTACTGAACGATCCTCTTATTTTAAATGTTAATGCCATGGGAGAGAAGAGCTAATTAACATAGGAAATCATGTATGCATTTTTCTTCTCGTTTAATTTAAAAACAAGGTTATGAGTAATGATTCACGATTTTGGTAGCTATTCTGTTCATGGTGTACGTAATTATCACATGATGCATGTAATTAAACTACCCTAAATGTTATTTAAAATCCCTTGAAATTTCATTTACTCACTATTATATTCACAATTATAGAGAATGTAATAGTAAAATAAAATTTGATCTACCAGATTTTTACGTACAGTATCATTCTTACGGGAGAATATAAAGTGGTGTGTACTACAGGGTTAATTAAAAAAATATTCCACACATAATATGCTGCCTGTGATGTGAAAACCAAGTTCGATATGTTCAAGTAATATTGTTACTGGATATTTTGTTTGGTTTCAGCAGTGGATGTTGAATAGATGTGACTCTACCAAATATCGAAAAGCCGAAGGAAACAGAGAAAGGACGTAAAAGGGGCTAAACGATATTCTACCGTCGAAGAGTATTGGCATCGTCGGCGTAGAATAAATTAATTGTCGTGAGACGTTAGCTGCTGCGAACAGAAATTCGGCACCGACGAGAAATAATTAGTCTGGATCGTGCAACTGCGTTAATTACATTTGAAGGGAGGGACGAGCAGGGGAGGGTGGAGGGGAGACGAGAAAACTGGGGGCAGATGAGAGGCAGAGGATGTTACAGTACAGATATTCCGATACGGCGGAGGTGGCGCGGCTGGGGTAATTACAATGGGACGGCGAAGCCACCCGAAACACGGATCAGAACCGCTGCGAAAGGTTCAGAGGAACAATGGAGCGGCGGACACTCGGTCTGGTGGCAATTTGCGCACCAGGCTTAAGCGACTATGTCGGCAGGTTAGGCGTGCCTACAGCCTGTGTTTCGGCCAACCGCACACGAGAGTGGACTGCAGATACTGCATTAATAGGAAGGATTCTGCGACTGGCTGGATACTTTCTGGTCATGTACGTTGACGGGGAAACAATCGCAACATCTAGAATGTGTTGTGTGACACAAACGAAAGATGTGTGCTCAAATTTCGCAATATTAGCAGAAGAGTGACGTAGCAGAGCCACTATGACGATGCAAATCAGGTTCGCTTTAAGTACACGCTCTAACGGTCGTGAGCATTAGTTATCTTTGAAATTGGACGTGGTGAGTTGATGTCAGGCAAGAAAGCCTTTAAGGCAACAAGGACGTCATTGTCAACTCCTCACTGTGTTTGAACGAGGTCATGTAATAGGGCTACGAGAAGCTGGCCGTTCCTTCTGCGTAATTGCAGAAATTTTGGCAGGAATGTAGCCACTGTATATGACTGCTGGCAGCAATGGCCAGTAGAATGTACGGTCGCAAAAAGAACGCTCTCTGGACGGCCACTATAGTCTACCGAGAGGAAAGACCATCGTGTTCGGAGTATGGCTTTCGCGCCTCGTATTGCATCTGAAGCAACAATCTGAGCAGCAGCTAACACCACAGTGACACAACGAACTGTTACTAATCGGTTAAGTCAAGGGCAGCTCCGAGACAAACACCATGTAATATGCATCCCAATGACGTCAAAACACCACCATTTTCGACTTCAGTGGTGTCAAACGAGAGCTCATTGGAGGGCAGCGTGGAGGTCTGTCGTGCTTTCCAGTAACAGTTGATTCTGCCTCGGTGACAGTGATGGCCGTGTGTTGGTTAGAACGAGGCCAGTTCAGGGTCTGCAACCAGCCTATCAGTGTGCGAGACACACTCAACACACACTTGGTGTTATGCTCTCAGGTGCGATTTCGTATGATAGCAGGAGCACCTCGCCTTAGCACACGTATCCTGATACAAATTTACATGTCAGTATGATGATTCGACCTTTTGTGTTGCCATTCATTAACCGTAGTCCAGGGGGTGTTTTCCAACAGGATAAAGCTCGTCCGCATACCGTAGTCGTAACCCAA
This sequence comes from Schistocerca piceifrons, assembly GCF_021461385.2. Taxonomy (NCBI): domain Eukaryota; kingdom Metazoa; phylum Arthropoda; class Insecta; order Orthoptera; family Acrididae; genus Schistocerca; species Schistocerca piceifrons. Next base: position 47,203,474 of record NC_060142.1, on the reverse strand, counting down.
TATTCTCTGCAGAGAACTGAAATGTTGCCTTGCCCTGCTCGATCACCAGATCTGTCTCCAGTCGAGCTCGTATGGGTCATCCTCGCACGACGACTCCAGTGTCATCAACAGCCAGCAGTAACCGTCCCTGTACTGACCGACCAAGTGCAACAGGGATGGAAGTCCATCCCACAAAATGGCATCCCGCACCCGTCAAACACGATGCAAGCACATCGGTATGATTGCATTCGACATTCTGGCAGTTACACCTGTTGTTAATGTACCAGCGTTTGACAACTGCAACGAGTATCTCACGCGTACATTAATCTGTGATCTTGAAATGTTAATCACTTAAATATGTTACCTACACAAACATATTCCCGTAATTTCATTACTCTACATTAATTATTTTTTGGTGTTGTGATTGTTTTTTTCGTCAGTGTATGTTACTCACTAATTTCCCAACGATATTGTAACATATGAAACTTCCACGAATTCTTCGACAGAGAACAATTTGTATAGGGATGATATTTGATGCAAAGAATGATGAGAAGTTGGATGGAAGTGCAGTTTTCTAATTCATTTATCATTATCAAATTCACTCTCAGCGCCATCTGTTACACAGTTTTTGTATCCGAGGTCCCACTGGTTTTATTTGGCAAGCTCTAAGTGTGGTCATTTTTTTTCGTATTTTCAGTCAAACCTATCAGTATTAATTTTAATTTTAGTTATTTACAATTATCATCATTTTTTTGTCCATCAAAATATGTATAACACTTTACATACCACAGAAAAGTGCTTTCTCACTGTTTGTATTGTATTTTCTTGCCCCCAAAGCAATACCGACGTTTTTGCTCCACAACCTAAGGTAGGAAAACCACACGTTTTATAAAAGTTGAGCTTCGTTTTCTTTTACTGGTCATTATAATTTCAATGTTAGCTGTAATTTCCTATGCACACCCTTCCCTTTGCTTAAGTTGTTAACAACGTCAGATTCAGGTACATTAGATTTGACATCCTAACTCAAGAAATGAACACTCTTTACAGGAATAAGGCATTCACAACAAGTGTTTCTCATTGAACATTTTTGTGTAAAAACCATGAAATTTGGCATGTTTACACAGCTACGTAAATATCGTATTTTAAATATTAAATGAAGTCGAAAGAAGAAATTTTGGAGATCGTGTTGACTTTCTTGTAGGAGGTTTTAATCGTATGAAGAAACAATTAATTTTAGTAAATAGCCTCATTCGAAGTCTCTCTATTTGTTTTATCTACACACATGCAAAGTCAGAGTGACTTGGTTGTGGTTGGTTGTAATCTCGCTTGAGATACTTTGGTTTTAATTTTAATTCCATTCATCGAACAATTTATTTCACTGACTGAGCATTGGGAAATGTCCCTTTGCTCTTGGATTTGCCGCAATATCTACCTGTTGTAATGTAAGCAAGACAGGGTAGAACAGATTATTTGGCTATTTTTTAAAAACGCTTAAGAAATGCATTGCTTCACACTGCGGCGTTAAAGATTCTCTATCATCTCTTTCTTCGTTGTTCACACCCCTTTCATGGTAAGTTGTCTCTTAAATGTATTTTACAATAATTTACTACTCAGTTATAACAACATTGATTACACTGACAATTTCGCATTTACTGCCGTGAATTGATTGCACTGACAGTTTCGCATTGCAGTGTGACCTGTGTTACAAAGTCGGTAACCATGTACACCTCTGTGATGAGGTGTTCCTGCTACAAGTACTTAGAGTGCACATATTGTAAATCAGTTTGTATTGTCACACTACGTGCGTAGCAAAGAGGATTGGTCCGAGTATTTGTTTGTAATGGTACTTTTTTAATTTCTTAATTAAGAAATGATTGAAATTGCCTTTGCAGCATAAACAATAAAGTGGATGTAATCACTATTCGAGTCGTATATGGACTGTTTCGCCTCAAATCGTTACTTATGTAAACAGAAAAACTCAAAATTTAGAAAATTACACTTCAGTTAAAGAATGTCATTACTGGTTAACTTTTAGCATGGTTACTGCGAGTAAAGCAATGTCAAACACTCAAAATTTCAATGGCATTCGACCACAGATTCTTATGTAGACACAATCGAGTGGCAAAGTATTAACACAGAACAGAACACACGTGTTTATCAACTCTCCAGTTTGTTTAGCAAAGCCATTCAGCGTCTCTTGGCTAATCAGCAATAAGACAGAGCGTGTAGCAGGTTTCTCGCTCACGCGGGGTAATAGCAGAAATCCGCTTTCATTATTTCAGATTTAGAGTTAATTATAGTGCTGGAGAGTAGACTCTCATAACTTTAGAAAATGTTTTAGATAAATTAAGACGATTGTAATCTTGTTTACAGAAGTACCCGGAAAATGGAAGGATTGCTAGCGGAAGAATGGTAAATAGTGATCGGCTTTGTTAACTATGGAAAAGACGATGATATGAAAGTAACTTTAGTTTTGTTAGAACATAAATTATTCTTCAAGAATAATTAAGTAATGGTTAGATCATAATTTTGTGTCTGTGGGGCATGCTTTTGTATCAGTTTATCACTTAAGCCTCTGGCGGCGTTTTACATTGCGGCTAGATTCCAAAGTATTGTGTTGATCGTCGCTTGCGGAAATTGCTATTCATGAATCTCGTAAAGAAACTGATGACTGCAGGTCAAACTTTTATTAATTTTAGGTGGTGTTGCGACCAAAATCCTCTTCTACAAATTGTAGCCGAAGCCTCGATGTCATTGTATTTCAATGTCAGCATGTACTCGAAGTAAACAGTCATCAAACACTTAATCGTTCATTATAAATATGCGCTCACTGTCACCGCCCGCAAATAGGGCAATATAATAATTGTTATCTACTTGTTGATTCACAGTCTGTCCAGTCATCCACAGTTTGTTAACAACCCTAGAGCAGTTTGTATTCTTATCGCTTACATCTTGTTTCAACTGCATGTTTCCGCTATGTCACTCGCGGAAACATGTTCAAAGATTGTCGTAATGTCACTTTGCATTAATCATTGACCAGCAGCCCCATGTTAACTTGATCGGACAACAAGAAAAAAGCAGACACACACATACACGCTCCCGCCACATTGACCTACCAGACTCCCGCTCTCCACAATCGATGCTACACGTCGACATCAAAACCTCCCTTCACGAAGATACTTACTAGTACACTGGTGTCTACGATGTCCACGTACTCATATATTAGCAAAACTATAACTATATTAAAGATTCGATTTAAAAAAAAAGAATAAAGAAAAAAAAGAAATAAGAATATTTCCTAAAGTTTCCCACAGCTGTATTATTATATTACTATAGTCCGAAAACATCAGTTAAAATCCAAAGAAATGCCACCCCCCCCTCCCCCCGCTGACGAGAGTATTAAAATACTAATGGTTGACTATCGAAGCGTTCGCAACAGATTGTTACAGCGTGAAGCGCTCCAAAAATGCAGTGCAACTCACGTAATACAAGGTATAGATAGCTGCTTAAAACTAGGGATTGAGAATAGTGAGCTTTTGGAGAGAATTTAACCGTACGCCTTAAAAAAATTCTGGAGGTGGTATATTTCTGGCATTAGTGAAGAAATTCAAATCCACTGAAATAGAAATTGAAGTTGCATGCGAGATTGTTTGTGTAAGACTCAACATCAGCGCTGGGCATATATTTACAATTGGATTCTTCTATCGGCCAACAACCTCACTCCGTTATGTTAGAAAAACCCTTAGTGAAAACCTCAGTTCGCCAGAACATAGGGTCCTCAACATATTATAATGATCGGATAAAATTTACATAATCCAATAATCAATTGGGAATTGGGATGTACCAGTTTTGTTAGTAGAGGTCGTGACAAGATGTCTTGCGAATCGTTACTAAATGCCTTCTGTGAAAACTACCTACAACAGACAGTTCAGAACCCCACTCACGACGGAAAGATATTTGATCTAATGGCAACTGAAAGACCTGACGTCTTTGCGAATGTTCACATTCGAACCGGTATCAATGACCATGAGTCCGCTGTAACAACAATGGTTACCAAAGTATGAAGAACGATTAAAACAAGCAGAAAGTTTTATACGTTCAGCAAACTAGATAAAGAGGCAATAGTGTCATATCTCAATGAGGAGTTTGATTCCGTTCGCTCAGAATAGGAGCATGTAGAAGAATTATGACCCAAGTTTGGAAGAATGGTTGAGCATGCACAGATCAGATATATCCCTAGTGGAACGATTCATACTCTCCACAGTATACAGTCACTGTGAAGGAACTTCTAAAGAAATAGAGACTACTGCATAACAGTTGTAAAACTAAGCGTACGGCTGTACATAGAGATATGCTAAATGAAACGGTTCTATCTGTCAAGCAGGCAGTGCGTGAAGTTTTCAAAGACTACCATATTAGGATATTATCGAAAGAGTATTCACAAAACCGGAACAAATTCTGGTTGTATGTAAAAGCTGTTAGTGTCACCAAAGTTAGTGCCCAAACATTCATTGAGAAGAAGAGAAATGAAGTTGAGGATAGCAAAGCAGAAGCAGAAATTCTGAACCCTATTTTCGAATGTCGCTTTACAAAGGAAAATCCAGATGCTTTGCTTTTGCTGTGACCTTCAGTCCGCAGAATTATTTCATGCAGCTCTCCATGCTAGTCTATCCTGCGCAAGCTTCTTCATCTCTGAACAACTGTTGCAACGGACATCCATTTGAGCATTACTGTATTTATCTCTTGGAATCCCTCAACAATTTTTACCCTCACCCTTCCCCCCAGTACTAAAATGATTCCTTTATGTGCCAGATTGTGTCCTTCTAATTGATCCCTTCTTCTGATCTGGTTGTGTACCACAAAATTCTTTTCTCCCCAGTTATAATCAGTACCTCCTCATTAGTTACGTTATCTACACCTTTAATCTTCAGCATTCTTCTGTAGAACCACATTTAAAAAGATTCCATTCTCTTGTTGTCTGAACGACTTATCGCCCTTGCACAATTGGTACAAGTTTTCACTCCAGATAAATACACTACTGGCCATTAAAATTGCTACACCAAGAAGAAATGCAGATGACAAACGGGTATTCATTGGACAAATGTATTATACTAGAACTGACATGTGATTACGTTTTCACGCAATTTGGGTGCATACATCCTGAGAAATCAGTACACAGAACAACCACCTCTGACCGTAATAACGGCCTTGATACACCTGGGCATTGAGTCAAACAGAGCTTGTATGGCGTGTACAGGTACAGCTGCCATGCAGCTTCAACACGATACCACAGTTCATCAAGAGTAGTGACTGGCGTATTGTGACGAGCCAGTTTCTCGGCCATTGACCAGACGTTTTCAATTGATGAGCGATCTGGAGATAGTGCTGTATCCAGAAAGGCCCGTACAGGACCTGCAACATGCGGTCGTGCATTATCCTGCTGAAATGTAGGGTATCGCAGGGATCAAATGAAGGGTAGAGTCACGGGTCATGACACATATGAAATGTAACGTCCACTGTTGAAAGTGCCGTCAATGCGAACAAGAGGTGACTGAGACGTGTAACCAATGGCACCCCATACCATCACGCCGGGTGATACGCCAGTATGGCGATGACGAATACACTCTTCCAATGTGCGTTCACCGCAATGTCGTCAAACGCGGATGCGACCATCACGATGCTGTAAACAGAACCAGGATTCATCCGAAAAACTGACGTTTTGCCATTCGTGCACGCAGGTTCGTCGTTGAGTACACCATCGCAGGCGCTCCTGTCTGTTATGCAGCGTCAAGGGTAACCGCAGCCATGGTCTCCGAGCTGATAGTCCATGCTGCTGCAAACGTCGTCGAACTGTTAGTGCAGATGGTTGTTGTCTTGCAAACGTCCCCATCTGTTGACTCATGGATCGAGACGTGGCAGCACGATCCGTTACAGCCATGTGGATAAGATACCCATCATCTTGACTGCTTGTGATACGAGGCCGTCGGGATCCAGCACGGCGTTCCGTATTACCCTCCTGAACCCACTGATTCCATATTCTGCTAACGGTCATTGGATCTCGACCAATGCGAGAAGCAATGTCGCGATACGATAAACCGCAAGCGTGATAGGCTAAAATCCGACCTTTATCAAAGTCGGAAACATGACGGTACGCATTCCTCCTCCTTACAAGAGGCACCGGGCAACGCCGGTCAACTGCTCTTTGTGTATGAGAAATCGGTTGGAAACTTTCCTCATGTCAGCACGTTGTAGGTGTCGCCACCGGCGCCAGCCTTGTGTGAATGCTCTGAAAAGCTAATCATTTGCATATCACAGCATCTTCTTCCTGTCGGTTAAATTTCGCGTCTGTAGCACGTCACCTTCGTGGTGTAGCAATTATAATGGCCAGTAGTGAACCTTCAAAAAAGACTTACTAATGCTTATATTTATTTTATTAATGTAAACATGCTTTTAAGGTGGCAGGTTGAATGAATGTCAATTTCTCATCTTACACGAGAGATTTTATATGTCGAAACATGTAGATGAGTATGTCAACTGACATACTTTGGCGATAATGAGCAGATTTACCTATTGAAAAGTACGGTATGTAATGCAAAGGGATGACACTCGATTCGATGGTATTAACACACTGAAACCAAATCCTCTATGTCAGTGACCAAAAGGTGAATAAAGCTTCTGGAGGAAATGTTTTAGTTTGGGGGCAGATGCGAATTGCGCCATCACTGACCGAGAAAAACGGAGCGCTTTTAAAAAGGGGTTTGTGACCCTTGGCACCAGACAATACATCGAGGAGAGCACGTAGTGGGCCAGTGCTGCTTGCTACGGAGAAACTGTTTAGAAAACTGCTTTGGGGAATTTCCAGATGGATACTACCAGACCAGCGACGGAGCTGACCATATGAAATTCCCGCTGTGTGCTCGTGATGTATGCATGTAACTTTCAGGCGTCAGGATCGGGCACAAAATGTCCGATTGGCTGGAATAAACTAGCAAGGAGTAGAAAGGGGCGAAATTTCGACGCAGTTTGAAGGTAGGCCCTTTGCTATTGGCAGAGGCAGTTTCCACGAGATGAAAAGAGTGCTCCCATTGGTCTGAAAAAGCCATGACGTGAAACACGAAAGGACTCAGGTGGGGGACAGTTTGTTACGAAAGACACAAGACCGAAAACTTAGAGGACTCTTTTCTGAACCAGTGTCAAGAAGGGAACAGGGCGCATCACGCTCTGTACGACGCGAAAAGAGGGATGTTGTGTGAACTCTGCGTTCTCTTCGGCTGACATTCAACTAAAAATTAGCTGGAGTCGTTGAGCTCCAACAGCAGAGAAACGGAACAGCCCCGTAGTTAATTGTTCTTGTGAGAAGTGAGATGGCATTGTAGTATACACGCTGCTCCATCTGTCCATGTGTATTTCGCCGTATTTCACAACTAGGGATGAGTGCATGTTTTCTCGCCAAACGAGAAACAGGATAAAATCAGCAAAGATTTTTTATAGGATTTTCAGAGGGTGAGAGCAACCCAGCAGCCCACAGCTGATCACAGCAAAGGTAAATGCCACTAGCAGAGGCGTATACTTGTTGGTTCACCAGTTTGCATCCACTGTGAACTCAAGCAACCAAAATGTTCAAATGTGTGTGAAATCTTATGGGACTTAAATGCTAAGGTCATCAGTCTCTAAGCTTACACACTACGTAACCTAAATTATCCTAAAGACAAACACACACACCCATGCTCCTGGGACGACTCGAACCTCCGCCGGGACCAGCCGCACAGTCCATGACTGCAGTGCCTTGGACCGCTCGGCTAATCCCGCGCGGCTATCACGCAACCATGAGTAATCTTTTGCTCATCTTGTCACTAACCATCCTCTGTAGACTTCATTGTCATCCTAAATAGTACTGAACTTAGAACCAGAAGCGGATGATTTGTCGTAATATTCGTCAACTTCAATTTGTAGAGAACCTTCTACTTAAATTTGATGTTTTTGGGTTCAGTGTAATTTCGGCTAAACAGAACGTAATGTGTTATCTTGACAAGTGTCCTAACATTTTCATGCCACATCCTAGGTAAATTCGTGTACTTCTTTGACAATAATTCTGAATCCAAACAAATTGTGTACAGCTAAACACCAATGTGCTCTGTCCTAGAATAAGGGTCCACTGCTAACCCCAGTCACTGGTTCTAGAGACGCTAATGCACTCACAGGGTGTTTTTGCTGATGTCTGACAAACATGAAAAGGAATGGAGTGTCAGACGCTCTAATTGCTAACAAGGCTTTTATTAATCCATGACCAGTTTAAGTCTTTACCTCAGGCCATTCTTGAAGCGAATCTGATAATTGTGCCCCAGAGAAGCAACGTCAAATGATTATGAACTTCACGAAGTTTTTATTGTCAACTGAAGTCTATTTCCATTATTTGAACATGCAATTGCGAAGTCAGCAGCTTCCGAACATCAAGAAATTGATACTTAAATTTGCTTTTAACAAAATTTTTCTTCTTTTTTTTGGCCATTGCCATTCTACATTTTATATAATCTCTACTTCGACCAACATCAGTTATTTTGCTGCCAGATACCAAAATTCATCTGCTACTTTTAGTGTCTCATTTACTAAACTAATTCCCTCAGCATGTCCAGTAGAACTGACACCACATATATTTCCGGTGGTGCACACGTAGCTCGAACTCTTTCGGGAATCAGCGAGATGCCGCGACTAATCAGTCCGATGGGCATGGGCACTACGTCAGTGTTGCCTGGCGTATGCTGGTAGTTGGAGTCTCATGGCGTGCTAGGCTACTCCGTGAAGTTGTGGTGATCACTGTGTCAGGATGGCGTAGCCGTCAGTGCACCTGCCTAATATACACAGTTAGAATCCCAGTCCGGCACAAATTTTCAACTTTCCCCATTGTTACAAATCAGTGCCAACTGGCACCTAATGTCTTTAATTCATTTGTGTCTTGATCTTTTGGACATGGACAGGTACCACATGTACACATTTTCATCTGTTTTAACTATCTGAATAATTTCTTTCATCTCTTCATATACATATTTTCAAACTTTTAAACGTCTGTGAACTACTAATGTAATGACTACACTACGCTGTTCATACACTGAAGGACCAAGGAAAATGGTGTATGCATGCGTATTCAAATACAGTGATATATAAACAGACAGAATACGGCGCTGAGATCGACAACGCCTATATAAGACAGGTGTCTGGTGCAGTTGTTAGATAGGTTACTGCTGCTACAATGGCAGGTTATCATGATTTAAGTGAGTCTGAACGTGGTGTTATAGTCGGCTCACGAGCGATGGGTTGCAGCATCTCAGAGGAAGCGATGAAGTGGGGATTTTCCAGTGCTACCATGTCACGAGTGTGTCGTGAATATCAGGAATCCGGTAAAACATCAAATAACCGACATCGCTGCCGCCGGAAAAAACATCGTGCAACAACGGGACCAACGATGACTGAAGAGAATCGTGCAATGTGATAGAAGTGCAGCCATTCCGCAGATTGCTGCAGATTCCAGTGCTGGGCCATCAACAAGTGTCAGCGTGTGAACCATTCAACGAAACATAATCGACATGGGCTTTCGGAGCCGAAGGCCCATTCGTGGACTCTTCATGACTGTACTACAAAAAGCGTTACACCTCGCCTGGGCCCGTCAACACGGGCATTGGATTGTAGATCACAGGAAACATGCTGCCTGGTCGGACGAGTCTTGTTTCAAATTGTATCGAGCGGATGGACGTGTACGGGTATGGAGATAACCTCATGAATCCATGGACCCAGCATGTCAGGAGGGGACTGTTCAAGCTGCTGGAGGTTCTGTAACAGTGTGGTGCTTGTACAGTTGGAGTGGTAAGGGACCCCTGATACATGCAGATACGACTCTGACAGGTGACTTGTATGTAAGCATTCTGTCTGATCACCTGCATCCATTCATGTCCATTGTGCATTCCGACGGTCCTGGGCAATTACAGCAAGACAATGCGACACCCGACACATTCAGAATTGCTACGTAGTGCCTCCGGGACCACTCTTTTTGGCGTAAACACTTCCGCTGGCCACCAAACTTCTCAGACATGAATATTATTGAACATGTCTGAGATGCTTTGCAACGTGCTGTTCAGAAGAGATCTCCCCCTCCTCGTACTCTTTCTGATTTATGGGCGGCCCTGCATGATCATGGTGTCAGTTCCCTCCAGCACTAATTCAGACATTAGTCGAGTCGATGCCACGTCGTGTTGTGGCACTTCTTTGTGCTTGCGGGGGTGCTACACGGTTTTAGACAGAAGTACCAGTATCTGTGGCCCTTCAGTGTAGTAACTTTACTGGAATTAATATTTTATTATTCATTATTGGACCCACTCCTACATTACACCTATTTGATTTTGTATTTTTAACCATGTACACAGCAGATCAGTAATCCCGTTCATCCTCCCACCAGCTCAACCTAAATTCCTTTCAGAGAGCCAAATAATGGAACATTTTACCTCCAGTATATTTTACCCAAGAGGAGGTCAAAATCAATAAACCGTATAGCAGAGCAGCATACCCTATGGAAAATATAGTGGCTGTAGTTTCCCCTTGATTTCAGCCGTTCACAGTACCAGCAGGGGAAGACCATGTTTGCTGAAGTCACAATGCCAGATCAGTCAGTCATAATGACTGTTGGCTCTGCAGCTACTGAAAACGGTGCTTTCCCTCTTCGGTAACATCATTTTTCTCTGATCTCTCCACAGATATCCGTCCGTCATGGTTGCACGTACAGTACCGCTATCAGTATCGTTGAGGCCTATACAGCACGCTAATAGGCATGGAGGGGTAGCACCGATTTAATTCTCATAGCACATCAAAAATGAGTGAAATAGATATTTGTATCAGAGATAGTGAGAAGCAGCTGAAATCGTTAAAATTAAACAGAGCTCCAGGACCCGTTGGAACTCCTTACAGATTAGGGCTCACTTAGCCCCAATTATAAAAAGTTAATAATGCATCGGTTCGCCTCTGGCCGTTATGCAAGCAGTTATTCGGCTTGGCACTGATTGATAGAATTGTTGGAAGTCCTCCTGAAGGGTATCGTGCCACGTTCTGACCAACCAGCACGTTATAACATCAACATCCCCAGCTTGTTGGAGGGCCTTGCCCATAATGCTAAAACGGTCTCAGTTGAGGATAGATCCGCCGACGTTGCTAGTGAATGTAGGGTTTGGCAAGAAACAAGATAAACAGTAGAAACTCTCAACGTGTGCGGACGGGCGTTATCTTGATGAAATGTAAGCCCAGGATGGCAACACGACAGGACGAAGAATGTGCTGTAAGAGTACTGCGGATGGACAACCAAAGGGCTCCCATGCAAAGAAATATAACTTCAGACCATCACTTATGGTTGTTGGCCCATATTGCGGGCGACAGTCGATTTGGTACCCCACCGTTGTCCGTGAGGTCTCTAGATACACTTTTCTGGCCATCGGGGCTCAGTTCGAAGCGGGACTCATCACTGAAGACAATTCTACTCCAGTCAATGATTCCAGGCCGAATCTAACAAGAAATCGCGCAATATTCAAAGGAAAGCACAGGTAACTCTTGTCTACATGAAAGGCAGCAGAAGTGGTTCGCAAAACACTGTTTAATAGCGGACATATGACATATATTTGTTGTAGAGCCTTAGAACATGTTTTTAGCCAGAATATAATGGGGTTTCTCGAACAGTATGATAGTTCCTCCATGCTGGCGAACATTTACTCCAAAAATATTGATCCTGTGAAAACCAACTCGCGTTTTTCTCGCATGACTTCCTGAAAGCTTTACTTCCGAAATGCGTTTTACTCAGTCTTGTACTACGTCTGTTATCGAGGGTACGTTGGCATGGGCTCTCAAGCGTAATTTATGTCCCGATTGAGGATTTCCTGGTGACAAAGAGGCGGCATGTTATCTTCAATGGCCAGTCATCGACAGATGTAGGCGTAACTTTAGGTGTCTCCCAGGGAAGCGTGTTGGGATCCTTGATGTTCACGCTATACGTTAATCACCTTGTAGACAATGTCAATAGTGACCTGAGAGGTTTCGAAGGTGAAGTAGTTGTCTACTACAAAGTCCTGTTCGCAAAAAGCTGTATGAATATTCAGTCAGATATTGTTAAATTTTGAAGTGGCGCAAAGATTAGATACTTGCTTCAAATGCTTAGTAATGTAAAATTTGCGCTTAACAAAAGGAAAACTCGTAATATCTTATGATTAAGGTATCAGTGAGTCACAGCTGAAATCGGTCATCTCATACAAGTACCTGAGTTTGACAGTTTGCAGGGATATGAAATGGAACGATCACATAAGCTGAGTCGTACGTAAATCAGATGGCAGACTTCTTTTCATTGGTAGAATACTGGGGAAAATACAATGTCTACAAAGGAGGTTGCATACAAAGTGTAGTGTTGGCTGAAGAGCCAACACCGTGTTACGAGAGGAGGCGGAAATGCACGCGTTTAAGCTCACTGAGGCTGGCGTGAGGAGGGAAGGATTATACCGATGTGAGGTCTGGAACATGACAAGGAATTAGAATTCAGAAAGCGGACGAAATTAGTTTGATACTTAACTTTAATCCATTAATGATGAACGTCGCTCTTGACGGTACACGATTCACAATGTTATCTGTTCAGAATACATTCGTAGTAACTGAATGTGGCGCCTTGCTAGGTCGTAGCAAATGACGTAGCTGAAGGCTATGCTAAACTGTCGTCTCTGCAAATGAGAACGTATGTAGTCAGTGAACCATCGCTAGCAAAGTCGGTAGTACAACTGGGGCGAGTGCTAGGACGTCTCTCTAGACCTGCCGTGTGGCGGCGCCGGGTCTGCAATCACTGATAGTGGCGACACGCTGGTCCGACGTGTACTAACGGACCGCGGCCGATTTAAAGGCTACCACCTAGCAAGTGTGCTGTCTGGCGGTGACACCACACAAAGCACTCGTGCGGCCCATCCTAGAATATTGCTCAGATATGTGGGATCCTTCCCAAATAGGACTGACAGTGGATATTGAAGGTATGATGTAAAAACTGAAAGGCCAAATGCTTCAAGATAGACGCGAAATATAGTATGAATGGCACTTAAGGTTTCAAGAACAGTTTTAAATGATTAACCTAGGAGTATACTACAATTCCTTATGTATCGCTGCCGTAGCGATACTGAAGAAGAGGTCACACAAAACATATGGTGCTCAGAGTCTTTCATGCAATCATTATTACCGAGCTCCATGCGTGACTAGAACAAGAAAAAATTCTAATGAACGGTCCAATGCAAAGTATCCTCTGTCATGAACATCACAGTCATATGTAGTGTGTGAATGTAGATGTAGGTGTAAATGTATACAACATGTGTATTTCGTCTCTGGTTATACAAATGTAACCTTTAATAGTACACAACACTTAATTATTGTCCCAAACTACTCGTGGCAATGCGTAAGCACATATTAACCAGTGGCGACATATGAAAATCTGTGCTGGACTGGGACTCGAACTCAAAATTCCCACTTATCACAGGCGGTTACCATAACCATTTCGGCTATCGATGCCGCTCCCTGTATCGATCCAAACACTGTGTGAGGAGGGGTGGTTGTGGCTCTGCGTGTGCTTACCCCTGAATGCAAGATTAAAGTACTCGTAATCGGAAAATGGAGTGAAGGCTCTATACAATCATGCAAATATTTTTTAAGCGGTCATGAAACAAGTCCCACAACGAATAATGTGTAATTTAAACTGAATTTCATAAAAGTAGGCTCACCATTAAAAGTTAAGAATCATGCACGAAAGGCACTGGTGAACAACCACATAACATATTTAGTTAAGAGAAACATTTAACTATTAAATGAGAATGTAAACTTATAAGAGATGCTGTGTATTTCCCTTAACAGCATCCATATAAAAAAATCTAACAAGGCTTTGTGTCACTGTAGGCTTGTACCATGGGAAGCAAGGAGAGGATGTTGTTTAGCGCCAGTATCCTTTGTTTATAGCACAACTGCACACATGTATTAACAGGGTTCTTTACTCATAAGAACAAGAAGTTACTTAACTTAAGATAGTCCAGGAGTTCTCGTACAAGCTCTTCCGTAATAGTCGATGTTAGCCTCACGTCTGGTGGAGTACACGTCCCGTTATGTACACTATGCTGGTCTTTAGGCACTGACTGACTCTGAGCTAGAGGCTGAGCTAACTGTGACTCCCACTGGGCTGCGACTGATGACTCCACTCATTGACTCACTGGATGACTGACAGGGCCCCCGTATCGATGGCGGTGGTCTGAATGCCAGCAGTCGATAGGGCGTTGGCGCACGTTTCTTGCGAGTCTGTCTTTGGCCTATATCTATCTCTGCTGCCTGGAGTGCTGGCGCCAGCTTATGCCAGCACAAGGGTAACAATAAATGCAAGGTAAGACACAATTATGTCTAATCGCAGTCTTGGTACTTATTAGAGGTCACATAAAGAAAGTTGCCAGTGGTAAGGCAAAAGGAATATCAGAAAGTGACACTGAATAGAGAACTCTGAAGGGTAAACACCATGCAGAGATGCAAAATGCATCCTGCGAATCTGTCAACTAATTGAAGTCATCAGTTGGTCAAACGATTAACTCCACAAAGTTAACAAGTATCGAGTCCCCAGAACCATTCCAAGTAGGACCATTGCTGGCCGAGTCCCATCAAGTAAACTTCCAGAACTGAGCAGCATGCACGCCGACTGTGAGCGGCTGTCAATAGCTTAGTGGCCCCACCTGTTTGTATGTGGAGAAGCACTTCAAGACCATTGCTCAAGGAGGCAGGAGGCAAACTTTTTTACAGAACCTTAACTTCTCTCTCCATTTTTGGAAAAACTACGAGTCATTCAGCGATGATGGCAATGATTCTGAGTGCTGTCCAATTTCTGGCCAAGTTCAGCCAAGATTGCCACGACCACTCCAATGAAGTTACCAGATTTTGTCAGAGCATCATCTGGAGTGAGGCTTTTTGTTTATTTTGTGGGCAGAGACATGGTACAGAGACGCTTACGGTATGACAGTGGAGGGGATAAACTGGGGGCGCGGGCGCAGGAGCACTGAATCTGTCTGCCTGTTCCTGTTCGTCTTCTGTAATGATTTCGCTAGGCAGTGGCCTCTCGGTTAGCGACTGCATGCAGTTCTAGGTCACAGTCAATTTGTGAGACATCAAAACTAGATCGAGCTTGAAACCACCTGTCTAAATTTTTAAAATGTTGTAAACACAGAGCGAAAATATGCATCGTCGCTAGTTTATAGTTAAAATATGCAGTAACTGGTGAAAATGAACCAAATATGCAAATGCATATGCAACATGCAAATGGACATAATGCGGTCTCTAGTTATTACTTATTACTACGTGAAGGTGTACTCATTGCTAACTTGAAATGCTATTATGTATATCTTCTGAAGGGTTATGATCCTCATTATGCCATGGGACAGCGCCACAACGGATCGTACCTGTTCTTTTCGTTTCACTTGATTGTGACTACTATAATTTCTGGTTACCCCTCCTGAAGATGTTTCAGATACTGGGTTTAATAGTTTTTCTGTTACTGCATGGTACTTTTTCCGTAATAAACCTGTAAACTAAGTTAATACCTTTTGGTCTTGTATGGTACCATTTACAGGATATTTTCAGTATGATATGTGCTCCATTCTGATAACTTTCTTATATTTAGTCTGTATGTTGTCATCGTAGAGAAATTAAGCATGAAAAAAGAAAGGAAAAAAGTGATCTTTCTTTTGACCTTGTAAGTAGTTTCCTTTCTGCGTTTTTACATGATTTTTATATTATATTATGTACAGGACTCTGAACATGGCTTATCACCGAAACTAGTTGGAATAAAATATGAATAAAGTCAGCATTTGTGTGTTATTGATTTTATAAAAAAAATTACTAGAAAGGTAATCATGCAGGTTAATGTCTTCCCCCTAGCTATATTTTTTACAATTTCATTTTGTTTTCTGGCATGAAGTTATTTTAGGTAGTCGGGATCAATGAGACATCCTTTATAGCCAGACACACAAGAAGATTCATCGTCAACTGAATTTTCCAGGCTGAATCCAACGCTTTTGAATGTAACGAAACTGAACGACTAAGACTACAAGATTTGAATATAGGTAAATGCAACCTCTACGGAATAAACTATACCAAGAATTGATCCACTAAAAATAAGGTTAATTCCGTTTCAACTCTCACTGCTGAAAACAACTCTTGAACGTTGATACTTCATATATTATCTACCGCATTTCTGGACGACACCATTTTGCCTTCACTAAATACACTGTCCAGTCACATTAACGTGACCACCACCTATGTAAGACGTCGAGGGGCAATAACCACTTACAGACGGCAAGTGGCAGCACTAACAGTGGAGGGGATGTAAAGCGCATCGATGGGACGAGGGAAACAGTGAAGTCGTTATCGTAATGCGAAAACGGAGTGACTTATCTGACATTCAGAACAACACAATCATTGACATTCGCGCCGAGGGTGTAAGTATTTTCTAAACGACTAAGTTTATAATCTGTTCGTGTGTCATCATGGTTAAAGTATACTGTAGATGGCAAAATGGCGCTTTCCAAAAACGGCGCCGAGGCAATTGTGGTGCACCAGACGGCATAGATGACAGGGGTCGACGACTGCGGAGATGTGTACGTCGAATAGACGTGAAACTGAAACTTCCTGGCAGATTAAAACTGTGTGCCGGACCGAGACTCGAACTCGAGATCTTTGCCTTTCGCGGGCATGTGCTCTATCAACTGGGCTACCCAAGCACGACACAGACGAGATACTGGCAGAAGTAAAGCTGTGAGGACGGGGCGTGATTCGTGCTTGGGTAGCTCAGTTGGTAGAGCACATGCCCGCGAAAGGCAAAGGTCCCGAGTTCGAGTCTCGGTCCGGCACACAGTTTTAATCTGCCAGGAAGTTTCGTATCAGCGCACACTCGGCTGCAGAGTGAAAATCTCATTCTGGAGACGTGCAACTGTTGAGGAGCTGACCACCCAGATGAATCTTAAGGGCTTCCAACAGTGTCTCCTGGATAACCGTTCAGCAGACATTGCTGCATATGGACCTCTGCAACTGGCACATGTTTCAGTCACCCATGCTGACTGCTGTTCATCTACGACAACGGCTGGAATTTGCACGCCAGTGCCGCAGCTTGGCTCCAGCGAGGCGACAGGTGGCCTTTTCAGATCTATGACGTTTTTTGCTCCATCGGATGTGAAACGCCTGAAAGCAAACACTTTGTGACAATCGCCAGAGAGGTCCAGGCCGGAGGAGGCAGCTTTACGGTGTGAGGAGTGTCTTCGTGGCATTCCCTGGACAATCTCGTCATTCTGATAGCCACAAATGCTCAACAAAAGTGTGCATCTATCGTTGGGGGCCACGTCCGTCCTTACACGCAACTTGTTTTTTCCTCGGCACGATGGGACCTACCTGCAGGACAATGCAACATGTCACACAGCTCGCAGCGTGCTACGTGCGTGGTTCGAAGAGCACCACAATGAGTTTATCGTACTCCCCTGGCCACCAGACCCTAGGATTGAAGTCCAATCGAAAATCTGTCGTACCACGTGACGGCCTGTTGGCACCATGAACCCTTAACTCGGAAATCTACGGCGGCTGCCCCCGTACTGGCGTCGACAAGGCTCCACAGCCCTGTCGGTACGTTCTAGAACCTTGCTGACTTCTCCTGCACGTCCCGGAATGGTCTACACAGCAAAGATTGGTGAGCCGTGCTGATGCTCGCGTTGGTTCTATTCGTAGGTTTCCGCCGTCTGTTGCAGGCCTGACGGTATCGTTTAGTTGGCACGGTTGCAGTTGTTTGTATTCTTATGTTGACTGGCGCCATTCGGTTTCGCAAGCGTTGCCTGTCCGCTAGTTGCAGCAGCGGCGGTTCTCGATATACAGTAACTGTTGCCATATCTTCGGGGCGACGTCGTTGTTTTTCCGTGGCGTGTGAGTGGGGCAGTTCGGTTGGGGACTCAGGAGGAGCCAGGTCTGCTCAGTGCGCGAACACGATGGGACCGCTGGTGGCACGCATGGACTGCCGGGGGGAAGGGCTGTGGTCACGAGGGTGCACAACCTTGTGGTAAACCGGATTCAGCAAGCTTTAACATGAGTGCATTTCAATCCAAGTTGAGAAACCTCCACCACTGTGATATCTCGCGGTTCTCCAGCGACTTGGGTTTGTGTTGCTGCTCGTAGTGTCGCTGAGGCGAAGAGCAGCGACTGGAGTGCTTTCTACACTGGTGTTACTGGTTCCCTTCTCGTTCCGGGCATTCTAAGTACAGTATTCTGGGGACGTAGTGCTGACCGCCGGTTCAGGCTCTGGCGTATTTTTCGATCGTTGCATTTGGTTTATTGGACGTCAGGTAGCTTCAGCAAGATTATCATTAGTCATTCGTTGGACTGCCACTAGTCTGAGTTACCATCTTGTGAAGTGAATGCAACTCTTGGCTGCCTGTTTCATCGCTCTCGAAAGTGTTTGTTGGCGGACCTTCTCAGAGCTCGATTCCTGGAGTA
The DNA here is from genome assembly GCF_021461385.2 of Schistocerca piceifrons. Classification (NCBI taxonomy): domain Eukaryota; kingdom Metazoa; phylum Arthropoda; class Insecta; order Orthoptera; family Acrididae; genus Schistocerca; species Schistocerca piceifrons. The sequence continues at coordinate 47,184,940 of NC_060142.1, read as the reverse complement.
TCGTCTGTGGCCCCTTGTGTTAAAAGTGTACCATCGTCTTATTTAACCCCTTTGGTGATTTCAGTTGCTTCTTTTCTTTTTACCTAACCTTTGTTATTGTATTTGTTGTTTTACAGCAAGTTTCTAAATTTTTTTATGTTATTGGCGTTCCTGGCTTGGCCTGGCCTGGCCTTTAGCCGTGGCTGTGATCATTTGCCTTAAAATTATAATTTGGTATTTGTGTTTTAGCAGTAAGCTTTAAAACCTTATTTACTGCCATTCTGGCCGTCTGACGCCTTCTGCTGTGTTTGTGGTGACTCACCTTCAATATTTCATTACCTGTAAGTTGTAAATTGCAGCGAGTTCTTAAGCAGTTCTTAATTTATTGCTATTCCTGGCGTGTAAGGCGTTCTGCCAAGATCACAGTGGTTTGTTTTTAAAACGTTATCTGTCGCATCTGTATTTAATGGTGATTTGCTAAATTGTAGCTCACTGAAAACACTATTATCTACACAGTTCTTTCCTCCTTTATTAATAATGTGTGGTATTTAATTTATTGTTGAGTCTGGAATTGCTAGTTTAAAATAAATTTTGTGTAACTGTAAAAGACAACCAATAGTAATTGATTATGGCCCCGTCCACAATCGTAACCTAATCCTACCTTCCCTTGACCACCACCTGGTCTCAAGTGGTTTATTCAACCTTTTGACAGGTGGTCACGTTAATGTGCGTGTAACACTGCGAAGGCGGTGTTGAGGAATTTACTTGACTACCGTGACGATGTAGCCTCTCTATTATCCACACTCTACGGACTCCGTTGCTGCTTTCAAGGAAGGAAATGGAAGGCCTGATAAATTTTTTGCGACGTCACGGCGCTCCTTGAGTGGTAGCACTTTGTCACGGCGGACGTTGCTCTCAGGACTGCGGCCGGAATGTCTCACACGTTCACACAGTCTGTCAGCCGGAGGTAAACGACTCTCAAGTTGGACAGAGGAGGAGACTTTCATTAGACTCGCGCCGCCCCCGGCTGACATCATTGTCGGCGGCGGTAAGAGGCGCCGAGCCCCCGGCGGCTTCTCGGCGGCGGCGGCCGCAGACTCGCAGCCAATCAGCGCGCCGGATATTGACGGCCTCGGCGCGCTCTGCATTCCGGATGAGCCCGGCCGCCGCCCCGTGGGCAACAAGTAGCGCCCGGCGAGCCGGGAATGGGAAGCGCTGGTGAGCTGCCCGCTGCACTCTATCGCTGCCCCGCCTCCTATAATGGACGTCAGCTGCTCCATAGCCTTGTGGCTAGCAGAGACCAGAGAACCTCGTAGATCAGAGTTCACGGGTGCTGTGCGTCACAGGCACTAATCGTGTTCGGAAGTAGCGGGGCTTCACATATACGGAGCTGTGAACCACCTTTGCAGTCAGTAGTGTTACCGCGTGACTCCTCGTGGTATGAAGAGCTACCAGGCTGAGTACATTAAGGTTACATGAACTACACTTACGGCCTTACACGAATTCAACACGAGTTCTGTCTCTCTCACTTCTGCCATTTTCAGTACCCTCTATAGTCTGTTCAAAATTACTTTAGGATTGATACGAGCCCTATGAGAAAGACAGGCCGCGGCGCGTACGTCACGAGTATCGGCCAAGCTCGCTTAACTCAGCAGACAAACTGTGTTTCTACATCTGCTAACTCGTAACTAGATGTGTATGTACAAACGACAATTGTATCTTCTACTGAAATACATTGTTATGGAATATTATTGTTATTATTAGTCCTAAAATGATAGAAAATCCATAGGTCTACTATTAATTTGTTATAGCTGTAATAGGGTATAATACAATTAAAATCATGCCAAAATGATTATCAGTTGCATAAGGCAAACTGAAGATGAAGATATAGATAAAGTGTATGAGGGTACTGAAAGGGTAATACAGTATGTAAAGGGGGATGAAAATCTAATAGTCATGGGAGACTGGAAATCAGCTATAGGGGAAGGAGTAGAAGAAAAGGTTACAGGAGAATATGGGCTTGGGACAAGCAATGAGAGAGGAGAAAGGCTATTTGAGTTAAGTAATAAGATTCAGGTAGTAATAGCGAATACTCTGTTCAAGAATCACAAGAGAAAGATTTCAGTTAGATTACACCATGGTCAGACAGAGATTTCGAAATCAGACACTAGATTGTAAGGTGTACCCAGGAGCAGATATAGACTCAGATCACAATATAGTAGTTATGAAGAGTAGGATGAAGTTTAAGACATTAGTTATCAAGAATCAATACGCAAAGAAGTGGGTTTCGAAAGCACTAAGGTATGACGAGATACGGTTGAAGTTCTCAAAGGCTATAGATACAGCAATAAGGAATAGCTTAGTAGGCAGTACAGTTGAAGAGGAATGGGAATCTCTAGAAAGGGCAATCTCAGAAGTTGGAAAGGAGAACATAGGTACAAAGAAGGTAACTGCGAAGAAACCAAGGGTAATTGATCGATGGAAGTAGGAAGTACCAGAATGTTCAGGGAAACTCAGGGATACAGAAATACGAGAGGTCCTGAAGTCTGTGATGCGTTTGTGTGAAGACTCTTCGACAGAGAGAGGAAACACCCACCCCACTGATGTCTGTACATATAAAGGTACCACATATTTAAATATCTTTACTTATATACGTTACATCCTATAAACAAGTTTTTGTCAATACCTTCCATATTGGAGCAAAAGATGGTAAGAAACTTGCATGGTTCGCAGGAGAGCTTCTGTAAAGTCTGGAAGGTAGGAGACGAGGTACTGGCGGAAATAAAGCTGTGAGGACGGGGCGTGAGTCGTGCTTGGGTAGCTCAGTTGGTAGAACACTTGCCCGCGAAAGGCAAAGGTCCCGAGTTCGAGTCTCGGTCCGGCACACAGTTTTAATCTGCAAGGAAGTTTCATATCAGCGCACACTCCGCTGCAGAGTGAAAATCTCATTCTGGAAAAGATGGTAAATTTGAAAAAAAAAGGTGTAATTTATGCTTCACATTGCAACTACCTACTCAGAGAGGCTGTATTACGTGCTTGAGACGATTGGTTAGAAAATACTGATAATGAGACGCAGAACTGGAGGACGCTGCAACCTGTCGGGCGTAGAACGCAGACGGTGCGCCCTGGGGCAGAGCGGAGCAGGACAGATGCTCCTACGCACGTCCGAATTAGAAAGCGGGCGGAGCTGTGAATCGATTGACACGCCAGCTTTCCGGAGCGAGCCAGTCGTTTCTGGCGCCATTGTCAGATCGCTTCCTCTGCCGCGCCACTTGAACATTGCTGTCCTGCCGGTGACGAAGCTCTTCCATAAATGGCGTGCCGTAGTCTCATTGCATGGTGAAGACAGTGCTTCATAATGTAGAAAAACAATTCCCTGAGCCCATTTACCAGCTGATCAGAAGATTTATCCATAGAGGATGGTGGAGTTGGCGACCAGTCATTTCACAATGTTTTTAAACCTTTTGTTCGTAGCAGTACTCTGTATTCGAGCCACTGGACGCGCATCATCAGATGGTTGTTTAAAAGAACTAGATATGCCATACGCACTCGTCACTGGGAGTAAGTGATGTCAAATATACCATCTGATCAAAAGTATTTGGACATCCATCCGTAATGCGTAGTTGACCATTAGATGTCGTGAGAAGCGAATTCGCTAGTAAAAAGGGAAGTGGATAGTACTACGTTGTCATTAGTGAAGCTCTAACATAAGAAAGGGTCGAGAAAGAGAGCTCAGTGACTTCAAATAGGGCCTAATCATCTGGATGTCTGACGAGTAAGAGCTTCACCAGGGATACATTGGCCATTCTGCAGCCGCCCATGTTGACTGTTGGTGACGTGATTGCGCACTGCAAACGCGAACTAATAACAGCAGCTAAACCATGACCAGTCATGTACTGACAGATGGGGACGGCCCAACATTGTGCAGGGTGTTTGCAGTAAAACTAAAAAAAAAAACATCCAGTGGAGGAATCACTGGTGATTTTCAAAATGCTACCAGCAGTCCATCCACACCGAAGAGCCAAAGATTCTGGTACAACTGTCTAACATCGTGTAAGGCCCCCGCGAGCATGCAGAATGCCGCAGCACGACTTGGCATGGAGTCGACTAATGTCTGAAGTAGTGCTGGAAGGAACTGACACCATGAATCCTGCAGGGCTATCCATAAATCAGTAAGACTACGAGGAAGTGGACATCTCTTCTGAACAGCACGTTGCTAGGCATCCCAGATATGCCCAATGCTCTGGAGTTTGGTGCCAGTGGAAGCATTTAAACTCTGAAGGGTGTTTTTTGAGCCACTCTGTAGAAATTATGAACGTGTTGGTTTTTGCATTGTCTTGTTGGAATTGCCCAAATCTGTTGGAATGCACAATGGACATCAATGGATGTAGGTGATCAGACAGGAAGTTTAACTACGTGTCACCTATCAGAGTCGTATCTAGATGTATCAGGGGTCCCACATCACTCCAACTGCACACGCCCCACATTATTACAGAGCCTTGACCAGCTTGAACAGTCCACTGCTGACACGCAGTGTCCATGGATTCATGCGGTTGTCTCCATACCCGTACACGTCCATTCTGTCGATACAATTTGAAACGTGACTCGTCCGACCAGGCAACATGTTTCCAGTCATCGACAGTCCAGTGTCGATGTTGATGGGAACAGGCGAGGCGTAAAGCTTTGTGTCTTGCAGTCATCAAGCGTACGCAAGTGGGCTTTCGGCTCCGGAAGCCCATATCGATGAAGTTTCGTTGAATGGTTTGCACGTTGAGACTTGTTGAGGGCCCAGCATTGAAATCTGCAGAAATTTGCGGAAGGGTTGCATTTCTGCCTGTTGAATGATTCTCTTCAGTCGTTGTTGGTCTCATTATTGCAGCATCTTTTTCCGGCCGCAGCGATGTCAGAGATTTGATGTTTTACCAGATTGCTGATATTCACGGTACAGTCGTAAACGGTCTCACGGGAAAATCCCTACTTCATCACTACCTTGGAGATGCTGTGTCCCCTCGCTTGTTCGCCGACTGCAACACCACATTCAAATTCACATAAGTCTCTATAATCTGCAACTCTAGCAGCAGTAACCGATCTAACAACTGTGCCAGACAGCCGGCCGAAGTGGCCGAGCCGTTCTAGGCACTACAGTCTGGAACCGTGCCACCGCTACGGCCGCAGGGTCGAATCCTGCCTCGGGCATGGGTGTGTGTAGTGTCCTTAGTTTAATTCGGTTTAAGTAGTTCTAAGTTCTAGGTGACTGATGACCACAGCAGTTGAGTCCCATAGTGCTCAGAGCCATTTGAACCATTTTTGTGCCAGACACTTATTGTCCTATATAGGTGTTGCCGACCGCAGCACCCTATTCTGCCTGTTTACATATCTCAGTATTTGAATACGCATGCCTATACAAGTTTCTTCGGCACTTCAGTGTAGTTCATTGACTGTGCCTAGGGAGCGAAAAGAACGAGCTACAATCGTCGAGCAGCTCCTCATGAGACGCATATTTCTGTAGTCAGCGGAAAGCGACGCTTGAGCAGATGTAAAGGTACACCACAATGGGCAGTGGACGCCTGGGAAAGACTCGTTTAGAATAGCGAATCACGTTACACCTTGTCGCAGTCTGATGGAAGAATTTGGGTCTGGCGAATGCCTGGTGGACGCTACCTTCCATAGCGTTTAGTGCCAGCACTGTTGGAAGCACGAGATAGTGCTACGGTACATGGCAGATTTTTATCGCTGGCATGTGGTCCCCCTATTGCGATTTAAAATAATGCTGAATGAGGACGGATTTGAACACATTCTACAGCACTGTGTGCTGCCTACAGTAGAGAAACAGTTCGGAGGAGATGACTGTTAGTATCACAATGAAAATGCTGTTATAAAGCTGCATCTGTGAGACCCGCCAGGTTAGCCGAGAGCGCTAACGCGCTGCTTCCCGGACTCGGATAGGCGCGCCGGCCCCGGATCGAATCTGCCCGGAGGGTTATCGACGAGGGCCGATGTGCCGGCCAGCCTGGATGTGGTTTTTAGGCGGTTTTCCACATCCCGCTAGGTGAATGCCGGGCTGGTCCCCATGTTCCGCCTCAGTTACATGGCTTGGAGACATCTGGACACATTCGCACTATTCCGTGGATTACAGTCGACGCAGACAGTTGGGGTACACTAATTCCGTCCCTGGGGGTACGGGGTGGCGGCAGGAAGGGCATCTGGCCACCCCTTAAACATTAACATGCCCAATCCGATTAACAATGGCTGACCTGCGTAACTGTGGGACAAGGCTCAAGCGATAGAAAGCAGCATCTGTGAGGCAGTGGTTTGTGGACAATAACATTCCTGAAGTGTTCGAAGAAATGCATTTTTGACAATCGGCGGTATAAATGACCACTGGATTCGGTCGTTCAGGTCGTCATCACTGGAAGAAAAGGCAAATGTATTAGAGGGAGAAGCAATTCATCTTTCTCCTACATATTTCCAAAGTCAATGACAATGACCGTACAGCCATCTATTATGTATCATGGCCTTAATTTGAAATAAATCGGTTGTGCAGTAACAAACGATCAAATGTAAAGCAAAACTAAGCTGTATTTGTACAGATGACGGTTAAAAATAACATACTGTAACTGTGTGACGTCTGTAGAAGGTCACGTAACTAATATTAATTCCTGAGATGTACTAGCCTGCCTAGAGTCCCGACCTGAACCAAATAGAGCATCTTCGGCGTGAATTACAACGTAGACCTCACTCTACACCCCAACGTCCTCGATGGCTACGTTCTCTGGTTTCAGCTATAGAATAGATTTGTTGCCATTCCTCCACAGACGTTTAGACACTCACAGAAAGTGTGCCCAGCAGAGTAGAAGCCGTCATCAAGGAGGAGGATGGACACATTTCACATTAAAGTACAGTAATAGGAGTCCTGATACTACTAGATGGTGGTGCTGTCTCTAATTGTTTAAAAAAACACTGTTGCATGATTTCGACGGTTGACGATTAGCAAGCATGTTCGCAGAGTCTTTTAGATGGATTATTATTTTGACAATTTACGAGTTGTTTGGCTCTCTGGACGTAAATGTATTGCATTATTTACGAGTGGTTTGCATGTCTGTGGCTGTGCAATGCATTATTTTGTCAGTTTACAATTAGCAAGTGCGTGTGTTGAGCATTATACATGAGTTATTTAGGAGCAGTTTGTAGGTCTGTATGCTGTGTTGCATGTCAGCGCGTGTGTTCTGTATCACTGTGATAAATATATTCCATCCCTAAATAAATTGTTCCAAAATAAATAAAGTAGACTCCTTCCTCTCTCCAGCAGCCCAGTGCAGGCTAAGTCCTTTTCCCACGAATCCCTAAGTGGAGGTGGCGGTTGGGTGACAGGTTACTGGTGGTAGCCAAAGTGACCTACCTTCCCGCGATTTTCTTAGTTTAGTAGAGATAACCGTGGTGTTATCATTATCCTATTGGAATTTGAACTTCCTGCCATTTTTCTGGGGGAGGGGAGGGGGGTTAGGTTAGCTGAGGTTGGCCGGTTGACCTATTTTCCCATGATTTTCGTAGGTTAGTAGACATAAACGTGCTGTGATGGATTATCCTGTTCGAACTTGAACTTCCCGCCATTTCTCTAGGGGAGGGGAGGGGGGTTAGGTTAGTCGAGGTAGCCCACTTGACCTATCTTCCCGCCAAAATCCGCCATCTTGGGTGACATCATCGCCACCACCTTGGATTCATGTGGCAACATTGGAGAGTGGGGTGACGACCACTTTGTACTACTGCTAGTTTTGATCAGATACAGTCTTTATGTAAGAAATATGATCGCCATATCATGTTGTGATATCCATTTTAATGCGATGGGTACCTAGTTCTTTAGTGTCATCCTGGGCTTAAATTGCTTTCCTGCTTGCTCAATGTACACGCTGAACAGCGTGATGGACAAAGTACAAACCTATCTCACTCCCTTTTCAACTACTGCTTCCATTTCATGTACAACTTAATACACAATTGTAAGGTGCGTTGGACTAATGGATGGTGTGGCAACTATCATTGTAGGAAAGCTGAACAGGAGCAGAAGAAATAAGCGAAAAATTTAACACAATAAACGGAAGCTTTACATAACTTATGTTCCCTAAAGCGTACGTCGACACACCACAAATAATGCAGAAATAGAGTCCAATTCTCAGTGTCAACAATGATGAGTCTCTCTGAAGTATTCCACGAACAATGGTGTCAGAGCTGCAACTAGATGGCGTGTACATAGCGTCACGTAGCGAAGAGGATCCAAGTGCGGGCAGGCTGTATGCCTGCAGCCGGCTGTCCTACATTGCAGCGGCAGAGGGCGTTCATAGTCTAGAGACGCTGGAGGCGTGGCTTAGCGGGCATGCACCACTGGGTCTGCCAGATCCCGCACGACCACTGTCGGCGTCTAATGGAAACTTGCCATTTCGTTGCCATCGTTGACGTCTGTGTGGTGATACTGATACGTGGTACCATATTACTCTCCTCCTTATCTCCTCACAGTCGTTGTGTAGTGCAGATGAGTAATCGACGATGGGAGGAGGGGGAGAGAACTGGATGCAGGTGGCAATAAGGAGACGGGAGACAAAACTGGGGCCAGTGTCAACTGCCTCCCGCGCTCTGGAATACTATTTGAGCCGGCGGAGGAACATTAGCCAAAAAACCTGGCCGGAGGGTACACCCACATATCCAGAGGCAGAGGAGTCAATGAGCACAGAGGCGTCTGGAAGACTGTGGAGGGACCAGAGGCAGTACGTGCGAGAGTCACAAGGACAATGGTGACTGTGGCGAGGGCGACGACCATGAAAGGGCGTCGACTTCTATCATCTCCGGGATTGTCGCCCGCGGGGTGTGGCCCATGGAATCCGGACACAACGAGGGTTGCTGTGTCCAGGGAGGAAAGGAAACTGGAAGTAGAAAGCATATGGTAGTTCACGTGGACTAATTAGATTCTGGTGGCGTCTCGACAATCCTCTTAGTCCCTGCAGGATAATCATAGGACGTCGAAGAAAATGTACAGTGGTGCCTCGCTCCCAGCGGCCCTGTCCGCCATACAGTCTGTAAAAGACCTTGTGCTGGAGTAAGCTGTCGCCATCACACCGGTCGGCAAAGATGTAGGCGCCGGATCAAGCGCGCCTATCATGGGAGAGGCCCGAGACACACCCACAAGAAACATGCCACCAACGCCATCTCGAATTTTATGGCGGGTCATGGCCCATCGAACATCGGCCGGTGTGAGGTGGACAATACACCATTCAGTTAAGTAGTGGTTTTGACTTTGTACATATGTACGATTTGTGTTTTCCTTTTCTTTTTTGTTTATAAATGTATAGCTATGGTGTTCTTTTAATCATTGACAAATTTATTCCTTGGCACTTGTGGGTTTTATTGTTATCTACGCCGAAACCCGGGTTAACACTTAACACTAGGTGCTTTTTTCGCAATCGAGGCGGGTTTTTGGTTTCTTTAATATATTAACCAAAGATTGCTGGTGCGCTGCGATGTTGAAGGTTCGACAGATAGCATGTTGGCAGCCGTTGCTGAACGGAGAGCCTCACTCACTGACTAACTCACTGACTATTCCAGTTGGTGCCTGTCAATTCACATCACAGGTTACGACACTGCATTGCGGCCAGAGTTGTGACCAAAGTTTGTAATAGCAAGATTACCGATATTGTGTGCAAGAGGACTATTACTGAGGAGCTTGAACCACAACTCATGGACTCTATTTAAGTTAAGTAACAACTGTCTGTTCATGTAAATAAAGAGCCGTGGTAAACCATGGGTGCATTTTTGTTGTAGAAAGAGGATACCAGATACCCATGACAACATCCTCTCCCTTGCTTTTACGGGGCAATACTCTACAGTGACGACGAAAATAGTACAGACCTAATCGTGTGATACTTAGCCTCTCTGCGCGGAATGGGCACCGCCCGCTGTGGTGGGTACAACAGCTGAAGCAAAGTGCGCTTTCGCCGACCGTATAACAGCTTAGCCGGCGATGGTCCACTGCTTGGATGGAAGTGACAGAAAGAGGAGAACATTAATAGAGCTTGATAACGTGCGTGGAAGGAGCGAAGTTTGACCATCTGTTGCTTAAATGTACGTACAAAGGGTCATATTCACCGCTGGATTACGGATGGAATGGTCCACTTGTGATGTGGTTGGCTCCGGAGGCTGTACAAAACTGTCCAAACCCGGCGGCAACAGGAGGAGCTCCGTTGTCAACCACTTCAGGCAAACGAGCCTACACGTCAACAACAAGACCTGGATTGTGAAACGACCTGTAGCACAGCGCATAGGAATCACGAAGGGAAATTTTCTGAAAGCGTCAACGACAATGAGCCAAAGCGTATTCCAGACAGGATCGCAAAATTCAAGTGTAAACGTTGCGAAGGTGCTTGAGTTTTCAGCCATTCAAAAAACTGCTCAGGCGGGGCTGACTGATGTTCAGCACAGGCTAGCCACTGAGAAGTCAACTGCTTGATTTGCAAATTCAGACAGTGACAAGTGCAATAACTTCGCGACAACTGGGTATTGCCAACGATGTCCCAGTGTCCTTGGTGTAGCAAACGAAGCACGTCAGGCCTTAGAGCCTGGGGGTACCACAACACGCGACTGGTCATTATCGGTGCAGAGCAAAATGACCCCCTGGTGAACCGCAAGGGCGTGCCGATGGACAAAATATCAGCGAACCACCGAGCTAAAAATTCGTCTGGGTGAATGCGGCCAACCAGTGTCGACGTAGTGCAACACAATATGCAAATCATGATACGCTGGAGTGGCCTGGGCGATTTCCCCGTGGTTAAGCGGTAAATTAAGCAAAACACCTGCGTCTTGTGCGTCAATGTAGCAACAAGAAGCAGAGGACTCGCCGAATGCAGAATCTGGAGCTTTGTTCAACAATTTCTAAGCAAAGGCAATCGTCCTGTCAACAGAATCGGATTTACGTGACTAAAGTGTATCGATGCTGTAAGAGGAAACATCCACAGGTTTGGTTGTATCAAAGTAAACAAGGCATCGATCACTATGCAAAGCACGTTTCAAGTTCCGGAAAGCAGACTGACACTCTTACGACGAAACAAAAGGAACATCCTTCCTGCGCAAGATATGCTAGGGAGCCGCGATTTCAGCGGCGTTAGGAATAAATCTAGTGTAATTCGTAAGCTTCCCTAACACAGAGTGCAATTCCTGCACATTGTGTGGGGTGAAATGTCGCGCATAGCAGGCAAATGTGATTGCAATGGGTGGAGACCCTGGTTATTTATGATATGTCCTAGGTATTCAGGTTCAGTTTGAAAAAACATTCATTTATCTGTGTTATATTTGAGACCAGTTGCAGACAACACTTGAAACAGAGTGCGAAGTTTCAGGAGTGCGATCTGAGACGACAGTCTCATCTAAATAATTTGAGCAAAAAGGAACTTGAAACGTCACTGTGAAGTCGTTTCATAAGACGCTTGTCGAATTCGGTACAACTTATTCACTTTACTGCCTGCTTTTAGCACAATTCATGATCTCTTCCAGAGAGATTCCAGAAAGATTGAGCACTCAAATGAGGCCTATTGAATATTGTATGTGTGTTTTAATGTGGGGTTTCGGTTTTGTTTTGTGGGAAACGCTGAGTTTGTCATCGTCTGCTGGGAGCAGACGATGTTGCTTCTCGTTCGAAGGAGAGCACAGGATGACCAACTTAGGTTTCCAATGCCTGAACAGAGGTTTACCCATCTTAGTCGAAGGCTGTTTTTGTGTGTGAGGTTGTTGACGGAGGGATACCCCTCTGGTAGCTTCCGCTGCACGGGGAGCTAGGTAATCTCCAAAGAGAAAGCGGCACTCTTCGGTGAACGCTTGGTGAGTACGGGTCGTAGCTCTTAAGGGAGGTTTCAGGTGATAGGAAGCAGGTTGAGTTAGGACTTCTTTATGTTTAACTGTTGAAATACTTAAGAATTTGCCATAATTATATTATTTTAAGTAGGCGATTGTTGAGTGTTTGAGTTAAAAGTGTGGAAGTTACTTTGTTCATTATTGAACAACGATGAAGTAGATTTTAAAACGGTAAATCTGATTAGGAAAAGTTGGTTAAGATTACTTCAACCGTACGTGAGTGTAATACTGTGTCGAAACGAGTATGATTTTTAATGATTATTAATCTTATATTTTGTGGAAGTTGATTTTGTCTTTGTGTGTCGATTTTGTGCCACGTGTTTGGCAATCAATGACCCTTCTGGTACACCACGGCACCGCAATAGGATTTATTTTAACAGTTTGCTTGTTTATTGAGCTATAATTTCTGCAAGAATATCTGTTCTTTCGTGCCCTTTCTACAAAACAACACAACAGTGTGATTCGGAATGCACCACGTGCTCTAGTTCGGCCGTTTGCAAGTAGCAGACGCAGTTAGTACGTTGGGTAATTATCGCACCAACTCTGTCCAGAATAGTCCATGCGGAGAATCGTAATGCGAATCTCTCTGAGATATTTTCATGGTATGAATCCAAAGGAGATGATAGTATCATTGTCTCCCACCCAGTTTTCTGTGTATCTTATTGCTGTAGTAAAATTGTGCTGTGTTACAATTCTCACGTAATTCTTACTTAAATATTTCTAGTCAGGCACCAGTTATGTGTAGTTAGGATGTGCAACCAAATACTTAGATACAATAAATAATCTACGTGAAAGATAAATTTTGTGGTGTTGATCTTACCCACTTACTCCGATTTCCAATCCTGAATTAATGAAGTTGCTTCATGGACGACATGGAGTGCTATTTATCTGGCTACTTACAGAAATTTGCATACTTGTAATTAAATCATAAAATTAATTAAACTAGTAATTTTACAGCTCCGTCTTTTTCTACATGATTAGGAACGGCTTGGGCTGGTAGCGACCCTGAATTTCTGAATTTTTATCATTATTTGAGTGAGAGAAGCAGCTAGAAATGCGAGCTAACGTATATGGCTCGATGAGAAACGTCGTAAAGATAGTAATGCGTTACAAACTTTTACAGTCAGATACTCCAGAAAACACTGAAATCTGGCTGGTATGGAAATACTGCCAAACGGCAAGCTCAAAAATTTGAAGTGATTCAGATGAGAGGTAATGACGAAAATCTCATGCGACTGCTCACCCAGAGGAATTTGCAAATAATCTCGCGCAAATCAATTTTGGAAAAGTAACGACCAGCACCCAAGTTATCCATCAATTCTTCCGGGTGTGGCAAGGTACAACAGTCATTATTTGAGGTTCGAAGCCTTTTTTTAAAAAAAAAAATCGGCGGACAACAGTAGTCTGCCGGACGGCTTCTTTAGAATAACAGGAGGGAACGTCCACTGACTGTCAGTAATGGGTGCTAAGACTCCACTGTCTTGGAAGCAGTAAGTACCTCAGTCACATGTTCTCGAAGAGTCTGAGGGACTAGACGAGCTCTAACAAAGAGCGTAGTCCTTCATTGAGACATAAGCAACAAAATTATTGGCTTTGCCTGAACCCTCAGAAAACAAAGCCCAATATTCTGCACATAACTGCGCAATACTGTCCCAATGATCGAACGAAGAAACAAAATGTACTTTGTCCTGAATGTTTAAGGCCGGCCGGAGTGGCCGAGCGGTTAAAGGCGCTACAGTCTGGAACCGCACGCCCGCTACGGTCGCAGGTTCGAATCCTGCCTCGGGCATGTATGTGTGTGATGTCCTTAGGTTAGTTAGGTTTAAGTAGTTCTAAGTTCTAGGGGACTTATGACCACAGCAGTTGAGTCCCATAGTGCTCAGAGCCATTATTTTGTAGTTTTAGTACTTCGTAAGGATTTGCAGAAAAACTATGTTTCGCGAAATTATAGCTAGATATCTGAAGAAAATGGCCCTATTTTGGACCCCTCTTTTGTGCCAAAAAAAAACCCCTTAAATATTCACATAAAAAAATCGGCTACGATGAACTGAAGAGAGTTCGGTTTGCTTCAAGGAAGAACAAAATTCATCAAAGTCGCATTAAATTGTAGCGTGGGCGACGACAAACATGCCGATAAACATGAATTTGAGAAAAACGCGTTTAAAGTTTGACAAGTATTTATCACACACAAAAAAAAGACAAAGCTGGAAACTTAAGGGATTTCATCGATGTCCGGTCCATAATAACTATAACCCCGGCTACTGGATGGCAGCTTTCTGCTGGTTTGACCTGATAACCCCTCATTTTCGTTTTCAGAGCCCTGAGCACATAGCCGCTGGCGTCTCCACAGAATCTGCTCATTTCATCGCCGTGCAGTGATGCAGTATGGCCTACATTGAAGGGACGTGCTGGCAAATACCAAGCAATGTTGACAGTTTCGCTTCGGCTGGATCTTATTTTTGGAAATTGTCTCCAAATGAGACTATTGAAATTTTCGTGCACATTTTGAGTAAATCTGTGGTGTCACCGCCAGACACCACACTTGCTAGGTGGTAGCCTTTAAATCGGCCGCGGTCCGTTGGTATATGTCGGACCCGCGTGTCGCCACTGTCAGTGATTGCAGACCGAGCTCCGCCACACGGCAGGTCTAGAGAGACTTCCTAGCACTCGCCCGGTATTACAGCCGACTTTGCTAGCGATGGTTCACTGACAAATTACGCTCTCATTTGCCGAGACGATAGTTAGCATAGCCTTCAGCTACGTCATTTGCTACGACCTAGCAAGGCGCCATTATCAGTTGCTATTTATCTTGTGATGCATGTACCGTCAGACCGATGTTCACCAATTACGGATAAAAGTTAAGTATTCCAACAGCTACGTACTTTATTTGCTAGACTCAAATCCTTTAACTGTTCCAGACCTCACGCCAGCCTGCGTGAGCTTAAAAGCGTGCCCTTTCGGCTACCTCGTAGTGGCTTGGCTGTCTCGCCAAGTCACAACAAAAACCACCCAAACAACGCTGCAGGAAATCAGGTTTACTCCAATCGGTATAAATATGGGTGATGGCACCGATAACAACTTGTGGCGTGCCGGACTTCAACCGCTCACAGGATCGTCAGTTTCTGAAGTTCGTGCATATTATTTTCGGGAATAACTCTTCAATGTATATATATTCGAATTCCGTAATAAAAAAAATTCGAGTTTTCTCGACCTCCATCCTGTCGCTCCCCTTAACCCAAACAAATCAAAGGAGTGATCACCGAGAACATTAGCACTGTCTTGTAAGGAAAGCACTGTAAATGTCACAGTCCTCGTCGCATATGGGAAAGTTGCAGGAGGGCTACAAGTGCCTAAGACAGGAATGCCTTGACCGCTGCACGCTGTCAGCGTACGGCGCGATGTGCACAACTTATGTTTGCCAAGCAATTCGTAAATGCTACATGTGTGCAAAGTCACTGTAACTCCAGTGTCGAGTTTCAAAGGGACTGACAGTCCAGCAATAGTAAGAGACACGAAAAGTTTGTTGTCTTGTTGTAGCCCTGCAGATAAGTTGGGAGCCTTTTCTGAACGGCTATTACCGAGCGAGGTGGCGCAGTGGTTAGGCACTGGACTCGCATTCGGGAGGACGGCGGTTCAATCCCGCGTCCGGCCATCCTGATTTAGGTTTTCCGTGATTTCCCTAAATCACTCCAGGCAAACGCCGGGATGGTTCCTCTGAACGGGCATGGCCGACTTCCTTCCCCATCCTTCCCTAATCCGATGAGACCGATGACCACGCTGTCTGGTCTCCTTCCCCAAACCAACCAACTGAACGGCTATTGCACTGCTGTTTTGCACTACCGACATTGTGGGGCTTTGAAAACACACTACACGCTATTTTGTGACTTAAATTTGCGTGAAGGAGATGCCTTACGCTTCTGTTAGAACACAGGCTGTACATGCTACCGTTTGACACAAGAAAGGGGCAAAATTGTCGATAATGTGCCAACGTGCAGTGAGGACGCGGTTTCACACCTTGTGCCGCATGTGTCAAGTGCTTACGTGGCCAGCTGTGGCCAGCTGGCTCCTATTTGCGAGCTGGCTGCGAGGCCTGTTAGACATGCCTGTCTACAGAACAAACAGGCGCCATCTCAAAACCGCCTACTGCACTTTCACAGGAATCTTAAACGGCCACAATCCGCAGAACCTGTTGGGAGGAAGGGTCTGGATATTTACGAATCTGTTCCTGAATTCGAGAGTCAAGTGCACTGTGCGTGATGACATCACGAATCATTGCATGACTGTAGTGTTTGCCACAGTCACATTTGAATCTACACTGTCTATTAAGACGTTGAAATTCAGTCACCCACTGAAGGTGTAACTACGATATTGCATTGCCTGTGTTATTGTGATGACAATGCACTACGGCGACCACAGCCGTTACGAAACATGTCAGATGAATTCCCAATTGCGAATAATGACTACCATCAGCTTTAGCATGGAATGATGACAATGAAAATTTGTGCCGGACCGGGACTCGAACCCGAATTTCCCGCTTGTGGTTGACCACATATGGGAGTTTTGGTCTGGCCATGGGCCGTACACGGATAACCAAATGGTGAGGCGACCGCCGCGATAAGCGGGAAACTCGGGTTAGAGTCTCGGTCTGGCACATATTTTCATTGTCGTCATTCCACTCTACAGCTGATGGTATCCATTACTGGCAATTGCGATGTCATCTGATGTGAAGGTATATCTGTCTTCTCATAATACAGGGTGATTCAAAAAGAATAACACAACTTTAAAAATGTGTATTTAATGAAAGAAACATAATATAACCTTCTGTTATTCATCATTACAAAGAGTATTTAAAAAGGTTTTTTTTTTCACTCAAAAACAAGTTCAGAGGTGTCCAATATGGCCCCCTCCAGACACTTGAGCAATATCAACCCGATACTCCAACTCGTTCCACACTCTCTGTAGCATATCAGGCGTAACAGTTTGGATAGCTGCTGTTATTTCTCGTTTCAAATCATCAATGGTGGCTGGGAGAGGTGGCCGAAACACCATATCCTTAACATACCCCCATAAGAAAAAATCTCAGGGGGTAAGATCAGGGCTTCTTGGAGGCTAGTGATGAAGTGCTCTGTCACGGGCTGCCTGGCGGCCGATCCATAGCCTCGGGTAGTTGACGTTCAGGTAGTTACGGACAGATAAGTGCCAATGTGGTGGCGCTCCATCCTGCTGAAATATGAATTGTTGTGCTTCTTGTTCGAGCTGAGGGAACAGCCAATTCTCTAACATCTCCAGATACTGTAGTCCAGTTACAGTAGCACCTTCGAAGAAAAAGGGACCAAAAACTTTATTGGCTGAAATGGCACAGAAAACGTTCATCTTAGGCGAGTCACGTTCATACTGAGTTGTTTCCCGCGGATTCTCAGTGCCCCATATACAGACATTGTGACGGTTGACTTTCCCGTTAGTGTGGAAAGTTGCTTCATCACTAAACACCATCTTTGAAACGAAAGATTCATCTGTTTCCATTTGAGCAAGGATAAAATCACAGAAATCGATTCTTTTAATCTTATCAGCTGCAGACAGTGTTTGAACCAATTTCAGACAATAAGGTTTCATAACTAACCTGTTTCGTAGGACTCTCCATACAGTTCATTGTGGAATTTGCAGCTCTCTGCTAGCTCTGCGAGTCGATTTTCCTGGGCTGCGATCAAATGCTTGCTGGATGCGTGCTACATTTTCATCACTCGTTCTCGGCCATCCAGAACTTTTCCCTTTGCACAAACACCCATTCTCTTTAAACTGTTTATACCAACGTTTAATACACCACCTATCATGAGGTTTAACACCATACTTCGTTCGAAATGCACGCTAAACAACTGTTGTCGATTCACTTCTGCCGTACTCAATAACACAAAAAGCTTTCTGTTGAGCGGTCGCCATCTTAGCATCAACTGACGCTGACACCTAGTCAACAGCGCCTCAAGCGAACAAATGTACAACTAAATGAAACTTTATAGCTCCCTTAATTCGCCGACAGATAGTGCTTAGCTCTGCCTTTTGTCGTTGCAGAGTTTTAAATTCCTAAAGTTGTGGTATTCTTTTTTAATCACCCTGTACTTCGCAGGCGCCTGCCATTGGTCCTCATATGGTATTAGTACAGGGGGAGGGATGAGGGGAAAAGGTTGGCGTACAGCTTACAATTAGTCACTCGTGCCAGGGTCCAAAAATAAGAATGCTTGTCAGTACCTCAGGTGTGATGCGCTGCAATGAGTACGCAGAATGGTGCAAGGTCCCCCTGTCCAGTCTTCTTCGCCTCGTCAAACTCACGAAATAGCCGCACATACGCAGGCGATGCAGACGGTGACACTACCCCTCGGTCGGGTGTCTTGTTCAAAAAATGATTCAAATGGCTCTGAGCACTATGGGACTTAACATCTGAGCTCATCAGTCCCCTAGAACTTAGAACTACTTATACCTAACTAACCTAAGGACGTTTCCAGAATGAGATTTTCACTCTGCAGCGGAGTGTGCGCTGATATGAAACTTCCTGGCACATTAGAACTGTGTGCCCGACCGAGACTCGAACTCGGGACTTTTGCCTTTCGCGGGCAAGTGCTCTACCATCTGAGCTACCGAAGCACGACTCACGCCCGGTCTCACAGCTTTAGTTCTGCCAGTATCTCGTCTCCTACCTTCCAAACTTTACAGAAGCTCTCCTGCGAACCTTGCAGAACTAGCACTCCTGAGAGAAAGGATATTGCGGAGACATGGCTTAGCCACAGCCTGGGGGATGTTTGCAGAATTAGATTTTTACTCTGCAGCGGAGTGTGCGCTGATATGAAACTTCCTGGCAGATTAAAACTGTGTGCCCGACCGTGACTCGAACTCGGGACCTTTACCTTTCGCGGGCAAGTGCTCTACCATCTGAGACGAGATACTGGCAGAAGTGAGGCTGTGAGACCGGGCGTAAGTCGTGCTTCGGTAGCTCAGATGGTAGAGCACTTGCCCGCGAAAGGGAAAGGTCCCGAGTTCTAGTCTCGGTCGGGCACACAGTTTTAATCTGCCAGGAAGTTTAACCTAAGGACATCACACACATCCATGCCCGAGGTAGGATTCGAACCTGCGACCGTAGCAGTCGCGCGGTTCCGGACTGTAGCGCCTAGAACCGCTCGGCCACCGTGACCGGCCCGTCATCAAGTGATTCATCACGTGAAAGCACGGGCGCCATTTGTTGACTCTGAAACTGAAGAAACTGAGTTACGTCAACTGCAAGCGGCAAAGCAGACGACTGCGGCGCCGTAGCCATAATCTTTCGAACAGTGCACAAATACAAGCAGCCAATATATCACAAAGAGGAAAAAGGGGGGTGCAAAAGCAGCAACTTGGAAATCTAGAACATAAGGGCCACAGGCAAGCCAAACACTGGGAACACAAAAGACAAGCAACTAAAAAAAAGCAAGAAAAAACTGAAAGAAAAGGAAGAAAAATTGATGACTTGAAGATGGCCCCGCCTTGGCAGGCGCGATGACTCGTCGCCAGGTATGTTGTGCATGACTTCATACACAATGAAGCGAGAGGTGGGCTCCAGATGCGTCAACTGTCATAATAAGAAAGCTGAAGCAGAAATGTTTCGTTCAAAATGTTCAAATGTGTGTGAAATTTTATGGGACTTAACTGCTAAGGTCATCAGTCCCTAAGATTACACGCTACATAACCTAAATTATCCTAAGAACAAACACACACACCCACGCCCGAGGGACGACTCGAACCTCCACCGGGACCAGCCGCACATTAGTAGTTAACACAGTAAACAAATGATTTACTTATAAACTCCTGGAAATTGAAATAAGAACACCGTGAATTCATTGTCCCAGGAAGGGGAAACTTTATTGACACATTCCTGGGGTCAGATACATCACATGATCACACTGACAGAACCACGGGCACATAGACACAGGCAACAGAGCATGCACAATGTCGGCACTAGTACAGTGTATATCCACCTTTCGCAGGAATGCAGGCTGCTATTCTGCCATGGAGACGATCGTAGAGATGCTGGATGTAGTCCTGTGGAACGGCTTGCCATGCCATTTCCACCTGGCGCCTCAGTTGGACCAGCGTTCGTGCTGGACGTGCAGACCGCGTGAGACGACGCTTCATCCAGTCCCAAACATGCTCAATGGGGGACAGATCCGGAGATCTTGCTGGCCAGGGTAGTTGACTTACACCTTCTAGAGCACGTTGGGTGGCACGGGATACATGCGGACGTGCATTGTCCTGTTGGAACAGCAAGTTCCCTTGCCGGTCTAGGAATGGTAGAACGATGGTTCGATGACGGTTTGGATGTACCGTGCACTATTCAGTGTCCCCTCGACGATCACCAGTGGTGTACGGCCAGTGTAGGAGATCGCTCCCCACACCATGATGCCGGGTGTTGGCCCTGTGTGCCTCGGTCGTATGCAGTCCTGATTGTGGTGCTCACCTGCACGGCGCCAAACACGCATACGACCATCATTGGCACCAAGGCAGAAGCGACTCTCATCGCTGAAGACGACACGTCTCCATTCGTCCCTCCATTCACGCCTGTCGCGACACCACTGGAGGCGGGCTAACGGTGTGCGGGACCGTAGCCCAGCTTCATGGAGACGGTTGCGAATGGTCGTCGCCGATACCCCAGGAGCAACAGTGTCCCTAATTTGCTGGGAAGTGGCGGTGCGGTCCCCTACGGCACTGCGTAGGATCCTACGGTCTTGGCGTGCATCCGTGCGTCGCTGCGGTCCGGTCCCGGGTCGACGGGCACGTGCACCTTCCGCCGACCACTGGCGACAACATCGATGTACTGTGGAGACCTCACGCCCCACGTGTTGAGCAATTCGGCGGTACGTCCACCCGGCCTCCCGCATGCCCACTATACGCCCTCGCTCAAAGTCCGTCAACTGCACATACGGTTCACGTCCACGCTGTCGCGGCATGCTACCAGTGTTAAAGACTGCGATGGAGCTCCGTATGCCACGGCAAACTGGCTGACACTGACGGCGGCGGTGCACAAACGCTGCGCAGCTAGCGCCATTCGACGGCCAACACCGCGGTTCCTGGTGTGTCCGCTGTGCCGTGCGTGTGATCATTGCTTGTACAGCCCTCTCGCAGTGTCCGGAGCAAGTATGGTGGGTCTGACACACCGGTGTCAATGTGTTCTTTTTTCCATTTCCAGGAGTGTATTTCTCCAAGCATACAAGGAGTCATTGCAAATAATGCAGCAAGAAATAGAGTCCATGTCTCAGCGTCAACGAGGACGAGGTTCTCTGAAATAAAGCACACGTGATTGTGTTGTAGCCACGACTGGACGGCGGCTGCATAGCCTCACGGTGAGGCTCCAGGTGCGGGTGGCCGTCTGGAGGTGTCGCTCACCAGGCGCGCTCTATTGGGTCCGCCGGTTCATGCGCAGCCGCTACCGGCATCCGAGAGAAACTTGCTATTTGTTTGCCAAATTTGACGTCTGTGGTGTGGTATCAAATTGCGATATTACACATGTCCTTCAAATATTACAATTACAGTCTGGTGTCGCCACAAGGTGCAGATAAAATTTCACTCTCGGCATTTTATTTCTGCTACCTTCAGAATTTTCGGTTCACATTGTCAAAAACTGTGTATAAATCTACCAATAGAAGAAAAGCAGCTTTGAGTTTTTGAACCTGTCTTCCGATGTAAGTCAGCAGTGTTTCTCCGATCGGGAGATGTATACAAGTTCTTAAAACTATGTGCTGTCTGTTCACCTTAACCCAATCCTGAGCACTTATGGAACTGTAAAACTCACTTGTTCAGATGAAACTACCCACAACGTTGAACCTAATATTTAAATCCCCAGAATATGCGTGATTTACTATTGAACTGAAATGTCAGATATATGGTTATTTATGACGGTAGTATCTGTTCCCGAAAGAACAGTTACCGTGGATGACCATACAGCTTTGCTAGAAATGAAATGATAATTAAATGGACACCCTAGCTGCAAACAGGCGTTGATATAGTTCATTGGGGACATGTTGAAAATGTGTGCCCCGTCCGGGATTCGAACCCGGAATCTCCTGCTTACATGGCAGACGCTCTATCCATCTGAGCCACCGCGGGCACAATTGGATATAGATACAGAATCATACTTAGTAATGTAAATGAGTGCGGATTTTCGACTACGGCAATTCTGAATATCAAAAACACCGTTAATACTACCGAACATAAACTCAAGACCACTCCGAACTTCTTTCAAAAGTTTCTTTTCCTGCAACTTAATGTAACAGTGCAAATGGGTTGAATTACCTTGAGCAAACGGTTCCTCAGAAACACATGTAAGCATGCCATGTAAGCGGGAGATTCCGGGTTCGAGTCCCGGACAGGGCACACATTTTCAACATGTCCCCAATGAAGTATTTCAACACCTGTTTGCAGCTAGGGTGTCCATTTAATTATCATTTCAGATATATGGCCTGGTATTTGCATCTGACCGAGTTAACAATCACTTGTTCGCTATGCGAATCTAACACTGAGCTGCACTTAGAGGTTTTAGCCCTTTCAAGAAATAAATATTTTTATGTGCGCTCAATGATCTCTATACTGTCTGCTCATAATTATTTTCGGATATTAAATCAAAATGATCTACATATTAAACATAAAATTAATAATCTTATAACTTTTCTCACACAAAAATTTTTGCTGTAAATCATAACCAAGAATTACTGGGACACAAATTCAAACTCATATTCTGAAAGAATTACTGGATCACGAATTCAAACTCATATTCTGAAATCAGTTATTTACACGTAATACACATTTCTGTGTCGTTGCTGAGTCTTTTACCAGAAGAAGTAAGGGAGAGGCTGTTGTTTGGTGGCCGGTATGCCCTTTCTACAACACAACTGCACATGTGTATTAACAGGGTTCTTTTTTTACAAGAACAAGTAACTACTTATCTTCAGCTAATCCATGTATTGTGGTACAAGCTCTTCTGTAATAGTTCACGTTAGCCACACTGCTGTTCAACTACAAGTCCTACTATGGGCACTACACTCTTGTAGCCGGTGACGTGAACTGGCAGACCCCAACGAGAACAGTAACTCAGCTAGTAACTGAGCTGACTGCGACTGTGAACGACTCTGTCTGCGACTGGGCTAACTGTCTGTGACAGACTCAAAAATGTTCAAATGTGTGTCGAATCTTATGAGACTTAACTGCTAAGGTCATCAGTCCCTAAGCTTACACACTACTTAACCTAAATTATCCTAAGGACAAACACACACACCCATGCCCAAGGGAGGACTCGAACCTCCGCCGGGACCAGCCGCACAGCCCGTGACTGCAGCGCCTTAGTGTGACAGACTGGGCCATCCAGTCTGCGGCGGCAATCAAATACTTGCAGTTGAGAGGGCGTTGGCGGTGCATTGCTTGCGAGTTTGTCTTTGACCTCTCTCCTGACAGGCATGCTTGATTTATTTCTTTCTTCGGCCTTTGTCCCGCGCCAACGCGGGGTCGGCCTTCTTATTACGGATTCGGCAGTGTTAGTTGTAGAAGGTGGCCAGATGCCCTTCCTGACGCCATTCGACCCCCCCGGGTCATAAGTAGTGTACCCCAAATGTCTGCATCTAGTGTAAGCCATGAAATAGTGCGAATGTCTTCAAATGCCTGCGAGTCGTGTAACTGAGGCGGAACGTGGGGACCAGCCCGGTATTCACCTAGTGGGATGTTGAAAGCGGCCTAAAAACCACATCGATGCTGGCCAGCTTACTGATCCTCGTCGTTATTCCGTGGATTCGATGCGGGGCCGGCTCGCCTACCTGAGTCCAGGAAGCAGTGTATTAGTGCTCTCGGCTACCCTGGCGGATCAAATAGGCGTGCTTGATCCGGCACCTATTATCGATCTTCTTGCAACCTCTTTGCCGACTGGGGGGCTACCGACATCTTATGCAAGCACACATCTGATGTTTCTCGGTCTATCCTTTGTTTAAATAATTCCGACATTAAGTACAATATAAATCTGGCCTTGTGCAACAGAAGAGTATTAATCATATACAATTGATGTTTCTGAGACATGTTGAGTCTCACCTTGAACTACGATTATAATGCTGTTGGGTGCAAAGAGTTTCAACTTAGCGTCAGCATTCGAACCTGTGGCTTTTTGTTACTAGGCAGAAGCACTGGCTGTTACGCCACTCTGATACTACTGCTACCACTACTGCACAGGCAACCGTCATATTACCCATGCAAATTCCAACTCCTGCCACAGCCCACTGCTTTTCCTCTCATAAAATCGCATCAGTATTGCCGAGGCTCTCCAGTGTCGCAATAGCACCTTCGCAAAGCGAAATAGGGTTGATCTTGCCTGTACCTGAGATGAAGGTGATATATTAATCAAATACAGTTGATGTTTTAGACAACTGTTGAGTCTCACCTTTATCTACAATAATGATGTAGTGAAGGGCTGAGGTGTCAGTAAGAATTTGTACCGGGGAGGGAGATGTACTGGAGTAATATGTAGAGCTGTGTTAACCACGGTGCCAGTCTAGTGTAATCTCGAGCGCATCTACCAACTAAGCAGGAGACCAGTTAACAAATCCCGACACTGATGCAATTTGTAATTCATTGTTTCAGCCTACATCATTACCATAGATAAAGGTGGGACTCTATACGTCTCAGGAACATCAGCTGTATATAATTAACATATCACCTACACCTCAGGTACAAGCAGGATTAACTCCAGTTTGATCATTGCTAAAATTCTATTCGAATGTTGGAAAACGTCAGCAATACTGAGGCAGGTTTAGAAAGGGAAAAGCAATGAGCTGAGGTGTGAGTTGGAATTTGTGTTGGGGAGGGAGACATACTACGGCAGTCCGTGCAGCTGTAGTAAGATCAGGGCCCGTATGGCTTAATGGCTACTGCATCTGCTTAATAAGCAGGCGACTAGGGTTCGAATATGAGCTCTGGTCTAAATTTTGATTCATAGCCTCAGCCTGCAACGTTGGTTGGTTGATTTTTGGGGAAGAGACCAAACACCAAGGTCATCGGTCCCATCGGATTAGGGAAGCATGGGGCAAGAACTAGGCCATGCCCTTTCAAAGAAACTATCACGGCATTTGCCTGTAGCGAGTTATGAAAATCATGGAAAATCCAAATCAGGATGGCCGGACGCGGGTTTCAACCGTCGTCCTCCCGAATGCGAGACCAATGTGCCAACTCCGCTAGGTCGTGTATCATTATCAACAGGAGTGTGTTACGTCAGGGTCGAGCTATGCACAGCTATGACTGTCGAATTTACAACACTGATTTAACATTCTGACCAGCAGCAGTGGCGCCCTGACGCATCATCTCGATCCTAGCATTGTCACACAACTGTCACCGGACACGCAGTCGTGACCACGTGCTACATTCCCCAGCAGGTTTGGCTACTGTGTGGCGTCGCAACCCTCCTTTTTTAAAAATGTGTTTCGACACAAATCAGCACCTGTTTTATCTCCTACTTGTGACTTTGTCTGGTCACTCTGCAATGCTTCTGTTCTATTCTCATAACTTTTTATTTCTTACCGGAGTAAAATGAACGTACCAACGGTCGACATAGGTCAGCAGTTCACAACCTGTGACATTTACCCACTGAGGTATAAAATTAAATATTCTGATGGATAAAAACAAAAGCGTTGTAACTATTTCCTAAGTCTTCAATATTGATTAGGTAACACATCAGACAACGAGTTGGAGGTTACTGCTGATGAAAGAAATGCATGAAACATTGTCCCCTCACATAGTCTGTACACTAGACATTGTTATGGCCGTTGGCCACTTGTTACGACTTCTGCACCTCTTGTTACGGCCGTTTGCTACCTGTTAGTGCTCCGCTGAAGCCAGGATGCCCTGTGGTTGAGTTTAACTCGTCGCCGCTCGGCAGCCGCGTCGCCTTGAGGTCAGCTGCCGACGCCTGCTGCACCGGCGGCAGGGAAGCCGTCAGTCGCGATGTCCGCGGGGTCCCGTCATGGGCGGACCATGCGGCGTGGCCGGGTTGCCGTGAAGTCCGGGCGTCAGTCCCCGGCGGCGCCTGTGCCCAAGACCACGCTGCGGCCGGTCCTGCTCGAAGTTCTCGCTGTAGTTAGTCAGCCATGGTGCTGACCGAACTTGGGCTGACCTCCATAGCTGAAGTTGACATCTGGCGGCGAACAGATGACTCCTGCGAGCTGGAACAGACTTCCGGAATCGTCACCTACGAAGATTTAAAATTTGAACACGGACCATGTCCATCCTCATGTCTGAACTGCTTCCTAATGGCTTCTGTCCGTTGCTGCCTACGCTCCACTATTTATATCCGGCAGGAGGACTGTTTTTACCCTCGGTGGCAGCTTCTTGTTATTACTCCCGCAGTATATTGCAGCGTAACTTAGCGTGCTGGCCTCACTTCCCTTTCTCAGCACTCTTCAGGCTTTGCTCAGTTCTCGGCCTGCGTGCGTCCATGCGTCAGCTGGTTGGTAGACTGCTGCTGTCAGCAAGGCTATCTGTGCCGCGCTTACTTCGCAATGCCGCGATCGCCGGCTGCGTCTGTTTTGCCATTCTTCACTGCGTGAAGCAACGATTACTACATGTGGCCGCAACAACATATACAACGTACTTGTACTATGCATCTGCGACAGTGTAATTGATACATATGCATCGCAAATGCTTAAATATCTCACGAAAATCACCAGAAATTGTTGTTATTATTATTATTATTATTATAACGGCAGTGGTCAGAAACAAGGCAGAGTGAAGTCTTTAAACTACTGCCAGTTCAGAAGTAAGTAATTCAGCTATCAAGTGATTTGCGAAGGTGAAAAAACTCATGAGGTAGTTTCTAATGGCGCGTCGGACCTCCTTTTGCCCGGCATAGTGCAGAAACTCGTGGTGGCATGGACTCAACAAGTCGTTAGAAGTTCCCTACAGAGGTAGTGGGCCATGCTGCCTGTACAGCCAAGCATAACTGCGTAGTGTTGTTGCTGCAGGGCTTTGTGCACGAACTGACATCTCAATAATGTCCTAGAATTGTTAGATGCTATTGAGATTGTGCGATCTGGGAGGCCAAATCATTCACTCGAATTGTCAAGAATACTCTTTAAACCAATTGCGAACAATTGTCATGGGAACATGAAGTCCATGAAGGGCTGTACTTGGTCTCCAGGTATGCGAACATAACCACTTCCAGTCAATTATCTGCTCAGTTGGATCAGAGGACCCAGTCCATTCCATGAAAACGCTGCCCATTCCATTATGGAGCCACCACCAGCTGGCACAGTGCTTCATGGACAACTCGGGTCCATGCCTTCGTGGGGTCTGCGCCACACTCGAACCCTATCGTCAGTTCTTACCAACTGAAATCTGGACTCATCTGACGAAGCCATGGTTTCCCAGTCGTCTAGGTTGCAAGCGATGTTGTCAGGAGTCCAGGATCCAGGAGAGGTCCTGTAGGGGATGTGGCGCTGTTAGCAATGCCACTCTCGTCGGTCATCTGCTGCCCAGCCTATTAACGCCAGGTTTCGCAGCACTTTCCTAACGGTTAAGTTCGTCGTAAGTTCCACATTCATTTCTGCTGTTATTTCACGCACTGTTCCTTGTCTGTTAGGACGGAAAACTCTACGCGAACGCCTCTGTTATCCGTCCTTAAGCCACTGCATTGTCAGTTGTGAGAGGTAGTGCCTGAAACTTGGTATTCTCGACACAGTCTTGATACTGTGGATTTCGGAATACTGAATTCCCTAACGGTTTCCGAAATGGAATGTCCCATCCGTCTAGCTCCAACAACCATTCTGCGTTCAAAAGCTGTAAGACTATCGACTGTGTCATTGACTTGGCTTACGTCATTTTGAAACTAAAAGCATTCAAAAAAATTTCATTCCGTCCTAAAATTAAGTTAATAGCTAATTCTGATGATTTAGTGTGTGTGTGTGTGTGTGTCTATGTGTGTGTGTGTGTGTGTGTGTGTGTGTGTGTGTGTGTGTGTGTGTGTGGGAAAGGGAGGAGGAAGGGTGGGAGGGGATACCACTTAACATCTGACTGCACTCTGGGGTAATGGTCGCGGAAATCTTGGGAGGCAGTGATATAGGGCAAGTTACAAGTAGAGGGCTGAATATTGCCTTCCGTGTTCCTACATTTCTCCGAAATCCTAACAATTCTTCCCCAGTAACTCCGTAGATAGTTCCTCTACTGAGCCCTATCCCACAGTACCCTGGAGTAGCATCTGGCGGCTGCTGAGGTAGTAAAATTAACGAACTCATTAATGGAAGACATAGAGATGCAGGTCGTGTCAAGGAAAAAAAATAGGATGAAATTTCAGCCAGAAGGCAGGTGTGCGTCTAAAGGACTGACAGGGAAAGCCATTAACTATGGAGTGACGAAGGGACCTTAGACTGCTGGGATGCGGCAGCCGAAAAGTTTAGTATACAATGCTGAGGGACAGGCGACGGACAGCCACGACCCCGTGTAGACAACGACGTGGAAGATGTTACAGTTGGTTACTTTTGAAACGCAAAGCAAAGAGAAAACACGGGATCTATCGCTTCCTTCTGGAGCAGCACTCAAAGCAAATATTCCGACAGGAAAAAAAAAAAAAATTAGTATACCCATTTAGAAAATTTTCAATTGTGTGTGAATTCCTAAGGTTCAAAAGTGGCTCTGAGCACTATGGGACTTAACTTCTAACGTCATCAGTCCCCTAGAACTTAGAACTACTTAAAACTAACACTAACCTAAAGACATCAAACACATCCATGCCCGAGGCAGGATGCGAACCTGAGACCGTAGTGGTCACGCGGTTCCAGACTGTAGCGCCTAGAAGAATTCCTGAAGGACCAAACTGCTGAGGTCACCGGTCCCTAGACTTACACACTAATTAAACTAACTTAAACTAAGAAAAACACACACCGAGGGAGGACTCGAACCTCTGACGGGAGTGGGCGCTCAGTCCGTGACATGGCACCTCAAACCGCGCAGTCACTCCGCGCGACACACCCTTTTAAAATTTTCCAATTCACTCAAGATTTGTTGTTGTAATTGGACGGACTACACGCAATGACTACATTTACGATCAATAGCACACGCTGTTCTGAGGACTAGGTGTCGACCCACGCTGAAACATTCATATCAGTAGATGGTGTAACCTGAATGGGCTGCAATGCAGATGGTGCCTTTGGAGTTCTGTCAATCGTACAGAAGGGGAATACTCTCCTGGGATACGTTATTCCGAGCCTGCTCGACCTCTTTACGTAGTTCTGTAAGAGTTGTTGGCTGACGAGTCGCACGAGTCACTTCTCGTCCCATCACATCGCACACGTGCTTAATTGGAGACAAGCTCGGAGATTGGTGCTGGTCAGGGAAGTTGCTGCATGTCTTGCAGAGCACGTTGAGTTTCATGGGCACTGCTAGGACGAGGATTATCCAGTTGGATCACTACAGCACCGTCATGTTGCGAAAATGGCAAAACAATGTGTCTAAAAACATTCTGAACGTACCGAGCGCTCGTTAGCATCTTAGTTCACCCTAGACCTTCAGACGTGGGTGGGGCCAGTATTCGATTAATGCAGTCTACGAGACAGCGCTCGTCAGGCCTACGTTGTACACGTAAACGACTACGGCGCGCCAGTACATCTTCCAAGTGATCCTCTGACGACACCAGTCAATCCGTTGACGTCGATGCTGTGGCGTGAGTGGAAAACGGCTTCAAGGTGTGCGTGCCTGTAGCCCCATCGCTAATAACCAGTTCGCAACAGTTGGTGTTGACAAGTCTGGGCTCAAAAGCCCTTTCATCTATGCTACGGTAGCTGTGCGATCAGCCACTGCTGCCCTTACAATACCACGATCCTGGCAGGCGTCTGTGCTGTGTACACGACCAGAACCTCATCTACGGCTGTCAGAATTTCCGCGTGACGACTCATGCCAGCATCGTTGCACAACTTACGCAACACATCCAAAATGTGTTGTAATTCTCCGAAAGGAGATTCCCGCCAATCTGAAGGTTGGCTGTAGGAAGCACGAGTGCGTCTCCGTGGCATGGTTGCCTGCTTGCTTTAGCGATCACTATAGCAAGCAGGAATCTACTATTGCCAGCATTTTTGGCCCCTGTTTTTACCAGAAACGAGGTGAAATCTTCCTGCACTACGGTCAGCGGCCTGAAGATTGCGTAGTGAATCGCCGAAACTGGTAGCCAAATAAAATGTTTGGGAACTAGACGGCTGAAAGGTGTTTCATTTGACATCCTGATTTAACAATGTTGTGGTTCCTGAAACCACACTGTCTGTGGTCTAGAAATGACACGCATAGGCCTACACAGAAGTGCCGTTCTCAAGAAACCTTCATATATCGGAGTGAAAGCTAGACGAGTCGTCAACACTGGGAATAAATGGCAGTTACCTATAAGGGTCCACTCAGGAACACTACGTCACCTAGCGAAATAACACCCTCCAAATTCGAATACGTAGGCAGCCGTAGGACGATGTTACGTGCGTAGGGGTAAGTGACAAGCTGCCGACATTAAATGATCTGGCATTAGCAGTGGCCACGCCTCGATGGACAGCTGCTTCTGCTTGCGGTCTATTGGTGGACGCTTGGTGTCACTGCCCACCAGCAGGGCCGCCTCCCGCAGTTCCCGATGTGCGCCAGCGCCACCCCCCATCCCCCTCCCCTCATTCCTGGAGGGCCATACTTACCAGCAGCTTAGCTAGGCTACCCATCCCTGAATGAGTAGGATACGGCAAGCAATATGGTATCGAATGTGGTCTTGCGTTATGGCCTGCCATACAGTTTGCACCTGGGCCTCAATTGGACCAGATCACTTGCCGGTCTTCCATAGTTCGCAGGATGACGTTTCAGCCAGTCCCAAACATGCTCAATACTAGACGGATCTGCGGATCGTACTGGCCAGGGTAGTTGACGTACACCTTGAAGAGCAAGTTGGGTGTCATGAGATACATAAGGACGGGCACTGTCCTGCTGGAAACGCAGACCGCCTTGTTGGTGAACGTCAGCACGAGGGGTTCAGTGATGGTTTGGATGTACCTTGCACTGTTCGTAGGTTGACCTGCGGGAGTGGACCAGACAGCGAGGTGATCAGTCCCATCGAATTAGGGAAGGATGGGGGAGGAAGTCGGATTTGCATTTTCGAAGGAACTATCCAAGCATTTTCCTGCAGCGATTTAGGGAAATCATGGAAAACCTAAATCAAGATGGCTGGACACTGTTTTGAACCATCGTCCAGTTTACATTGTACTGATCAATGTTCCCCTACGATCACCAGAGGAGGACGGCCATTGTTAGAACTGACTCCCCACACCATGGCGCAGGTGTTGGCCCTGTGTGCATCTGTCGCATAGACTCCAGCCGTTGGCGCTCACTTGCTCACCGTCACACAAGCATACTACCGTCGTTGGCACCGAGGCAGAAGCGACTCTCAAGTCTGAAAACAAATTCGTCGTTCCATAAGCGCCTGACCCGATACCACTGGGGGTGGGATGAAGGATGTTGGGGTGTAAGCTCAAAATGATTCAAATGGCTCTGAGCACTATGGAACTCAACAGCCTGAGGTCATCAGTCACCTAGACTTACAACTACTCAAACTTAAGGACATCGCACACATCCATGCCCGAGGCAGGATTCGAACCTGCGACCGTAGCAGCAGCGCGGTTCCGGACTGGAGCACCTAGAACGGCTCGGCCACCGCGGCCGGCGGGGCGTAAGCGGAAGACATCCCAGTGGCAATCAGGATCGTAGCCCTGATATGCCCACCACTCAGGGCAGTCTCGTAAACCAGAAGCCTGACACTAAGAAGAAACGCAGAGAAAGAAAACGTACCAGTTGAAGGCAAGGAAGAGGATGTCTTCCAGAACTTCAGTCACTTTCCAGAAGAGTTCAGTATCGACAGAACACTTCAATCATCATCCGAAAGTCGTAGCCCTTCACGATGAGAGTTGCAAATGCTGCTCGCTGATACCTCCTGAACAACAGTGTCGCTAATTTGTTGTGAAGTCGCGGTGCAGTCAGACACAGCACTTCGTAACACGTGAGGGTCTTTGTGTGCACCTGTGCGTCGCCACTGTCCAGACCCGGTCTGACGGACACGTGCAACTGCTTCTGACCACCGGCGACTACATCGGTGAACTGTGAAGACCTCTCGCGCCACGTGTAACGCAATTTTGCAGTAGCACTCTGTCTCCCGCAGATACACCACGCGTCCACGCTCCAACGTTGTTATCTGCACAAGCGGTGCAGGTCCACACTGTCGCGGCGTGCTAAAAATGTTGCACACACAGGCGGAACTGGGCGTGCCACGGCAAAGTGGCTGCTACTTGATCTGGAGGTGAGCAACTGCCGCGAAGCCTGCAACATTCCACGGCTGTTAACGCGGCTCCTGGTGTGTCGGCTGCGCTGCACGTTTGATCTCCGCATAAACTGCGCTCTTGTAGTGTCCCGTACAAGTATGCCATACCTCAGTCGGCATGGTATTCTTTTTCCATTTTCCAGTAGTCTATTCAGCTTCATGCAGAATATGCTGACAAACTGAAACAAAAACAAGTTCCCGTGTTGAGGAAATATTACGTAGAAATTTTCACAAAATCTGTTTCACAAATTAAGACAGAAACCGAATCATACAACTTAGGAAACGAAACAAGAATATGACGGTCTATGTTCTATTAAAATATGATCGTCGTCGTATTCTACATTCTTAGTCTACGAAAATATGGTTCAAATTGCTCTGAGCACAATGATACTTAACATCTGAGGTCATCAGTTCCATAGAACTTAGAACTAGTTAAACCTAACTAATCTAAGGACATCATACACATCCATGCCCGAGGCAAGATTCGGACCTGTGACCGTAGCGGTCGCACGGATCCAGACTGAAGCGCCTAGAACCGCTCGGCCACACCGGCCGGCAGTCTACGAAAGAAGAACCCATTTAAACGATTTCCTCCTTCGTCTTGTATGTGCTGAGAAAATTTTATTCGGCTGGAATTCATACGTCTCTGAGCCAAATTAGTTTTCTAAAAGAACACTCTTCATACTTTTGGAGGCGAGTGCAATGCAACCGCTTCTGAATTTCTTAAATACGTATTCTGTGTCGCACAGGGTGAAATATACATTTACAATGTTTTATTGGTGTAATTATTCTTCTACAGTCCACTTCTAAAGAGATGTAGAGAAATCGAAGATTATTAGAGATGTATCTGTGCAAGGTTTTGCAGTTATCAGTTACTAGGCACTTGTCAGTTATCATACGGTCAATGGAATACATCCTGAGCTCTAACTGTTCTTCACGCAACTACATGTCAGTTCCATCTGACAATTTCTTGTCTCTGACAGATCGCTCACAGTAAGCAAATTACAAAATGACATTTGGCGATCTTGAATGTCAATAGTATAGTGTGATGCATATTCTCCTTACGGTCCATCTTTCGTTGAGGTAGCTCATTGGTAAGAAATGCTCTTATATGCAGGTGCCAGTGCGGTAGAGCCTCGTCCTGTTGAAAAATGATATTTCCGGCATATTGCTATAATTGTGGAAAACGTGGAGTAATGAACGAGTGAGCGAACGACCGGTACAGCTGCACCCTAATTTTCCAAACTGAAGAGCCAAAGAAACTGGTACACCTGCCTAATATTGTGTACGGCCCCAGCAAGCACGCAGAAATGCCGCAACACGACGTGGCATGGACTCGACTAATGTCTGAAGTAGTGCTGGAGGGAAGTGACACCATGAATCCTGCAGGGCTATCCATAAATAAGTAAGAGTACGACGTGAATGGATGCAGGTGATCAGAGAGGATGCTTACGTATGTATCACTTGTCGGAGTCGTGTCTAGACGCATCAGAGGGCGCATATCACTCCAGCAGTACGCACCCCACACTATTACAGAGCCTTCAACAGCTTGGACAGTCCCCCGCTGACATGCAGTGTCCATGGGTTCATGAGTCTGCCTCCATACCTGTACGCGTCCATGCACTCGATACAATTTGAAACGAGACTCGTCCGACCAGGCAAAATGTTTCCAATCATCAACAGTCCAATGTTAGTGTTGATGTGCCCAGGCCTGACATAAGGCTTTCTGTCGTGCAATGATCAAGGGTACACGAGTTTGCCTTCGGCCCCGAAAGTCCATATCGATGCTGTTTCGTTGAATGGTTCTCACTCTGACACTTCTTGACGGCCCAGCATTGAAGTCTGCAGCAATACACGTAAGGGTTGCACTTCCGTCACGTTGCATGATTCTCTTCAGTCGTTGGTCTATTTCTTGCGGGATCTATTTCCGGTAGCAACGATGTCGGAGAGTTGACGTTTTACAGGATTCCTGATATTCACGGTACACTCATGAAATGGTCGTGCGGGAAAATCCCCACTTCATCGCTAACTCAGAGATGCTGTGTCCCATCGCACGTGTGCCGACTATAACACCAAGTTCAAACTGACTTAAATCTTGATAACCTGCCATTGTAGCAGCAGTAACCGATCTAGCAACTGTGCCAGACACTTGTCTTATACAGGCGTTGCCGACCGCAGCGCCGTATTCTGCCTGTTTACATATTGTAACAACTACTACGGCTTATGACACTAAATGTAACAATTGTGTTACTAAATGTGACACTTCTGTCACTCAATGTAACTGTGTTTTCTCTTTTTTGTTGCTGTCAATTGTCAGGATGAGCATTCTAAAGCATTCTGTCAGGGTGAAAATATTAAATAAATTAACTTTTCTCTCTTAACAACATGTGGGCAGGGTGGGTTCTTCCTTGGCTCGGGTATGAGGTCGAATGAAACATCATTCTTACATAAGTTAACTTTTATTGAAAGTTTCGTACAACTGCATCTTACTGGGACGTTCTGGTTCGGAGAGCGGCAGCCGTGTCGTTTGCGTAGCCTTCTGCTGCGACAGCGGCGGCGGCGGCGGCGGCGGCGGCGTCTGATTACGCGTAGCGGTGTGTATCTCGTGTCGCCGTCTCGCCCAGCTGACCGGAGACGCGCAGCGCGAGGTGGCCCGTTTAATTATTGCGAGCGACGTCGTGCATCGGATGGTGATACCTTGAATGTGGCGTCCCAGTGTTTCTCTTCTCTAAGCGGCCGCGTGTGTTGTGCGTCGACCAGCGGAGCGGCGCGGCGGTGGAAGGCCAGTGTCCCGAACTCGAACCACGGACTCCCGCTTGCCAGTCTTCGGCTGTCAGGTCTTCATCCCAGCTCACAGGTAACTACTGATGTGAGGCCGTCTCCTTCCCGTCCTCACGAGTCACCCGGGTATGTAAAAACCAGACTTCCAATACCTATTAACTTCTGTCTTCTGGCGCCGCGGCTGCTGCTTGCTATTCCATTACAGCGGCGGACTTGGTGCGTCTGTGCATGATGCAGTCTCTTCTTGCATGACGGTCTTCAGCACCGAAACTGACTGAAAACTACTGCTACTCTTCTTTTCTTCCTTCGTCTCTCGTCCTCGTCTCCGTCTGTCTTCATCTGTCTTCCTCTCGGGCCCACCGCGTCTCACGTATTTATTCACTTCAGTTCACTGGGGGTGAACGACTTCACGGCCATTGCCTCTTCTGTCACGTTGAAAAGCTTCTCGAAGAATCTTCTTGACCTCGGTCATTGGCTCTTGGAATGTAGGCGGGGGCCTCTGATCGCATGTGACGACTGAGAAACACGTGAGCCGGTCATTGCTTCTTCCGTCACGTTGAAAGGCTTCTCGAAGAATCTTCTTAACGTCGGTCATTGGCTCTTGGAATGTAGGCGAGGGCCTTTGCTCATGCGACAACTTAGAAACACGTGAGCCGGTCGGGCGATGCCCTGACGGCTGAATCGACAGCGCCCGCTTATGTGGAACTCGCTGACTCCACGGTCATTGTTTCTTCTGTTCTGCCCGCTGAATGCCAGTATGTAACTCTCTACTAAACCAAGTTTTCCATTTATATTCTACTTTCTTAGTTCACTTTGATTTCACTAATTTATTTACTTAATTAACACTCAACATTCCTCCACCCTTCGGAGAAATTCTCCCTCGAATTTACCACTCAACATTCCTCCACTCTTCACACGGAAAAAGCACAAGCACTGAAAACTCTCGACTTAGAAGATTGCACACGCTTCACATTAAGTACGTGGAAAATACTTTATCACTTTACAAAAGCACTGTACGGTCATGAATCACATAGTTCTTACATAAATGGTTGTAATAAGTGTAACAAATCTTGATGACAATGAATAAACTAAAAACAGATTTTGCACTTAGAAAATTACATAGCAACAGCTGTTTAATCTACCCTATACTAATGCAAGAATATCTATTCTACAGTATTGTTTATTTTAACAAGAGACTGTTTAATAAAGGATGAAGTACAATAAACAAAATTAATACACTAATGCTCAAAAGTAACTGCTGAAGTACACCAGTTAAGAGTGTGGTATCCAGTTAACAGGGATTTGATGAAGTGGTATATT